>NC_064641.1:891533593-891842990 GCF_023864345.2 Schistocerca serialis cubense
TCATCAAGACGAATCAGCAAAGGGAGCAGAGAAAAAAAAATGCTAAAGATAAGTTGTGTAGATCACATAGCTAAAGAAGAGGTACTGATCAGACCGGGGGAAAAAAAATTGTGGAATAACGGCACTAAAAGAAGGAATCAGTTATTTGGACACATTTTGAAACATCAAGAAATCGCAGTTTAGGGTTGGAGGGTATTGGCAGGAGAGCCAACACCGGTTTTGAGAGGAAGCCGAAAGGCACGCGTTTTAGCTCACGCAGGCTGGCGTGAGGTCTGGAACAGGTCAAGGAAATTAGACTTTAGCAAAAAACGTACATAGCTGCTGGAATACTTAACTTTAATCCATAAATGGTGAACATCGCTATTGAGGGTACATTATTCATAATCTCAATAGTAACTGGTTATGGCGCCTTGCTAGGTCGTAGCAAATGACGTAGCTGAAGGCTATGCTAACTATCGTCTCGGCAAATGAGGACGTACTATGTCAGTGCACCATCGCTAGCAAAGTCGGTTGTACAACTGGGGCGAGTGCTAGGAAGTCTCTCTAGACCTGCCGTGTGGCGGCGCTCGGTCTGCAATCACTGATAGTGGCGACACGCGGGTCCGACGTATACTAACGGACCGCGGCCGATTTGAAGGCTACCACCTAGCAAGTGTGATGTCTGGCGGTGACACCACAGGAAGTGTTGGTGACACAAATTTGCTGAGAGAGAACATACAGTAAAAAGGAAAAGATTCAAGTGGGCAAGGGCTGCAGTAGTTATTTGGAGATGAAGAGACTTACACAAGGCAGAGTGGTACGGGGAGCTGCATCAAACCAGTCTTCGGACTGAAGACCACAACAACAACGTATCCTGGCCACGAGCAGAAGTGGTTTCACACGCACATAGAAGCAACTATTTTGCTCTGATGCAATTGCGTCTGCGTTTCGTTACATCCCTTTTCGTAGAAAGTGCGATAGTACCTTACGAGTTCTAGAAAAAAATTGAAACGAGAAGTCCGGCATAGGCGATACTGGTCAGTTGATATCGTGAAGAAGTGTGTTCCTAGACGTGGGAAGACTCTGAGGACGGGAGAGACGCCTCGGCCACAGAATGCGGGACTGCGGTCGTGGTCGGGGTGCGAGGCTGCGCCATCTGTCTGGGCGGCAGCGTTTGTGGAGGCTGGAATGCCAGGTGTCCGGGGAATGTCCATTGTGGCCCCGTGGGAACCTCAGCAGCCTCTTACAGCAGCCGGCGGGCCACCGCTCGACAGATGTCGGGCCATAATGCGCAAACAGCACCGCATCAGCTCCCTGACTCACCGCTGGGGAGGGGGAGGGGACCGCTGCTGACTTGTTTGACCTACCCTCTCTCGCCGCTTTTGTAACGAGCATAAACACGACGTGTACACCCCGCTCGCGAAAGCAGCCGGTCACCGGCGTTAAAGCGGTTTAAACGCGAAGGGGAAGCGAGAGTTTTATTGTCCACTGGGTGAGCACAGAGGTTCCACATACTTTTCATTATCTGATCACGTGTCTCTTCTCTGACATCCTTCCCGGCTGGTAAACTGTCGCGCCTCCGCAGCAAACTTACAGACCTACAGTTGCCAGGTGTCCGATCTTAGCCGGACACGCCCAACTTTTTCCACTCTTGCCCGGCCACACATATACAAGTCCAGCCGGTGCTTTTTTTTTTCCTTTATTGATTTTCAATTCCCCCCGAAGGGGGCGGGCCGGCAGCAGCTTACTACGCTGCTCTACAGCCTACAGACTTTTTTTAAATAAAGGAAGAAGAAAGAAACAAGGAAAAACAGGCGATAAGATGGCGATTTAAAGTGAAAAATGGCGTAAAATTGCGGAAAGTTAAAACAGAAAGCAAAAGGGGGTTGGCAACGTAGATAAAAGACACAGGAATCATACAAGTAACACAGTAGACACACAATTAAAAAACATGGCGACAGTCTGGTTTCTGTTCGCAAGTAATAAAAAGCACACCCAGTGACAGTATGATGGCTGTTCGCTACACTTCCCAAAAGACACAACACGGAGCACGCACTGGAAAAACACACTGTAAAACACTGCACGAAAAAGGCGGCACAAAGATGGCACTCCCGACCCAAGGCAGATTGGGGGGGGGGGGACCTGGAGTAGGGGGAAAAACAAGGAGGGAGGAGAGGAAAAAACGAAAAGGGGGGGAAAACCAAGGAGGGAGAGGACTAATAAAGGGGGAGAAGGGCAGACGTGAGAGGGAATGAGAGGAGGCAGAGGAGGGAAATGTAAAAGGACGCGGGGGAGACAAGGGGGCAAAGAGAGGGGAGGTGGGGAAGAAAGAGGATGGAAGGGGGGGGGGAGAGGGAGCCCGGGAAAAGGACAGAGGAAAGGAGGGGGAGTGAGGATCAGAGTTGATAGGAGGGATAAATGGAGGGAGAGAGGGCATCATCCGGGAGGGGGAGTTGATGGAAGCCACCTTGGGAAAGGAGATTTAGGGTGTAGAGATGGAGGGTAGGGGGGACACAACGGTGAAGACGGGGCAGGGGGCGGGGATCGGAGAGGAGAGCAGCAACCAGGGGGTGAGGGGGTTCAAGACGGCGGGAGGTGTAGAGGATGCGGATATGTTCAAGGAATAGGAGCAGATGGTGAAAAGGAATGAGATCATAGAGGATCCGCGTGGGGGACCAGCCTGTGCGGCTTTTGTTAGGTTTTTTATCGATAATGTTAAGGATCCATAACTGAGTCGTGTCCCAAGCTAATGACATTAGAGAAAACAACAAGTATAAGGACGTATACTATCAGAATGTACAGGACGGTCCATTAATTGTGACCGGGCTGAATATCTCACGAAATAAGCGTCAAACGTAAAAACGACGAAGAACGAAACTCGTCTAGCTTGAAGGGGGAAACCAGATGGCGCTGTGGTTGGTCCGCTAGATGGCGCTGCCGTAGGTCAAACGGATACCAACTGCGCTTCTTTAAATAGGAACCCCCATTTTTATTACGTATTCGTGTAGTGCGTAAAGAAATATGAATGTTTTAGTTGGACCACTTTTTTACGCTTTGCCTCTAGCAAAAACTGACCAGTTGCATGGAGACATCAACACAATAGATAAAAAGATAAGATTCAAAATCGAAAAAGAACACGACAACCAAATAAACATCTTAGACATAAGAACTAAAAATCAAACAATCAGCATAACTTTGAAATTTAGCGTAAATTTGCAACAATGAATACTATCTTACATCACACTTCAAATCAGCCACACTCACAGAAACAATCAGCGCTCAAATACGTGCTTTGTAGACTCAGCAAAGTACTACTCAGCACAGAAATCTACCAAACAGGCCTAGCCATCATCACAGAAATAGCTCCAAACAATGGTTGCGGTAGTAACGTAGTCACAAAATTAAACAAAAAAGAGATAAACAACAAATGCGGCCAATAAATATAACACATACTCAGCCAAAAACAACAACACAACAAAACACCACATAAAGAAGCACATAGAGATACAGCGACAATGACAAAAAGAATACTGAAAACGTGAAAGAAAATGCAAGACAGTACGCAATGACTTACATGCACAATCACACACGTGTAACAGCAAACATTTTCAAAAGATGAGGCATAAACATATCATTCAAAGCAGACAACCCAATTCAAAAGTACACTCCAATAATAACAAAGCACAGACATCTACTACAAAGCAGGAATGTACCAACTACAATGAAACACTTGTGAAGGAAGACAAATATGTAGGGCAAACTAGCAGAACATTCGACAGCCAATGCAAGGAATATAACAGAGCATAGAAATACAGGACAAGCCACTCAACTTTTGAGAACATTTGGGAGGTGGCACGCCTCTCTCTCACTTTCACCACATTGTCAGTCGAATTAACATTAATATTTTACAGCATGATCTTGGTGCTCCCCAGTGTCACATTTGCTGCGTGTGGTTAATGACTTTTTCCACACGAGGACACTGTGGGCGCAATGCTCTTGTAACTGCATGTGTGACAGGTAGTGAGCTTGCTGCCGTGAGTGGGGGGGGGGAGGGGGGGGGCATAGCGGAGGCGATAGGTGATCGAGGACAGGGAGAGAGATGGACTGGGGGCCATAGACGTTGAGTGCAGCAGTGACCTGGCCGTGAGAGTGATTCTGGTGAACAATGTTCAGTGGTTCCTAACTGCAGAGGGACTTCTGGTTCAAGCTCTGTCTTCCTTCCACATGGATTCAAATAGAAGGGCGCTGGTTCGCAAAAAAATTAACCTGTGCAAGGCGTCAGTCCATCTTGGAACAGATCCGGAAGGCAGAAAGTGGATGGATCAAGCCATTTAACAGAGACTGCTGTAAACTGAACTTTTGTGCGAACGGTGGGAAGATCAAAACACTCTATGCATTTTCATGTTAGAAGCTGGAGCGATACAGACAGAGCAGCTGGCGTATGTGTCTAGAGAGGGTGGGACTGGACCACCCAACCCCCCCCCCCCCTCCTTCTGACACAAGAAAGTTGTCAGGTTCTTTAAGTGAGCGACAAAAACACATACATCTTGGGCACAACTGTCTGGGAAGCTTAATGGAAGTGATTAGCCCGGAAAAATTAGATCTTTCCGTAAATGAGGGACTCTGGTCCCGTCTAGGTAGATGTTTTTTGCCAAAACATGGCCAGTCTTACCGTGAGAACGACGTCTCCCTAAACTAAAGTTTTCTTTTTTCAGACAGGAGAAATTTGGAGTCGCTGATTGGCACCTTTCAGGATCTACAAAGTAGTGGCTTGCTCCCCTCGTGTGGGAACCCCATTGCTGTGTCCGGATTGGCTACCAGACCAACAGTACAGTCAAGAGGGGAGATTCAATGAGTAGAAGATAGTATGGTTGTTTTGTGCAATGTGGGAACAGTTTTCGTTTTGCGAATTTGGCTTCCATACCGATACTTCATGGAAAGTGGTGGTGTTTCTTCGAAGTCTTCGTCTTCAGGTCTTCCACTAGTGGGTGAAATTTGTGGTCTGTGTCTTGTGGTGGACTAAACGCCTGTGGAGCTTTCCAACTGTACCTACAGTTGAACTGCATATCATCTCAGACATATTGTGTGTCACAAAGGTGAACTTATTCGTCCTGTTGCACCAAACTGTGGCAGCTATGGTGAATTGAGAGAGGTTTTGCTAAAGACCTAATGGTCACAAACAACCAAGAAAGGATTAAACAGGAGATTATGTTAGGGAAGAATTACAAAGCATCTGGATGCTGTAGTCCGGTAACGGTTATTGAGACGCTTGTCAACAAGAAACGTTACCTGGACCAACCATACAGTAATAATGAGGTAATGTGACACTCCTACATGAAACTGGTCTTGAGGAACCAGAGAAAAAACAGAGTCATTCAAAAGCGCTCTATGAGAGTTAGACTTTGTCAGGGAAGCGCTAAATGCGAAGGACTGAAGCAGACATAATGAACGAAATTCGCAAGGTGCATCTGATGGAAATAAAGACGGGCAAAACACATACAGAAACAGGGCGAGATGGGACCCGTATCAAGAACAAGATTTAATAATGAACCTCAGTGCATGGATAGAAGCAGATGGGGGACGTACGGTGGTAACTTTCAAGAAAACAGAAATGGCAACAGCAGGGAAATGCAAAATTCTAACTAATTCATGCAGCCAGACTGGAACCCAGGACAGAAAAGGAATAATGGAGGGCGAGATGGGACCAATATCAAGTCCAAGATTTAATAATGAACCTCAGTGGATGGATAGAAGCAGATGGGGGACGTACGGTGGTAACTTTCAAGAAAACAGAAATGGCAACAGGAGGGAATTGCAAAATTCTAACTAATTCCTGCAGCCGGTCTGGAACTCAGGACAGAAAAGGAATAATGGAGGGATTGGTAGGCAAAGTCCGCAACATGATCATCAGAATAATGTAATGGAAATCAGACCATCTAACTCCTCAATCCGAAACCAGAGCAGAAGTTTGCGTAGGAATTGGCAGTCGGCCACAGCGACTTCAGCGCGAAACAAGGCCGCACATAATATCAGTATGGGTAAACTTCTACAGTAATATCATTAAGGTAGTGTTACGATTCATTTCCTTCGAATTCATTTATATAGTCATTTAGTGTATTGTTCTTTATTTGTTTGGACTTACACATTTGGATGACTTATTTTTATAATTAGCATGTAATATCTACTCCTGTGACATCTGATCAATGACAACATTTGCACGCTGATAATTTACCACAAATTTCAGTTGTACTGGTATCCTCACATGTTTCACATATTTTGTGGATATGAATGTGCCGCCGGCTGGTGTGGCCAAGCGGTTCTAAGCGCTACAGACTGGAACCGCGCGACTGCTACGGCTGCAGGTTCGAATCCTGCCTCGGGCATGGAGGTGTGTGTCGTCCTTATGTTAGTTAGGTTTAAGTAGTTCTAAGTTCTAGGGGACTGATGACCACAGCAGTTAAGTCTCATAGCGCTCAGAGCCGTTTGAACCAATTTGTTGATGTCCTGGGCATTGCCAGTGGGACGAATGTGCGGTCTGTTCCACCATTCGTAGTGAGGAGACGATGGTGGTGCCACAAAAGTTGACTTGCCATCCAATAGTGGGTCTTGGCGTTAGTTGATCACGCCAGCGACACCAATTGGGATATCATGCGAGATGGGCATAGGTTGTCCACTCAAGAGGCTTGTTCACATTCAAGTATGGCTGATATTTTTGTGGTTGCTTTTTTCTTTTCGTTGTGTCTAGATTAGGGTTATCCCTTATTGGTGGTTACCGAGTCGCGATTACGCTTATGGATAATTGCCTATGGTGCGATATTTTTTTCGCTGGTGGTATTTTTACGAGTGTGGTTAACGCTTATGGATCATCACCAACAGTATGATGATGTTTGCATTGTGGTCTTTTTATTGTGGATCGCTAGCACCAGAAATGCGTCATTAGCGAAGTTTTGTGTTACATGGCCGGAGTGCATGGAGTGCGAGTCACGGTACTACGTTTTTAGATGAAGAGGAAAGATATGGTGAAAGGGACCGGATAAAAACGGAAGATAGTCACAAATCCTTATGCGCTATAAATTATAAAAACCGGCATTTTATGTCTTTGCAGCAGCTAGCATTTGATGATATCTGTGTGTAGATTTTTGAGAGAACTGTAGGTCAGTTTCAGAGGGAAAGGTGCATACGTGACGAAGTCTGATACATCCTGACAGCCCAGTAAGGATTGTACAGATGACGGTGAGTGGGGTTTGACCCAGAATCTGCGCCAGATGGCCGCATCAGCGTCACCATCCAATAAGTTGACATCGGGAGAAGTATCAAAAGCCAGATCAGCGTAAAATAGAAAGATTGAGAGGTAGCTAGACTTGGTAATGGATAGGTCGTAATCAGAAGTAAATGTTGCACAGTGCAAGAGTGAGTGCTAGAAGTATGAATGTGCAGGCTGTGCCGGCTTAGTCCACTGGGGTGCAAGAGTTGCGTTGCGAAACTAACAAACACTGACATATGCTACAGCTACATGACTTTACCACTATAAAATGACTCGTTTATGTCTTTTAGATAAGCATTAATTGTCGACGTTTATTAAAATCCAAAAGGTCTGTAAGGCATTGCATTTTTAAAGAATATTTGTAGTAATATAGTTTAAATAAAAGGAAGCAGTAAGGCAAGTTCCAATTTTTCGCGTTAATCTTATTGTAAAGTTACAGCTACAAACAGTTTATATTTTCTTGTTCTTGTAAGCATTCATCGCAAGAACACGGCACTAAAATATGCGCTAAGGTTTCTTCAGAGGACTATGGCTTTCCGAACAGTGAATGAGAAGCATACCCTCGGCTGGCCATGGCTGGGCACTGGGCTGGCGGCACACATCACAACGCATCTGGCAGGGCTGTTGTGATGTGGCATGACCTCGCCTGATGGACGAGCTGCAGCGCACAAAGCTAATAGTGTGACATCACCACATGGCTATCAGCCACATAAGCGACCAGCTGATGTGATGTCACCACATGGTCACATGAGCAACTGCCAGCTGTAGGCGACCTATCGCCCGTCTTCTCCCCTGAGGCACTAGGGCAGGCAGTAGGTGGATGTGACTACATTGCGGTGGCTCACAGGCGATAGAGGCATGCAAAAAGTACTGCTCATCTCTTTCACTCATACCATTGAAGAGGGAAAGCAATTTCAGGCGCTGAAGAGTGTCAGCAGGGGAGCTTCACCTGCAGCCAGCCAGCCAGCATCTAACGGAGTCATGCGACCACTGCTGTCATACGACACAAGAGTATCGAGAGAGCAGACCTGAAGGCAATGCCGCTGCAAAAAAAAAAAAAAAAAAAAAAAAAAAAAAAAAAAAAAAAAAAAAAAAAAAAAGGCGGACTAGAGAGCACCAAACCAAGAGACTGACACCTGCAGACACTCGCCACAACACAGACAACTGCTACAACTGCTGCTGGTGGACCGTCTTCACCAAGAGTGACAGTTTGCCAACTGCTGCCCCATCTCTTGACTGTCAATAGTCCAGATGCCTGCCTGTTGCTGCTCCAGACAGGAGACTGGTCTTGCCAAAGTCACTGTTGCCACCACTGATGATGTTAAGTACAGAGGAAACCCTTCTCTTAGCACCAACTAGCCCCCTGTAGCTGCCTTGTCCAACATGTGACTAATGTGAAGTTAAGTTCTGCACTCTCTAAAGACCCTTGAGAAGGGAGCGGAAGGAGACTTAAAATACGTTTGTGTCTTTTCTAAAATTCTTCATTTTTCGTGACATGCTGTATTTTTTTTGCTAGGTTAAAATGTAATTTTTCACTTTCCTGTCTTAGAATGTTTTATCGTGAGGGGCACTATTTCAGAATATGTAGTGAGGTACAAGGTCAAGGCCGGCCGGAGTGGCCGTGCGTTTCTAGGCGCTACAGTCTGGAACCGAGCGGCCGCTACAGTCGCAGGTTCGAATCCTGCCTCGGGCTTGGATGTGTGTGATGTTCTTAGGTTAGTTAGGTTTAATTAGTTCTAAGTTCTAGGGGACTGTTGACCTCAGAAGTTAAGTCGCAAAATGCTCAGAGCCATTTGAACATTTACAAGGTCACCATCACCGAAAATTTAAGATTGCCATCGGGCACACTAATATTCAAAGCGCCTTTTGAAACTGACTCTCATATTTATTTTGGTCTTCGCCATTTGCGTAAAGTCTCACCATCTTGCACGTGTCATTTAAATATTGTTTCCTGTAACGCCATCTACACCTTTGTAGTAAAAGAACAGAAGACACCTTACTATGAAACAAGGTTAACAGATGACACATGTCACCAGAACACCCACTTGATTTGCCTAGATTTTCTGAATGCTTGGATAGAATTTCATGTTATTCGTCTCTACGGAGGACTGAATCGCTGTGAATGCTTGAGTAGGGGCAACAATTTCTGAGGCAGAGAATGTTCAATGCTCAACGAAAATTTATTCTGGTTAGGGACACAAATCTTCTCTGACCTCAGGTTCGGTGTGAATGGGTTAATCAAATGTCTGCATGACATTTTAACCATTCAAATGTTGTATTCAGAGTCAGGAGTGTATGCTAAAGCCCTGAGGGTCCACAGGAAAAATTTGTGTAGCTTCCACATCGATGTATGCTTTGCCTATCGAGTAACAGCCCTTATCTGATTTGTGTTTATCATTTTGTAGAAGGTTTATCATCTAGTTGTAGTTACAGAAGGTTTTCTAAAACTTGTAATAAGTTTGTAAACTTAAAGACGCCGCTGGTCTCAGTCATACTCCCTCTGCTATTCACATTTTCATTTTTTTGTTGTGGTACATGAGTAGCTTCACTGAGACATATATTTATGATTAAAGCAAGTGACGGCTTGCAGATTTAAGAGAAAATAATCACAAACTTGCTACAAGAGAGAAAGACATGAAAGCAGTTAGAATAAATAATGAAAGATACCTCCTCACCTTACAAGAAATTTACCACCTATACTAAAAAAGAGGATTGAAAGGAAGATACTCTTAAATGACCAAGTGAATATCACTAACTATTCACTGTTTACCCTGATGGGTCATATAACAAACACTAATTCTAAAAGATGATCACAAACTCAATTTTTGACCCAACTATATGAATATGTGTGGGAAAAAGTACACACATGCACAGAACTTACATCAGCACACATACATTCAAAGGAAAAACAATTGAAAGCAAAACCAGAGAAAGTTGGAAACACTCAGAGAAACGAATGACATTCTACACACAGAAAATACTAGTTAAAGAGTGTGGCCAAAAAAACTGCAAACTTTAACCATTTTGCCACATGAGAGAAAACTGTTTGACTGAAAAATAATGTATTAGAGCCTGACCCGTAAGTACTTTTCCATTGTAATACGAAAACTTCAGTGAAGTGTTTTTATTCTATAACCTATATGTGCAAACGGTAACCTATATCTGCAAACTAAAAATCGCGTCATATTTCAGGATATCCACTGAAGTTGCCTTGTAATTAAGCCGAAACGCGTCTGGGCACGCAAGATAAATAAAAACGCTTAATGTGCAGAATGCAAAAGGCATTTTTCTCTTGAAGTACTGTAATTTAATATCTAAGTAGTCTTTCGAAGGAACATGAGGATATATAATAGAGAAAGCGGAAAGGCAGGCTAAGGTAGCTAGGATTAATAATGTAATTCTTTGCTAATGCAACTTGTCTGAGAAATTTATTTGCCTACCTTGTTATTATTCCTTATTGATTACCTTATTAACCCTACTATACATACCGCTTTCGACACGAAAAAAGTACAAATGAAAAACAAGGCCAGAATGTACTTGGGAATCAAACACATGTTGTTTCTTGCGCAGTAAATATTCCTTGTCGTCACACCAGCGGCGCTTTCATTGAAGGAAGTTTATCTGATGGGTGCGTAAGTGACAGTCGTAACAGGATCATTTCTCGAGTTTTAGGAAACTATGCGTTTTCAGTTGCTAGATATTTATGACGAAAATGTCCGGTTTTCAGTTATCTATCGAGCCCGTCAGTTTCGAGTCGACTACGCGCAATGAAGTTTAGGGGTTGATTTTTCAAATACGGAGGGGTGGAGTATTGAGCCAAATTGTCTTATACTCTTTAATTTTAGGTCTCAGGTTGCACACAAGCGACCTGACAAATATGAAACGAATCGGAAGCCCCTGTCTAAGACCGCCCGTTCTAACGCGAAACACTATAATTTTTCACTCAATCCACAGGCGTACAGAATAGGAAATAAAATACCCCATTACATACAAAGTACTTTCCGACATGTACTGCACAGCGGTTTTCTTGCTGTATATATGGATGTACATGTATGAACTTCAGAGTGTCATTTCTTTTGTCGATTCTGAGACGCTTAAGCAAGTCGCCAGAGGAACCGGATTTCGCCAGGCGCCACGTTTTGCGGTTGACTTCGGCCCAAAATAGAGCGGATACGTTTCTGCAGAAGGACCGCGCGGTAGTCAGCTTCTCGGAATGCGAGAGCGCTGTTTGTGGAGAACCTCTAAGAGCGGTGAGTAGGCCGAGGCCCAGCACAAAGGGCTCTCAGACAAAGGAAATAATTCGCATCGACAGTTAAATACTACACGCTCAGTAACAGTGGGAGACGTGGTGAAAAGAGACGTTTTCCTGTAAGAAGATATACCGTAATTACGAGGGCCCCACTTTTATTTACTGTGTCACACACTCCAAGACAAAACAAAAGGCGTCCCACGTAGGAATTATCCGAATGGGATGGATATCGGTACGTGTGATGTACATGTACAGCCAAACAAATGATAATATTATCAGAAAATTTACGATCTATTCAAGAGTAAGGGCTTCAGAAATTTTGCGTATCAGTAACGCCTTAATGCACCTCCGGCCCTTATGCAAGCAACTATTCTACATCTACATATACATGGATACTCTGCAAATCACATTTAAGTGCCTGGCAGAGGGTTTATCGAACCACTTTCACAATTCTCTATTATTCCAATCACATATAGCGCGTGGAAAGAATGAACACCTATATCTCTCAGTGCGAGCTCTCATTTCCCTTATTTTGTCGTGGTGATCGTTTCTACCTATGTAGGTCGGTGTCAACAAAACATTTTCGCATTCGGAGGAGAAAGATGTTGATTGAAATTTCGCGAGAAGGTTCCGTCGCAACGAAAAACGCCTTTCTTTTAATGATGTCCAGCCCAAATCCTGTATCATTTCTGTGACCTCTCTTCCATATTTCGCGATAATATAAAACGTGCTGCCTTTCTTTGAAATTTTTCGATGTATTCCGTCAGTTCTACCTGGTAAGGATCCCACACCGCGTAGCAATATTCTAAAATACTGGCATTGATTCATAGAGCTGTTGGATGTCTTCCTGATGAATATGGTGCCAAATCTGCGCAATTGGAGAATTAGGTCGTCAAAATCCCGAGATGGTTTGAGGGCCCTGCCCATAATTCTCCAAACGTTCTCAATTGGGTTAAGGCCCGGCGATTTTGCTGGCGAAGGTAGGGTTCGGCAAGTATGAAGACAAGGAGTAGAAACCCTCACCATATGCGGGCGGCCGTTATTTTGCTTAAGTGTAAGCCCAGGATGGCTTGCCACGAAGAGCAAAAAACCGAGGCGTAGAATACCTTTGACGTACCGGTGTGCTGTAAGGGTGAAGCGGATGGCAACCAAATGGGTCCTGCTATGAAAAGAAATGACATCCCAGACCATCATTCCTGGTTGTCGTGCCACTGGGGCGTCTCCAGACATGTCTTCTGTAGTCACGCGGGCTCAATTCGAAGCGACACTCATCACTGAAAACAGTTTTACTCCAGTCCATGAGATTTCAGGTTGAAGATGTGTGCGGAAATACCTGTTGCGTGTCCCCCGCCACACGGCAAAGAGAACGAGTAGTTATGGTCCGGTGTGCCATTTCTTCTCACAGCAGAACTCCTTCCTTCGTGGCAAGCCATCTTGGTCCTGTATTTCAGTAAAATGATACCTGCCCGAACAGGACGAGGGTTTCTATATTTGTCTTCAGCTTGCCAAACACTACCTTGTCCAGCAAGATTGCCAATTTCTCCCCAATTCAGAACATTTGCAGCATTACGGATATGACCCTCCATCCATTTCGGGATTTTGACGATATAACACTCACATTGGACATAATTTGGCACGACATCCCTCACGAGGACACGCAGCAACTCTGTCAGTCAATGACAAGCCGAATAACTTCGTCCATAAGACCCAGAGATGGCACAGCACGTTATTGACTTGCTCAACTTGTGAACCTCTCTTCCTTGAATGAATCATAGAATTTTTCCGAAACTTAAATGATTTGTTTGTCTGTGCAACACATTTACCGATTTCTGTCAAGTCTGGTTAACTCCTTTGTAGTCTGTAGTTGGAAGTATTTGCCTAGAGATAAGCTTCATACGCAGATGGAGAATGGAAAAAGTCGAAGATATACAGCACACATAGAGAGAACAGAAGCTCTTTCGTTGTGGTGCTGCAGAAGAATATTGTAGCTTAGATGGGTAGATTAGGTAACTAGTGAAGAGATACTTCATCGAACTGGGGAGAAAAGAAAATTAAGGCAAAACTAGAATACAAGTACGATGCGGATGACAGGGCTCAATCTCAGTCATCGTTGATAGTTGATTTGGTAATGGTGGGATATATACCGTGGAGAGCTGCATCAAACCAGACCACAACAACAACACATCACGTTTGCTCATATATTCCAGTTCACCAGTATGGTAACACCCAATCCATAGTGAACAGACATAGAAAATTTGAACCTCTCGTTTCCATGTGCAGTTGCAACATATTGAGTCTAATTCACTTATCTGTTTGCATGGTATTTGTAATTACAGTGCGGCAATAATTGGAATCATAAATCACAAGAATGTTTACTAATACATAAAAGGTAAAGTGGGCTCGTTATTCAGAAGAACAATAAAATCTATAAACGCACTTTATTACGGTAGGATGCATGTGCTATATCGTGAGGCAAACACAAACCACTGTGTTTCTACACTACTGGCCATTAAAATTTCTACACCACGAGAATGGCGTGCTACAGACGCGAAATTTAACCGACAGGGAGAAGATGCTGTGATATGCAAATTATTAGCATTCACACAAGGCTGGCGCCGGTGGCGACCTCTACAACGTGCTCACATGAGCAAAGTTTCCAACCGATATCTCACACACAAACAGCAGTTGACCGGCCTTGCCTGGTGAAACGTTGTTGTGATGCCTCGTGTAAGGAGGAGAAATGCGTACCATCACGTTTCAGGCTTTGATAAAAGTCGGACTGTAGCCTATCGCGATTGCGGTTTATCGTATCGCGACATTGCTGCTCGCGTTGGTCGAGATCTAATGACTGTTAGCAGAATATGGAATCCGTGGGTTCAGGAGGGTTATAAGGAACGCCGTGCTGGATCCCAAAGGCCTCGTATCACTAGCAGTCGAGATGACAGGCATCTTATCCGCATGGCTGTAACGGATCGTGCAGACACGTCTCGATCCCTGAGTCAACAGATGGGGACGTTTGCAAGACAACAAACATCTGCACGAACAGTTCGACGTTTGCGGCAGCATGGCCTATCAGCTCGGAGACCATGGCTGCGGTTACCCTTGACGCTGCATCACAGACAGGAGCTTCCGCGATGGTGTACTCAACGACGAACCTGGGTGCACGAATGGCGAAACGTCATTCTTTCGGATGAATCCAGGTTCTGTTTACAGCATCATGATGGTCGCATCCGTGTATGGTGACATCGCGGTGAACGTACATTGGAAGCGTGTATTCGTCATCGCCATACTGGCGTATCAGCCGGCGTGATGGTATGGGGTGCCATTGGTTACACGTCTCGGTCACCTCTTATTCGTATTGACGGCACTTTGAACAGTGGACGTTACATTTCAGATGTGTTACGACCCGTGGCTCTACCCTTCATTCGATCCCTGCGAAACCCTACATTTCAGCAGGATAATGCACGACCGCATGTTGCAGGTCCTGTACGGGCCTTTCTGGATACAGAAAATGTTCGACTGCTGCCCTAGCGAGCACATTCTCCAGATCTCTCACCAATCGAAAAGGCCTGGTCTTTGGTAGCCTAGCAACTGGCTCGTCACAACACGCCAGTCACTACTCTTGATGAACTGTGGTATCGTGTTGAAGCTGCATGGGCAGCTGTACCTGTACTCGCCATCTAAGCTCTGTTTGACTCAATGCCCAGGCGTATCAAGGCCGTTATTGCGGCCAGAGGTGGTTGTTTTGGGTACTGATTTCTCAGGATCTATGCACCCAAATTGCGTGAAAATGTAATCACATGTCAGTTCTGGTATAATAAATTTGTCCGATGAATACCCGTTTATCATCTGCATTTCTTCTTGGTGTAGCAATTTTAATGGCCAGTAGTGTATCAAGGAGAATGACATACCTATAGTCCGATTAAAATTACCTGACAGTTGACGTCTGTCACTTGGCGCTGTAGTGTTACCACATCGGCCGCCGGTTACGGCTCGTTTATAGGCGACACAAAAGCAACGGCGGTTCGCTTCAGAAATGCTGTTGACGTGTAACTCGGAGCAATGATGTAAGGAGCTGCCGCGAGCTACGAATGGAAATGTGAAACACTATGTCGGCAGTAATGTTAAGTGAACTACGGCAGGCGACACGTTTTGTAGCCCTGAACTAAGACTCGTGTCCTAACCTAACTACAACCTCGGAATGTGCATTATATTTGCGAAAAAGGCAGTCAAATATATTCGGCAGAACTACGGAGATTAAAGCTAACCTCTACGAGCAAACTGAGACAGAAATATTTCAGTTTCAGTGGTAAAAGCAAACTGTAATTTCTCGCAATCATTGGCTGCCTGGAACTAGCTGCCGTGTTCCGAACCGATAAGCAGTCCTGATTGGCGCTTGGCTGCAGATTATAGGCGGTACGGGCTGATTCGGAGAGAAAAAAAACGATAGGAAGAAGAATAAGGGCAAATAGAAAGGTCTATAAGATGATGGAAATGATGCGGCATAGTATTGAAAATAAAAGAATTACATTTAAACTATTTAACTGAGTAAATATAATAGAGTCACGAGTTTCCAACCTATGATCTACACGTCAAGTCAGCATACGCTAACCACAACACTACGGTGTACCTGTACGGCGGACGAGTATATTGTTTTTATGACTTTTGTCACCCACATGCGACAATGATTATTGTAGCCTTCAAAAATTAGGTTTCATTCAACGTCGTGTGAAGCTTAACTCTTGCCCGCACCGGACCATATGTCGTCTTCGCCCGTCGGGTGCCCCGGCCCGATGGAGATCGACCCTTCGGCCCCTCCTGTCTCTACGGGCGCTTACACCGCATGTTGGCGTGCACCCTGGAGCAGATTTTCAGGCGTTTCCTAGCTCCTCTCGGTCCGAATGGCAGGGTGCTTACTTTAGACGAGAAACACTGTCTGAAGGCACAGTCTGGTTCAATGATAGGACCTGATTTACTATAGACAAGTTAAACAACTGAAATAAATCGAAACCAAACAAGTTCACTGCAGAAGAAGAGCGAAGGACGTAAAATGCCACAAGTTTTGTTTGTCCTTTGTATGTTGCAAGAAGGCTGCACTGTCCTAACACAGGGATCATGTGAGCTGAATAGCTAGTAAACTTAACAGTTGCGTCACGCAAGGGAGGTGTGCCCAGCAGTTTGTAAGTGTCTTGATTGAGCAGTGAAACTGCAGCCCCGATATTGAGCTGGGATGGTATCACTTTGCCGTTAATGTCCAAGTCCACAAAACGTTTATTGTCCTGCTGACGACAAGAGCGACTGTCTCGTGCAACGTGAACTGACACTGGTACAAAAGCACTTGCGACTTGACGGGAGTTCCTGCGATGTCGATGCACACTATTTGTGGGATGAACACAGTCACTGTTAGAGAGAGTGGCACTGGGCGGAGTGGCATGAACTATATGAATGTCCATGGGCGAAGTGTCGCAAGCCTGAATATCCTTGGTTCGATTCCGATTCCGGCGCGAAGCAAAGGGCCTGGAATGGTTTTGAGCTTCTGATCGGAGCTTTTTCTGGCAAACACTTTGAACATGTCCTTTTTTATTACAGTAAAAGCAAATAGCTTGGTGTGACGGGCAATTCTCACGCGAATGTCTAGTAGCACACCGCGGGCATGATTTTAGCACTGCATTTGCTTGCCGGCGTGGTACATGTCCCTGAGAGACAGGCGGCTATGGCGCGGCCGGGCGCAAGGACTGTTTACTGTTCCTTGCAGCTCGCCCGGCAGGCCGGTTAACCTGACACGGGTGGCGAGGGTTCAAATGATGCCTGAGCAAAGTCAAGTGTGTTCTGCCGATCCAATATGTCCATCACTTGTTGAAGGGAGGGATTGACTAGTTTCAAAATCTGTTCCTGTATACGAACATCAGAAACGTTCTGTGCAATTGCATCACGCACCATAGTATCTGAATAAGGGAGTCCACATTGACACTCAAAAGCACAATCCCTAGTAAGGCCTTGCGGGGTTGCAACCCACTCCCTATTAGTCTGACCTGCCGTACGTTTTGTACGAAAGAAGGTATACCGTTTGGCAACTACATTGACTGATTCTTTGAAATATGCATCTAATGCAGACAAAATTTCGTCGTAGGACAGAGTTGCTACGTCGCATTGGGGAAATAATTTGACTATCATGCGGTACGTGGTCACCCCGATGGAAGATAATAAAAAGGCTGCCACTCGTTACCTTGAATTCTGTAGGCGGCGAGATGGAATCCAAATTGGCGTGACCATTCCGTCCAGCTTTCCAGTGCCGCATCAAAAGGACGAAAAGTTGATGCAACTGCGTGTTGTGGCTGCGTTAGCGGTGGAGCAGTATAGTTACGAACGCGGTGTGGCCTCGTCGCCAAATGTTGTGGATTGGCAAGAGAGCCAACCCGGTTTTGAGAGGAAGCTGAAAGGCACGCGTTTTAGGTTACGCAGGCTGGCGTGAGGACTGGAACAGGACAAGGAAGTTAGACTAGCAAAAAAGGACGTAGCTGTGGAATACTTAACTTTAATCCATAAATGGTGACCATCGCTCTTGACAGTACATGTTTTACAGCATCAATAGTAACTGGTAGTGGCGCCTTGCTAGGTCGTAGCAAATGACGTAGCTGAAGGCTATGCTAACCATCGTCTCGGCAAATGAGAGCGTATTTTGTCAGTGAACCATCGCTAGCAAAGTCGGCTGTACAACTGGGGCGAGTGGTAGGAAGTCTCGCTAGACCTGCCGTGTGGCGGCGCTCCATCTGCTATCACTGATAGTGGCGACACGCGGGTCCAGCATATACTAACGGACTGCGGCCGATTTAAAGGCTACCACCTAGCAAGTGTGGTGTCTGACGGTGACACCACACAAAGCTTGTGCACCGCTCTGATAAGTAACTCAATGTGTTTGGTGACTACGTAGAAAAGTAGCATGCCAGTCGCTCTTTCAGATGGATGTAATAAAATTATTTCTTGTACTTAGGTTTTTCTAATGCCAAAACGTTCCCTACTTTCTGAATAGTCCTCATAGCATGAGACCTCTGCATTCCTTCAATGTCCTCCTTTAGTCCATCCTGGTGGGGGTCCTAAAAATTCGAGCAGTACTTAGCAATGGCTCTCAATAGTCTTCTGCATGCGGCCTCCCCAAAAATTTTCCCTGCAAACTGGACTATAGTTTCCTAAAGTTTTCCCAATAAACCGAAGTCGACGATTCACCTTCCCAGCTACCGTTCTGCACGCACCCATGGCTGAGTGTCCAGTGTGCAGTATGTCTTGCAAGGGATCCCGGTTCGGTTCCTGGCTGGCTTGGGAATTTCTCCACTCAAGACTCATTGTTGCGTTGTCTTCACCTTCATCAGCATGCAGATCACCCAATTGGCTTCATCTAAAAGGCCTTAGCCACAGGCGCATTTCATTTCAATACCGTTCTTATGTGGGCCTTCCGTTTCATATCGATTTGCACCTTTACTCCTAGATATGTAGTCTCCATGACTAAGACAAGCAGTGCACTGCTAATAATGTATTCCAAAACTACAGGTCTGTAACAATACCAGAGAATTAATGTTGCCACTCACCATATAGCAAAGATGCTCAGTCGTGATAACACAACAAAAAGATTCACACAATTATAGCTTAGAGCAAGCTTTGTCAGCAGTAGACACACACACACACACACACACACACACACACACACACACACACACAAAAGCAACCTGCACACACGTCCGCAGAGAGCTGAAACCACACTGCGAGCAGCAGCACCAGTGCATGATGGGAGTGGCGACTGGGTGGGGGTAAGGAGGAGGCTGGGGCGGGGAGGTGGAGGGATAGTATGGTGGGAGTGGCGGACAGTGAAATGCTGCAATTTAGACGGAGGACAGGAGAGAAGGTGCCGAAGGGGGAGGGGGTAAGTAGATGAAAGGAGAGAAACAATAAGAAATTAAATGATTGCGTGTGGTGGTGAAATGATGGTTGTGTAGTGCTGGAATGGGAACAGGGAGGGGGCTGGATGGGTGAGGACAGTGACTAACGAAGTTTGAGGCCAGGAGGGTTATGGGAATTTAGGATGCATTGCAGGGAAAGTTACCACCTGCGCAGTTCAGAAAAGCTTGAGTTGGTGGGAAGGATCCATATGGAACAAGCTGTGAAGGAGTCACTGAGATGAGGGGTATCATGTTTGAGAGCGTGTTCAGCTACAGGGTGGTCCACTTGTTTCTTGGCCACAGTTTGTCAGTGGCCATTCATGCAGACAGACGGCTTGTCGGTTGTCATGCTTACATAGAATGCAGCACATTGGTTGCAGCTTAGCTTGTAAAACACATGACTGGTTTCACAGGTAGTCCTGCCTTTGATGGGATAGTTGATAGATGACCGGACTGGAGTAGGTGGTGGTAGGAGGATTTATGGGACAGGTCTTGCATCATTACAGATCTGTTTTCCTGCTCACACATATTAACTTACATTTCCCTACATTTAGAGCAAACACACCTTCTGTCCAAGTCATGTTGTGTCACTGTAAGGAGACACAAAGACAGCGGATCACTGTGCAGTTTAGATCATCAGCAAACATTCGACGATTGCTACTCACCCTATTCGTCAGATCGTGCTATAAAACTCTCATCGTGTACACCTGGTGTCTCTGATGAACATCCGCCGTCGAGGACAACGTGTTTGGTACCATTATTCAATAAGCCATCGAGCCACTCACATATCAGAAAACCTTTTCCGAATGAAAGCGCCTTCGTTAACAGTCTCATTGCTGGGGAAACAGCCACCGCCGTAATGAACTGCTGTAGTTACGAAAGTGGGTAACGATCGCCCGTCGCAGAGTGTCACTGTTAACAGCGGTAGGCTAACTCAGTGCAAAAAATTGCCAATCACTGAATAACGGACAAGAAGAACAGTCGAGCAACCTTATCGTGTAGAAGTACGCCATCGCTATGGGGTACAAAAGCCGTTGCCCACAGGTGCACCTTCGCTCTGCGCAAGTCACGGTGCACAGCGATTAGTATCACTGCAGCAATATCTCCACAGCACCCTCCAAATATTACGTGGGGTTATAGGTTGCGGTACACGTTGATACAGGTGGATCACGAACGGTCGTGTGGAGTGCCAAATTTATGGGAATCTCTAGCTGACACTGTCAGGACGTAGTCGGTGGGACAGAATTAGCTGCTGAAGTAGCACCTTTCCTACGAGGCTAAAGGAAGG
This sequence comes from Schistocerca serialis cubense, assembly GCF_023864345.2. Taxonomy (NCBI): domain Eukaryota; kingdom Metazoa; phylum Arthropoda; class Insecta; order Orthoptera; family Acrididae; genus Schistocerca; species Schistocerca serialis. The sequence goes on from NC_064641.1 coordinate 891,554,305, forward strand.
AGGGAAAACTGTGGTTTGACGTCTCATCGAGAACGGAATTGAAAATCTGATTTGGAATGTATCAGTCATCTTCAGTTTCAGATCGCTGATCAAACACTCTTTACGTATGGTCCTTTCGTTTGTCTCTGGATCGTTTATTGGATGAAAAATCTGGAAATTCCGAAAATATTTGTAGCGCTGTAAACATCACTTTAGAAAGCCCTGCTCGTGAGTAGTGTTGGCAGCAAGAATGCCAGGAGAAACATAGTGAGATATTTGGATCAAATCCTCGATGCCAACGAGCATGAGAACATAAAACATGGGAAACGAAACTCTCACTTTTCGCACGTGGTGTCTGAAAACCATGGGTAAGGCAGGCAGGTTTGTGCAGTACTTCCCGATTTCCGAAATGCATTTGACTAGGTATCACACCTACGCTTCTTATCAAAACTACGATGGGATAGGGTATCAAACGAAATTTGTAACTTGATTCAGGATTTCTTGGTAGATAGAACGCAGTAAGTCATCTTGGATAAAGAGTGATCGGAAGATGTAGAAGTAACTTTGTGTGTCCTCCTGGTAGGTTCGTTGAGTCTAGTGCTGTTCATGTTGTACATTAATGACCTTGCGGATAGCATCATACTTTTTATAAATCATGTACTTATCTACAATGAAGTACAATTTGAACGAAGCTGCAAAAGTATTGAGTGGGATCTTGATAAAACTGAAAGATTGACGATTTACTTTAAATGCTTAGAAATGTAAAATTGTTCACTTTTCAAAACGACGAATCCTAGTATTCTTTGAACAGAATAACAGTGAGTCACAGTTGTAATCGCTAAACTCATAGAAATACCAGGGTGCAACAATTGGTGGGGACATTAAACAGAATGACCATATAGGGTCAGTCATGGATATAGCAGGTGGCAGACTTCCGTATATTGGTGGAATACTATGGAAGTTAAGTCAATCTACAAAGGAAATTGCTTACAAATCTCTCATGCGATCCATCCTAGAATATTATTCAAGTGTTTGGGACCAGAGAATGACAGAAGATTTTGAACACACGGGTACGAGTATATGGAGAAGGGCACCGCGATTGGTCATACATTTGTTTGACCCGCGGCAGAGTATAGCAGAGGTGTTAAAGAAGTGAATTGGCTGTCTTTTGAAGATATACGGAAACTGTCTGGAGAATAATTACAAAGTTTTAAGAACCGGCTTTAAATGATGACTCTAGGAATATGCTAAAGTGCGCGTCATTTATGTTGGCGGCCGAGTTTAGGTTCGTTCTGCGCATCTGACGTCACAAAACACAGTCAGCCAATGAACAGAGAACGACGTTGCCAGATCTCGACTGCAGTGCAGAGCATGGACGAGTGTCTTCAGTTTTAGAAACGTTCAGTCATAAATAAAGTAATAGAACAAAAGCAATGTCTTGGTAGCAGACTTCCTTTTATAGAAAGTTTGGAAAAAGCATTCTTTATACCAATTGCTTCATATTCTATTAATTGATTAAACCAAACAAGCAATAAGACTCCTAATTCAGGCGATAGCAAGGAAAAGTGCTTGTATCAATCTCACAAACCGCTTTTTCGCAATAAAGAACAGTGGTAATTGTTTATTTCCTGTTGTACTTCGACAAAGCGTGAGTAATTCATAGCCATACCAACAGTGTTTGTCAGTATTTTGCGTAACTAGTTACAGTGTTCATGACGTTCTGTAGTCACACCAGCTGTGTTGGCGGAATGGTTAAGGTGTTTGCCATCTACGCGAAAGGTTATGAGTTCAAACCTTGTGCGGTGCTTAATATTTTCATTATTTAAAAAGAATATCGAAGTGCCTTACTTTACGAATTATATTCGTTTCAATCCAATTTTTTGAAATTTCTAGTGCTTTGTCTCTTCATCAACCCTTTCGCTGCTGCGACTGTGGAACAAAAACAAGAAAGAGAACATGGTACCATTGTGTATGTGCCATACATTTCATTGATTGAAGTGCTTTAAAATAAAGCCAAATGTGCCCTGTGTAAATAAAACTTTTGTTACAGTCGCGAAAGATGGAATATTTGTCAATATTACATACGACACCTATGTGGTACTTAAATTAAATGAGATTTTCTTATACAGTAAATTTTATATGAAATTTAGGTATCTTGTCCACATTTCATTCTCAACATTGTGGCAACTAAATTCGACCATTTGGAAAGTATACTCTATGGACTTTTACCTCTGCAAACTCTTCAAAATTTCGTGCAATGGTTTACTATATTTAATGCTGCATAATAACTGCGTTGAACATCGAAACAAAATTAAGTCATTTAATGGGGGGAAGGTATCAGTCAAGAAGATGTGTAAAAATCTAATTCTTGGGCCAAATAGTTTTTGTGGAATTGAATGATAAAAGAGTGTCAAAGCAGTCGGAACACCATGTGTCTGCACAGGCGAGCAGTGCAGTGACAAAACCGCGCACAGCGCGGAATGCGGGGAGCACGTCTTTGTAGCAGCGAAAGGGTTAATGCGGCCGTGGTGGCTTTACTTCTTGAACTGCGCGCTCCCCCCTCAACGAAAGCTTGCGAACTAGGCTATACTATGGTGCTGCTTCTCTTGCCGTGTGCGTCGTGTGCAACTGGCAACGCAGCAATCTCCCGCGTCTGGGCGGGCATGCGCGAGCCGCCAAGATAAAAGAATTGGACTATACATGCCGCTCCCTTAGAGATCATGAGGATAGGATCATGTTAGTTATAGCAAGCACAGAGGCATTTAAGTAATTGTCCTCCCAGCGCTCTGCGTGTGAATGGACGGGGAAAATTCTCTAATAACTGCCTTCTGCTGTGTATAGATGACAAAGGTCAAGCGATTCCTCCTAACATCGTGTCTCACATCCTTTTGGATGGCGTAGTGCAGCCAACTCTACTTGGCATGGACTCACCAAGTCGCCAAAAGTCCCCGGCAAAAATATTGCGCCATGCTGCCTCTACAGCCGTCCGTAGCTGCGGAAGTATTGCCAAGTTATAGCCAAGCGTGAACGTGCATCGTTTTCCTTTCAATTCCTGCTCCAAGGGGGTTACCACGGTGCTAGCTTTACAAATGGCTCTGACCACTAAGCGACTTAACTTCTGAGGTCATCAGCCACCTAGAACTTAGAACTAATTAAACCTAACTAACCTAAGGACACCACACACATCCATGCCCGAGGCAGGATTCGAACCTGCGACCGTAGCGGTCGCTCGGCTCCAGACTGTAGCGCCTAGATCCGCACGGGCACTCGTGCCGGCGACTCATCTGACTAGACCACGATTTTCCAGCCATCTCGGGCCCAATTGAATGGTCACGTGCCCAGGAGAAGCGCTGCAGGCGATGTCGTACTTTCAGCAAGGGCACTCTTTTCGGTTGTCTGCTGCTGTACGCCATTAACGCCAAACTTTGCCACACTGCCGTAACGTATATACGTTCGTCGTAGGTTCCAGACTGATTTCTGCAATTACTTCGCGCAGTGTTGCTTGCCTGTTACCGTTGACAACATTGCGCAATCGCCGCTGTTCTCGGTCGGTAAGTGAACGGCCGTCGGCCACTGCGTTGTCCATGGTCAGACGCCATGTCTGGAGTTTGATGTCCTCGTCACACTCATGACACTGTGGGTCTCAGAATGTTGAATTCCCTAACAATTTCCGATGTGAAATAGCCCATTCGTTTAATTCCAACTAACATTCCGCATTTAAAGTCTGTTAATTCCCGTCCTGCGTCCATAATCGCGTAGGAAACCTTTCCACATGAATCACCTCAGTACATATTGCAGCTCCTTTTATACACTGTGTACGCAATGCTACCGCCATCTGCATATGCGCATATCCAGTATCCCATGTCTTTCGTGATGTCAATGTAGATGTAGACTGTCCGAATGTTACTGATCAAGTACCGAGCGAGATGGCACAGCGGTTAACACACTGGACTCGCATACGGGAGGACGATGGTTCAAACCCCGCAACCGGCCAACCTGATTTAGGTTTCCCGTGGTTTCCGTCAAACGCTTCAGGCAAATGCTGGGAGGATTCCTTTGAAAGGGCATTGTCGACCTCCTTCCCCTTCCTTCCCCAGTCCGTGCTGTGCGGTTCTAGGCGGTTCAGTCCAGACCCGTGCTGCTGCTATGGCCGCAGGTCTGAATCCTGCTTCGGGCATGGATGTGTGTGATATGCTTGGGTTAGTTGGGTTATGAGTGTGTGGGTTTTATTTTGTCAAGTTGCGCAATGGACTGATCCAACAAGTACCCTTTGGCTCCTGCAAGAAACAATTTCCACCTCACACTACTACAGAAGTCAGACAGATGCTCTTAATGTACCAACAATAACTGCTTGAAAAACATTCAGCAACAAATATCTTCTGGAGTCATCCACTTTAAGGAAAAGACACAAAAATATTCTATATTCTTACATAACTAGTGGAATACTTGGGTACTGGATTATTGCTAGTTAGTGTAAGAAAAACATAAAGCAAACAGAAAATATTATTTATTGTAAAAAAATCTGAGAAATCAAGTGAAACTTTTTCTTATAAATTAATAAATTTCCGGCTTCTTTTTGGAACAGTAGATAGCCTCTTATGGGTAGGAATGCTATTATTTTACAAAGTATGGGAAGGTTCTTTTCTCCCTTTTCTTTAAGAATGTTATTTACTCGGCAGAATGGCTGAGAGCCGCGCCTGCACAACTTGAATAAATTTTCTAGGTACAGTCAAGACTGTCACATGAGAAATGTAATGGACTGTACTGTTATTGAGGAGAGATGGGTCTCGCTTACGCTGTAGCGCACAATACCGTGAGCTGCGACAACTGCTGCCTGCGTTGCTTGCTGCTGACAAATAACACAACTATCTCTTTCTATCTGGATTGACCTTCGCCAATCAAACTCTCCCTGCACCTTGATGAAGTCAAGAACTCCTATCTGCCCCTAGACTAACTGTTGGCGTGGTACACTGGTCAGATAACCAGTCCACCGCAATGCCACTCAATATTCGCTCGCAGGCATTTAACTAGTATTCTGTCCGTCTTCACATCGCACAATTAATGTCGCGGCCAACACAGTGAACAAACGCTTAATTGCAAGGGACTCAATATAGAGTATCACTCTCATTCACTAACGACAGAGGTGCTCTCCCAGTGAAGTACTGAGGAGAGACTTTGTTCCTCGCTCTTTGTGTACACGTACGAGTGCACTTGCTCTCGTTATGTGTTCCCGCTCCAAGAGCGACAATGGAACGGCCCCTTTTTCTGGAAAAGTTGTAAGGGTATATCATTCACTGTCTTCCCTCACTCCTCTGGCTCTTTGCGTCAGAAATATTCCAGCAGTCAGCGTTGCTCTTTTGAATGGGAGAATGACGTTTCGTTTAAGCCGACCAGTGCGGAAATATGTTGCATCTCCATTAGGCATATACTGTCCTCCTGTGAGAACTCCGTAACTAGGCAGTTGGTCCTTCAAAAAATGCGTCTTCTGGGCACTCCCACAAAATGTAGTGTAATTTGCTTTTAACTAGAACCTGGGGGTCGTTATCCCTTCACTCTGGCAAAAGCTATCCTCTCTCTGGGCAGTCGCTCCGGCTGAAGTAGGCGTGTGTTGACTCAGCCCTCTGAAGGGATGGGCCTCCCAACGGGCTGGTTGCCTCTTTAGAATGAAAATTCCTGTGGCCATCATGTTGTGTATGCCAGCCTTGACTTCTTCAACCTCGGTGCGCACTTGCAATTTACTTATTAGATTTGCATATCGCTTACATAAATTCCTACAAAATTGACTCTACCTTATCGAGTTTGGGTTCAAATGAAGCGTCTTGATGTGCAGAATACGATTGTGAGGACGTAATATGTAAGTAATGAAGGTCAGGAGATCACGCCACCTTACAAGGTTTAAGTAGCTCTAAGTCTAGGGGACTGATGACCTTAGATGTTAAGTCCCATAGTGCTTAGAGCCAATTGAACCATTTGAACCCTCATCCGATGGGACCGATGATCTAGCTGTTTGTTGTTCCCCCCCCCCCCCTCCCCTCCTCAAAAAAAAAGTATCAACCAACAAACCAACTGACCAAGTAGTGATTCGATTAGTGTCTGAGACTGTGTCCTGTGTCAGGTGTTATACCTACACCTACATTGATACTCCGCAAGCCACCCAACGGTGTGTGGCGGAGGGCACTTTACGTGCCACCGTCATTACCTCCCTTTCCTGTTCCAGTCGCGTATGGTTCGCGGGAAGAACGACTGTCTGAAAGCCTCCGTGCGCGCTCTAATCTCTCTAATTTTACATTCGTGATCTCCTCGGGAGGTATAAGTAGGGGGAAGCAATATATTCGATACCTCATCCAGAAACGCACCCTCTCGAAACCTGGCGAGCAAGTTACACCGCGATGCAGACCGCCTCTCTTGCAGAGTCTGCCACTTGAGTTTATTAAACATCTCCGTAACGCTATCACGGTTACCAAATAACCCGGTAACGAAACGCGCCGCTCTTCTTTGGATCTTCTCTATCTCTTCCGTCAACCCGACCTGGTACGGATCCCACACTGATGAGCAATACTCAAGTATAGGTCGAACGAGTGTTTTGTAAGCCACCTCCTTTGTTGATGGACTACATTTTCTAAGCACTCTCCCAATGAATCTCAACCTGGTACCCGCCTTACCAACAATTAATTTTATATGATCATTCCACTTCAAATCATTCCGCACGCATACTCCCAGATATTTTACAGACGTAACTGCTACCAGTGTTTGTTCCGCTATCATATAATCATACAATAAAGGATCCTTCTTTCTATGTATTCGCAATACATTACATTTGTCTATGTTAAGGGTCAGTTGCCACTCCCTGCACCAAGTGCCTATCCGCTGCAGATCTTCCTGCATTTCGCTACAATTTTCTAATGCTGCAACTTCTCTGTATACTACAGCATCATCCGCGAAAAGCCGCATGGAACTTCCGACACTATCTACTAAGTCATTTATATATATTGTGAAAAGCAATGGTCCCATAACACTCCCCTGTGGCACGCCAGAGGTTACTTTAACGTCTGTAGACGTCTCTCCATTGATAACAACATGCTGTGTTCTGTTTGCTAAAAACTCTTCAATCCAGCCACACAGCTGGTCTGATATTCCGTAGGCTCTTACTTTGTTTATCAGGCGACAGTGGGGAACTGTATCGAACGCCTTCCGGAAGTCAAGAAAAATAGCATCTACCTGGGAGCCTGTATCTAATATTTTCTGGGTCTCATGAACAAATAAGGCGAGTTGGGTCTCACACGATCGCTGTTTCCGGAATCCATGTTGATTCCTACATAGTAGATTCTGGGTTTCCAGAAATGACATGATACGCGAGCAAAAAACATGTTCTAAAATTCTACAAGAGATCGACGTAAGAGATATAGGTCTATAGTTTTGCGCATCTGCTCGACGACCGTTCTTGAAGACTGGGACTATCTGTGCTCTTTTCCAATCATTTGGAACCCTCCGTTCCTCTAGAGACTTGCGGTACACGGCTGTTAGAAGGGGGGCAAGTTCTTTCGCGTACTCTGTGTAGAATCGAATTGGAATCCCGTCAGGTCCAGTGGACTTTCCTCTATTGAGTGATTCCAGTTGCTTTTCTATTCCTTGGACACTTATTTCGATGTCAGCCATTTTTTCGTTTGTGCGAGGATTTAGAGAAGGAACTGCAGTGCGGTCTTCCTCTGTGAAACAGCTTTGGAAAAAGGTGTTTAGTATTTCAGCTTTACGGGTGTCATCCTCTGTTTCAATGCCATCATCATCCCGTAGTGTCTGCATATGCTGTTTCGAGCCACTTACTGATTTAACGTAAGACCAGAACTTCCTAGGATTTTCTGTCAAGTCGGTACATAGAATTTTACTTTCGAATTCAATGAACGCTTCACGCATAGCCCTCCTTACGCTAACTTTGACATCGTTTAGCTTCTGTTTGTCTGAGAGGTTTTGGTTGCGTTTAAACTTGGAGTGGAGCTCTCTTTGCTTTCGCAGTAGTTTCCTAACTTTGTTGTTGTACCACGGTGGGTTTTTCCCGTCCCTCACAGTTTTACTCGGCACGTGCCTGTCTAAAACGCATTTTACGATTGCCTTGAACTTTTTCCATAAACACTCAACATTGTCAGTGTCGGAACAGAAATTTTCGTTTTGATCTGTTAGGTAGTCTGAAATCTGCCTTCTATTACTCTTGCTAAACAGATAAACCTTCCTCCCTTTTTTTATATTCCTATTAACTTCCATATTCAGGGATGCTGCAACGGCCTTATGATCACTGATTCCCTGTTCTGTACATACAGAGTCGAAAAGTTCGGGTCTGTTTGTTATCAGTAGGTCCAAGATGTTATCTCCACGAGTCGGTTCTCTGTTTAATTGCTCGAGGTAATTTTCGGATAGTGCACTCAGTATAATGTCACTCGATGCTCTGTCCCTACCACCCGTCCTAAACATCTGAGTGTCCCAGTCTATATCTGGTAAATTGAAATCTCCACCTAAGACTATAACATGCTGAGAAAATTTATGTGAAATGTATTCCAAATTTTCTCTCAGTTGCTCTGCCACTAATGCTGCTGAGTCGGGAGGTCGGTAAAAGGAGCCAATTATTAACCTAGTTCGGTTGTTTAGTGTAACCTCCACCCATAATAATTCACAGGAACTATCCACTTCTACTTCACTACAGGATAAACTACTACTAACAGCGACGAACACTCCACCACCGGTTGCATGCAATCTATCCTTTCTAAACACCGTCTGTACCTTTGTAAAAATTTCGGCAGAATTTATCTCTGGCTTAAGCCAGCTTTCTGTACCTATAACGATTTCAGCTTCGGTGCTTTCTATCAGCGCTTGAAGTTCCGGTACTTTACCAACGCAGCTTCGACAGTTGACAATTACAATACCGATTGCTGCTTGGTCCCCGCATGTCCTGACTTTGCCCCGCACCCGTTGAGGCTGTTGCCCTTTCTGTACTTGCCCAAGGCTATCTAACCTAAAAAACCGCCCAGCCCACGCCACACAACCCCTGCTACCCGTGTAGCCGCTTGTTGCGTGTAGTGGACTCCTGACCTATCCAGCGGAACCCGAAACCCCACCACCCTATGGCGCAAGTCGAGGAATCTGCAGCCCACATGGTCGCAGAACCGTCTCAGCCTCTGATTCAGACCCTCCACTCGGCTCTGTACCAAAGGTCCGCAGTCAGTCCTGTCGACGATGTTGCAGATGGTGAGCTCTGCTTTCATCCCGCTAGCGAGACTGGCAGTCTTCACTAAATCAGATAGCCGCCGGAAGCCAGAGAGGATTTCCTCCGATCCATAGCGACACACATCATTGGTGCCGACATGAGCGACCACCTGCAGATGGGTGCACCCTGTACCCTTCATGGCATCCGGAAGGACCCTTTCCACATCTGGAATGACTCCCCCCGGTTATACGACAGTGTAGTGAAATATTACGCAAAGCAGACAACCAGGGCAGTGGGTGACTAGCACAATGTATCCCTGGTCTTTCGACACAGTCTGTGAGCAACATTGTAGTCTACTGGTGTCCACACTGTGCGAAACGCTCCTCGGACGCGCAGATAAGGACAGACACACACACACACACACACACACACACTCGCGCCTGCGCCCATTGCCTCCATCCACGAAGCGTCGCATGAGGACTCGTGGAGCGGCAGTGCGCGACCGCCTATCTGCTGTGGCTGAGGCAGGCTATCGCTCACTGCTCACTGCTCACTGCCGGGCGCCAGCTGCGCTCCGCGCGGCCCGAAATAGCCTTCCAGGCGACCTCCGCCGGCGAACCTCGCAGATAGCCTGGAGGACGTCGTAAATAACGATACCGCGGCTCCTTAATGAAAGCCCGAGGACAGGGCGCGCTTTGTGCAGCCGGGGCACATGCCGACCCCGGGAGCGCATTCCGGCCGCCGCCGTCATTCTGTAGACGCCGTCGCGCCTCTCCACTATTTTTATGTCTCTCCGCTGTGGCACAATAATTTTATCTCGTCTTCGGTATCGTAATAGCATTTAACCTCGATTTCTGTCTCTGCAGTTTGCCACAGACCTGAACGCAACCTTACCCGTAGACTGTAGCTGACGCCATCGCCTACTTACTCTGGTAAACTCGGGGAAAATGGACTTCACAGTGGATTACAAGGGAAAACTAAAATCCTGAACGAAATCAGGGATTTTAAAAATTAATAGTTCTTTGGCGGCTTTAACCCTTTCTGTGGTGTCACCGCCAGACACCACACTTGCTAGGTGGTAGCTTTAAATCGGCCGCGGTCCATTAGTACATGTCGGACCCGCGTGTCGCCACTGTCAGTGATCGCAGACCGAGCGCCACCACACGGCAGGTCTCGAGAGACGGACTAGCACTCGCCCCAGTTGTACGGACGACGTAGCTAGCGATGCACACTGACGAAGCCTCGCTCATTTGCTGAGCAGATAGTTAGAATAGCCTTCAGCTAAGTCAATGGCTACGACCTAGCAAGGCGCCATTAGTAGTTTATTGCCTGAATCTACAGAGTCTCACTTGTATCGTCAATAGCGATGTACAACAAGGATGGATTAAAGTTAAGTATTCCAGCAGCTACGTACTTTTCTTTATAGCATTCATTACGTATCCTGTTTCAGACCTCACGCCATCCTTCGTGAGCTTATAGCGGCATTGCGGTCCCCTCAAATCACACTGTGTCGGCGCTTCTGTCGACACATCACTTTCAACCACGAATTATTTTATTTTGACAATTTAAGGGTAAACGACAGTGTCACGATCGGAAACACTTGAAATCTTTTTATCACAGAATTCGAATATACAGGGTGGTCCAAATATCTCATGAAATAAGCATCAAACGAGAAAGCTACACAGAACGAAACTTGCCTAGCTTGAAGGGGCAAACCAGATGGAGCTATGGTTGGACCGCTAGATGGCGCTGTCATAGGTCAAACGGATATCAACTGCGTTTTTTAAATTAGGAACCCCGATTTTTTTACCGCATATTCGTGTAGTACGTAAAGAGATATGAATGTTTTAGTTGGACCACTTTTTTCGCTTTGTGATAGATGATGCTGTAATAGTCACAAACGTATAAGTACGTGGTGTCACGTAACATTCCGCCAGTGAGGACGGTATTTGCTTCGTGATACATTACCCGTGTTAAAATGGACCGTTTACCAACTGCGGAAAGGGTCGATGTTGATGTATGGCTATTGTGATGAAAATGCCCAACGGGAGTGTGCTATGTACGCTGCTCGGTATTCTGGACGACATCATCCAAGTGTCCGGACCGTTCGCCGTATAGTTACGTTATTGAAGGAAACAGGAAGTGTTCAGCCCCATGTGAAACGTCAACCACGACCTGCAACAAATTATGATACCCAAATAGGTGTTTTAGCTGCTGTCGCGGCTAATCCGCACGTTAGTAGCAGACAAATTGCGCGAGAATCGGGAATCTCAAAAACGTCGGTGTTGAGAATGCTACATCAACATCGATTGCACCCGTACCATGTTTCTATGCACCAGGAATTGCGTGGCACGACTTTGAACGTCGTGTACAGTTCTGCCACTGGGCACAAGAGAAATTACGAGACGATGACAGATTTTTTACGCGCGTTCTATTTAGCGGCGAAGCGTCACTAACCAACAGCGGTAATGTAAACCGGCATAATATGCACTATTGGGTAACGTAAAATCCACGATGGCTGCGACAAGTGGAACATCAGCGACCTTGGCGGGTTAATGTATGGTGCAGCATTGTGGGAGGAAGGATAATTGGTCCCCATTTTATCGATGACAATCTAAACGGTGCAGCGTTTGCTGATTCCCTACGTAATGTTCTTCCGATGTTACTACAAGATGTTTCACTGCATGACAGAATGGTGATGTACTTCCAATATGATGGGTGTCCGGCACATAGCTCGCGTGCTGTTGAGGCGGTATTGAATAGCATATTTCATGACAGGTGGATTGGTCGCCAAAGCACGTTCACCGTATCTGACGTCCCCGGATTTCTTCCTGTGGGGAAAGTAGAAGGATATTTGCTATCGTGATCCACCGGCAACGCCTGACAACATGCGTCAGCGCATTGTCAATGCATGTGCGAACATTACGGAAGGCGAACTACTTGGTCTTGAGAGGAATGTCGTTACACGTATTGCCAAATGCATTCAGGTTGACGGACATCATTTTGAGCATTTATTGCATTAGTGTGGTATTTACAGGTAATCACGCTGTAATAGCATGCATTCTCAGAAATGATACTTTCACAAAGGTACATGTATCACATTGGAACAACCGAAATAAAATGTTCAAACGTTCCTACGTCCTGAATTTCAATTTATGGTTCAAATGGCTCTGAGCACTATGGGACTCAACTGCTGTGGTCATAAGTCCCCCAGAACTTAGAACTACTTAAACCTAACTAACCTAAGGACAGCACACAACACCCAGCCATCACGAGGCAGAGAAAATCCCTGACCCCGCCGGGAATCGAACCCGGGAATCCGGGAGTGGGAAGCGAGAACGCTTCCGCACGACCACGAGATGCGGGCAATTTCAGTTTAAAAAGCCTACCTGTTACCAACTGTTCGTCTAATATTGTGAGCCATATGTTTGTGACTGTTACAGCGCATCTATCAGAAAGCGACAAAGCTAAAAAAGTGGTTCAACTAAAACATTCATATTTCTTTACGTAATACGCGAATATGAAATAAGAAATGGGGTTTCCTATTTAAAAAATAGGATTCCCCCTTCAAGCTGGACGAGTTTCTTTCTTTTTAGTTGTTTTGTTTGACGCTTATTTCGTGAGATATTTGGCCCGGTCGCGATCAATGGACCACTCTGTGGATACAGGATTATTCTAAATGATGGACATATTTTCAAAAATTTGTATGTATTTCAGTACAAATCCGAAATGATCAATCTTTATACCAATGAAAAGAGAAAGTTTCCAAGTTTTTGGCGAGCCGCGGTTGGCTGGCGGTGATGGTTTCAGAAGCGGCAGGTAGAGTTCGCGCGGCAATAACGCCGTCATTTCCGTTTCACTGTCAGTTGTGAGTGAGATGGCGACTGTGGAGTACAAGGTGTTTTGCCTTTTTGAGTTCGCAAAAAATGAGTCGCAAATTGCAGTCCAGCGGGCATTTCATACCAAATTCGGAATTCAGCCACCAGTTCGCAAAAGCATTTAGCCGTTGGTTTAAGCAACTTAAAGAGACTGGGTGTGTGTGCAAAGGAAAAAGCGCACGCCGATCGCGTATGTCAGATGATGAAGTCCGGCGGATTCGAGAAAGTTTTGTGTGCAGTCCCAGTAAGTCTACTAACAGATCATCCAGTCGAGAATATGGAATACCCCAACCAACTGCGTGGAAAGTTGTGAGACACCGTTTGCTTCAAACGCCCTACCGCTTACAACTTGTGCAGGCTCTCAATCCCAACGACAGAGAGAAGCGTCTCGCATTTTGTGGTTATGTGCTAGCAAAGATGGAGGATGACGTATTTCTACAGCGTGTAATTTTTAGCGATGAAGCAGCGTTCGACCTTAGTGGATAAGTCAACAGACAGGATGCTCGCATATGGCGTTTGGAAAATCCACATTCACCATTGAAACACGAAAGAGACTCACCGAAGATCAACATTTTCTGTGCCGTATGCCGTACAAAAGTATACGGACCGTTTTTCTTTGCGGAAATAAGTGTAACGGGTACCACGTACTAGGACAGGTTGGAGCAGTGGCTGTTCCCTGAAGTTATGCAAGATTCCCAGGACCTCATTTTCCAACAGGTTGCAGCTCCACCCCATTGGCAGCGTGATGTACGAGGCTTTTTGAATGACTCCCGTCCTCAGGGCTGGATCGGTCGCAAGGGACTTGACGACCAGGCTCTGCACTTCTGGCCACCGAGGTCTCCTGATCTCACACCTTGCGACCATATCTTGTGGGGTTATGTGAAGGAAGCTGTTTACGTCCCGCCTCTACCAACCACTCTGAAGGATCTGCGGAAACGGTTCACTGCTGCCGTGCACTCAGAAACAGCAGATACGCTTTCGCGTGGGTGGGACGAGTTTGGCTACCGTTTGCCGTGCAGCCAACGGTGGGCACATTGAACATTTATAACATTTATCACATTCCTAATTATGAAATAATTAATAAAAACTAATCAATTACAAATTATTAAAGTTACTAAATTGATGTTGTTGTTGTGGTCTTCAGCCCTGAGACTGGTTTGATGCAGCTCTCCATGCTGCTCTATCCTGTGCAAGCTTTTTCATCTCCCAGTACCTACTGCAACCTACATCCTTCTGAATCTGCTTAGTGTATTCATCTCTTGGTCTCCCTCTACGATTTTTACCCTACACGCTGCCCTCCAATGCTAAATTTGTGATCCCTTGATGCCTCAAAACATGTCGTACCAACCGATCCCTTCTTCTAGTCAAGTTGTGCCACAAACTTCCCTTCTCCCCAATCCTATTCAATACCTCCTCATTAGCTACGTGATCTACCCACCCTATCTTCAGCATTCTTCTGTAGCACCACATTTCGAAAGCTTCTATTCTCTTCTTGTCCAAACTAGTTATCGTCCATGTTTCACTTCCATACATGGCTACACTCCATACAAATACTTTCAGAAACGACTTCCTGACACTTAAATCCATACTCGACGTCAACAAATTTCTCTTCTTCACTAACGATTTACTTGCCATTGCCAGTCTACATTTTATATTCTCTCTACTTCGACCATCATCAGTTATTTTACTCCCTAAATAGCAAAACTCCTTTACTACTTTAAATGTCTCATTTCCTAATCTAATTCCCGCAGCATCACCCGATTTATTTTGACTACATTCAATTATCCTCGTTTTGCTTTTGTTGATGTTCATCTTATATCCTCCTTTCAAGACACTGTCCATTCCGTTCAACTGCTCTTCCAAGTCCTTTGCTGTCAAGGGCTAGACTGAAAAATGAAGGATCACCATAAAACTGTTTTTTATGCATCTGCTTTTGTGATTATATTCTCAGTCGTGTTGATTTTGCACTAATATTTCGGTTTAGCACATCTGTAATATAATTAAAATTTGTGATAAGTAAAAAGTGGCAGCTTTTATACACAGGTCAACCGAAGATGGTATCGTTACAGTGGTTTCACCGGTTAAGCTCTAATGACACATTAAAATTAAAAACAAACATCGTGTTCTAGTTCACCGTACTTAGTTCTACACGAAAAATATAATTTTAACTCAGACTAACTGTATGAAGTATTTGTTTGATAATGATAGAAGCTGAAGAAGTGAACTGAACCGCTAACTAAGCAGGTGTACTAGCCATTACAACACCGCAGCAGAATGGTTAACACAGCTGCGCGCACTAATCTAGTGCACAAATTTCAATTTATGCTGTTAGCCCGTTTCCCACACCTCATCAGGGAACGAGAGGGTGAGGGACGAAAACATTGTTGAAGTTCGGAATTTTTTTCCTCTGTAGTGGAACATAGTAGACAGATGGGGTTTGATACAATAAATAAAGCGTACATTTAAGTTCTTACTGGTATTTTGTTATTGAAAAATAATAATGTCTTCACTGTGTAACTGGTGTCGCCCCGAGGCAGCTCCGAAAGGACGTAGAACGACGGTTGTTGCTGTAACTCCAGTTGTGATTGTCTGGCCGGCCGAAGTGGCCGTGCGGTTCAAGGTGCTGCAGTCTGGAACCGCAAGACCGCTACGGTAGCAGGTTCGAATCCTGCCTCGGGCATGGATGTTTGTGATGTCCTTAGGTTAGTTAGGTTTAAGTAGTTCTAAGTTCTAGGGGACTAATGACCTCCGCAGTTGAGTCCCATAGTGCTCAGAGCCATTTGAACCATTTTGTGATTGTCTGAAACATGGAATTGACATATCACACGAATCCTTGCACATGTAACTTTAGTTCATGTTAGGGATTTGCAACAAAACAAGTAAAAATTATAGATAATTGCAAAAATGACCATTTTTGGTCCCCACTTTTTTGGCTAAATATCAGTATAAAAAAAAGTCGTCTACGATCAATTCATTAGAATTCGATTTGCTTAAAAGGAGACCAAAAATAGTTAAAATCGGATGAAAATTATAGCGTGGGCGACGACAATCGTGCGCAAAAACATGGTTTTGAGAAAAACGCGTTTAAAGTATTTATCATATTTAAAAAAAGGGACAAAGCTTGAAAATGACGGGATATCAGCGATGCCTGGTCCATAGGAACTATCGCCCCTGCTAGTGGATGGCCGCTTTCTGCTACTTTGACCTGATAAGCCCACAGTTTCGTCCTAAAAGCCCTTTTCGTCGCTGAGAACATCGCCGCTGGCGCCTCTGTCTCCACAGAATCGGCCATTTCATCGACATTTTTGATCTGAAGGGTATTTTCCACGTGCATTAATTCCGTGTTGCCTACAATAAATATATGCATACGCCCAAATTTGAAGCAATGTTGACAAATTCGCTTCGGCTAAATGGTATTTTTGGAGCGTACCTTCAAATGAGAATATTGACACTTACTTTCATATTTTGTGTAAAACTGTCCGAACAACGCTTCAGCAAATCAGTTTTACTCAAACCGCTAGTAATGGGGACCGTAATATGGAAGATGAGCGAGAAACCGGTTGTCTAACGCCGAGGCGTGCCGTGCGCGCTCGGCTTCAAACGCTCATAGAATCGTTACTTTTTGGAGCTAATGCATAATATTTTGGGCAATAATTCTTCAGTGTACAGGGTTATTCTAAATGATTGACCCATTTTCAAAACTTCGTATTTATTCAAGTACTAATCCAATATGAACATACTTTTTACCAATGAAAAGAGGAAGTTTCGATGTTTTTTTAATAACGTTTGATATCAGATGGCAACCCAGTTCTAAGCAAAGAAGGGAAAACAGAAAGGTGGAAGGAGTATATAGAGGGTTTATACAAGGGCGATGTGCTTGAGGACAATGTTATGGAAATGGAAGAGGATGTAGATGAAGACGAAATGGGAGATAAGATACTGCGTGAAGAGTTTGACAGAGCACTGAAATACCTCAGTCGAAACAAGGCCCCGGGAGTAGACAACATTCCATAAGAACTACTGATGGCCTTGGGAGAGCCAGTCATGACAAAACTCTACCATCTGGTCAGCAAGATGTATGAGACAGGCGAAATACCCTCAGACTTCAAGAAGAATATAATAGTTCCAATCCCAAAGAAAGCAGATGTTGACAGATGTGAAAATTACCGAACTATCAGTTTAATAAGTCACAGCTGCAAAATACTAACGCGAATTCCTTACAGACAAATGGAAAAACTGGTAAAAGCGGACCTCGGGGGAGATCAGTTTGGATTCCGTAGAAATGTTGGAACACGTGAGGCAATACTAACCTTACGACTTATCTTAGAAGAAAGATTAAGAAAAGGCAAACCTACGTTTCTAGCATTTGTAGACTTAGAGAAAGCTTTTGACATTGTTAACTGGAATACTCTCTTTCAAATTCTGAAGGTGGCAGGGGTAAAATACAGGGAGCGAAAGGCTATTTACAATTTGTACAGAAACCAGATGGCAGTTATAAGAGTCGAGGGGCATGAAAGGGAAGCAGTGGTTGGGAAAGGAGTGAGACAGGGTTGTAGCCTCTCCCCGATGTTATTCAATCTGTATATTGAGCAAGCAGTAAAGGAAACAAAAGAAAAATTCGGAGTAAGTATTAAAATTCATGGAGAAGAAGTAAAAACTTTGAGGTTCGCCGATGACATTGTAATAAAATAATTTAGATTGCCAGAAACTTCTCCTTCACTTCTATTTGTTCCAAGTAGAGCTGCATCTGCCTAGAGCACATATATCCTGTTCTGCCGTAAGATGGGTGCGTGGCTCAATGATGTCATGGTGGATCCAGTGGGAATCCACCATTTCAGTAGGCAAAGGTGAAAATACTACCATGGTGTCTCTCTGCAAAACCACTTAAGCTGAAAAATTAAGTTGGTACCGTTAAATTACAAAATCCTTAATGATCAATAGCGTGTATGAAATATGTCCATCTGTTTAACTTTTCAGAGTAATTTTATATAGCTTAATTCTCTCTTATCGTAACACATTTCGTCTACTAATGTCAAACATGGTTCGCTCAAGTGTGTAGGTGTAAGTAGGCTGTTTATGTTTTCTTATTGGTAACGCCACGTAGCGCTCTGTATGAAAATCACTGGCTGTGCTGTGTGCAATCTGTAGCTAGTTTGCAGTGTTGTCTGCCATTGTAGTGTTGGGCAGCTGGATGTGAACAGCGCGTAGCGTTGCACAGTTGGAGGTGAGCTGCCAGCAGTGGTGGATGTGGGGAGAGAGATGGCGGGGTTTTGAGATTTGTAAGACTGGATGTCATGAACTGCTATATATACAGGGTGATTCAAAAAGAATACCACAACTTTAGGAATTTAAAACTCTGCAACGACAAAAGGCAGAGCTAAGCACTATCTGTTGGCGAATTAAGGGAGCTATAAAGTTTCATTTAGTTGTACATTTGTTCGCTTGAGGCGCTGTTGACTAGGCGTCAGCGTCAGTTCATGCTAAGATGGCGACCCCTCAACAGAAAACTTTTTATGTTATTGAGTACAGCAGAAGTGAATCGACGACAGTTGTTCAGCGTGCATTTCGAACGAAGTATGGTGTTAAACCTCCTGATAGGTGGTGTATTAAACGTTGGTATAAACAGTTTACAGAGAATGGGTGTTTGTGCAAAGGGAAAAGTTCTGGACGGCCGAGAACGAGTGATGAAAATGTAGCACGCATCAAGCAAGCATTTGTTCACAGCCCAGGAAAATCGACTCGCAGAGCTACAGAGAGCTGCAAATTCCACAATCAACTGTATGGAGAGTCCTAAGAAAAAGGTTAGTTATGAAACCTTATCGTCTGAAATTGGTTCAAGCACTGTCTGCAGCTGATAAGATTAAAAGATTCGATTTCTGTGATTTTATCCTTGCTCAAATGGAAACAGATGAATCTTTCGTTTCAAAGATTGTGTTTAGTGATGAAACGAGAAATAACAGCAGCTATCCAAACTGTTACGCCTGATACGCTACAGAGAGTGTGGAAAGAGTTGGAGTATCGTGTTGATATTGCTCGAGTGTCTGGAGGGGGCCATATTGAACATCTCTGAACTTGTTTTTGAGTGAAAAAAAACCTTTTTAAATACTCTTTGTAATGATGTACAACAGAAGGTTATATTATGTTTCTTTCATTAAATACACATTTTTAAAGTTGTGGTATTCTTTTTGAATCACCCTGTATTATGACTATTAAGGTAAATACATTGTTTGTTCTCTATTAAAATCTTTCATTTGCTAACTATGCCTATCAGTAGTTAGTGCCTTCCGTAGTTTGAATCTTTTATTTACCTGGCAGTAGTGGCGCTCGCTGTATTGCAGTAGTTCGAGTAACGAAGATTTTTGTGAGGTAAGAGATTTGTGAAAGGTATAGGTTAATGTTAGTCAGGGCCATTCTTTTGTAGGGGTTATTGAAAGTCAGAGTGTGTTGCGCTAAAAAATATTATGTGTCAGTTTAAGCACAGTCTTGTATAATATTTCAAAGGGGACGTTTCATATGTCAACCCTTAGCCGAGGATATCTCACTGGAATCTTCTGATTTTTTCTTGTAATTTGTGTAATTAGTGCAGCTTTTGTTTATTGCTAGCGCATAATTGTAGAGAAAATCTCCTTTGTAGTTGCAGTCGATTCATTGTTGTACAGTAAAACAGTTGTGGCATGCATGTAGATTTGCATCAAGTATTTCGCTGCTGCAATTAACTAGATATTATTTTCAGTGCTATGTTAATGTGTTCTCTTACTTTTGCTCTTCAAATTGTGCTTTTCTGGGTTATCATGTGAAATATTGTGACAATAATGGCGTGTGAAAAACGTAATACTAGGCTAAAAAGTAAATTGAGAAATGTCAGTGAAGACGAAAGTAGTGTGTTTGCGCCACCGTGTAATGAATTAACTAATGGTCAAAGTAGTAATTTGGTAACTGTACATAGGGAAATAGAGCGGGCTGCAAATAATGGTGTAGACAGTGAAACAATTAGTGAACAGGGAAGCATTACCGATCGATCGGTCGGCAACAGCTTGCCTCAGGAATCCGAAATGACACGACACAATCTTGCAAATACTGTAGATTCAGGTTTTGCGTCCTCTCCGTTTTCTCTAATAAGTCAAGACACATTTTTTGCCTTTCAAAATGCGAATAATGGGGGTTAAAATGCATTGCCGAATAGCACTGAGGAACATGTTTCAGACACCGGTGCATTGTTATTACAATTAATGCAACAAATGGGACAAAAGCTTCAAAAGTTAGGCACAATGGAACAAAATCTTCAAAAGTTAGACACAATGGAACAAAATCTTCAAAAGTTCGACACAATGGAACAACACCAGAGACAAAGAAAGCAACAGTTAGACATAATAGAACAACACCAGAGACAAACACAGCAAACAGTTACACACAAAGGAACAAAATCAGAGACAAACACAGCAAAAGCTTTAAAAGTTAGACTCATTGGAACAAACTCTTGAAGAAACACGTGAAGATTTAACTACTGAGTTACACAACATTGGATCGAAATGTCAAAAAGTCTGTAATGACGTAAAAACACAAATTTGTGAGCATTTTCAACCAATTTTTTCGGGGCATGAAAATGCATTACAGAATCACGAAGCAGCCGTAAAAGAACTGCAAACTATTGTTCATGAAAATCATGAGACCTTGCAAGCTAAAATTGACTCAGTTGCATCTACCGATTCGGTTACGCAACTTGCAAAAACTCAGGAAAACTTAAAGGACACAGTAGATACTCTGAAAATTGGTTCAGAAAGACACATGGAGGAAATTAGTTCATTATCAGAGAAAGTAGTTGAACTTTCGGATCAGTTAAATAAATTATCTACAAAGGTAGATGATAATCTAAATGACACAAAACCGGTAGTCTTTAATGAGACAGGAGAGTGCGAACAAATTAGGAAATTCAAACAAAATCAGAATCAAATTAATACGCAACACCAAAGGGAATTCCGGGAAGTACAAGATCAGCTGATACAGGTAATACAAGAATTACGTATTTCAGAGGACACTCGCGCTCCAATAAGGGAAGGTGGACATAGAATTACTGAACAGCCACAAAATAATAACACAGGGCACTTCGGAAATTATGAAACAATTTGGCAAGGTACACCGAATTTTGAGATGGAACCACCGAAACGACGTAACAATGACCGACAAGCGATTCGCCGACATGATAATTTTGACTATAAGCTGTTCATTACTACACGTAAATTCAAAATATTTAAGAATTCTGGCAACGACATTATCCACAAGCATGGCTCCATCAATTCTCTCATTGTTTTCCTCCCAACTGGTCGTTAGAACACAGATTAGAATTTATGTGTGGCTACTTAGAGAATGAACCAGCTGTAAGAATGCGATCGGTCATTCACGATTGTCACAGTGAAGGAGAATTTTATCATGCCTTCCTCTCAGCATATTGGTCTCAAGCTACACAAGACCGAGTAAAACATAGCATCACAATGATGAAACATTTCGAACAATCTGAATTTTCCAGTCTTGTGAAATATTTTGAAGACATGTTGCACAAGAATCAGTACCTGTCAAACCCATACAGCCCCTCAGAACACATCCGCATTTGCTTAATCAAATTACCTGAACATTTACGACATATTATTTTGGCAGGTCGTTGCAAAGACGACATTGAAGCTTTTCAGGGACTCTTACAAGAATTAGAAATTGACACTGACAATCGCGGAACGCGAAAACAGGAACACAATAATTACAGGTCACATCCATCGCAATTCCGCGATGGAAGAGATAATAACTGGACACGACGAGGCTATTCACACAACACAAATCGTGACCAAAACAGACACCACCCGTATGACAACCACTGGCAGAGTAATAGTTACAGAGAAATTTCGCATTTCCATAGTAATGAATATGACAGAGACAATCATAGAAACAGACAATATGGTAACCAGAACTATTATTATCAAGGGAGACAGAATAACTTCAGACGTAACAGTTCAGCGCGCAGTTACGATTCCGGGAGAAATTCTCCACTACATGACCGACAAACAAGAAACTACGTAAACTACCAACAAAACGACAGACCTGAATTCCATCAGAACTGGCGGGATTCAAACAGAGCAGGGCACTCTCGACAAGGTGAATTTGTAGAAGTTAGGTCTCCTAATCCCAGAAACGATGCGTGCCAACAAAGAAACAGACAATGACTCGCACCGCAGGCAGCCACGTGCGCCGGCTGGCTCAGGGTAAAATAACATATACGCTAACCTTGAGAAAAATTCCAGTATTCTTTACCGACATATACGACATGATAATTCCGTTGAAGTTCGATCTTTGCGTAGTAGGAAGAGTAAAGGCTTGCACCACATTTCACATGTAAAACCGTTTATTGAAAGATAATCTGCTTTTTAACTTTGTCTTTGCCATAAAACATTTCACTTTACATTACTAGTATGCTTTGTCAGACTTAGAATCCGTTAACATGCAACAATGTTTGAGGTTAAATATCCAGTCAAGAACCAAGAGAAATTAAATAAACAGAAATTACGAATGCATTGTTATAGTGAGCAGATGACACAGTGTTGTTATTTGTACATTCTTGCTTGTAAGTTGCACGATTATGTAACGACTATAAGGCTTACATACTTAGAACATATACCGGCAACGCTAATGAGATTTTCATGGAACATTTTGGTTTACTTGAAAAGACATTCTTTATTTGAAGTACTTTCTGTGGAATTAAAGATGACTTAGCATTTGGTTTCTTTGACAGCTACACGATTATATCACGACGCTACTAATGAGTGACAATTTACAATGTTGCTTTTGCTGTGTTTCTGTTTTATATCTGCACAGTTTTTTCTGAATTCTTCTGGAAAGTAAAACATGTTTTAGTAGCAACTTTTGTGGTATAGTTACAATGAGACTGCCTTTTCCGTAGCACAACAATACGTTAGAGCACAGTAGTTTCTTCATCACGGCAATAAGCATACTAACTAAGATATCTGTACGCAAAGCATTTCACTTTTGTTTATCATGAGGTAAGTACATTGGCTTCTGCAGAACTTAGCTTTCGGAGGACAATAACTACGACACTTCCACAGAGATTATCGTACATCAAGATGCACATTTAGCGCTACTGGACACGTATTTGAGTGATTAATTTTGCACTTAAATCATTTATTTTTAAAGATATTTGAAGTACAATGATACAAAGGTTTTCCGTGATACATTTCTTTCCACTGCTGTAATCTGTAACACCTGAGGGTATAATTACATTATTCCTCAGGGGGTACACGCCTACTTTGTGTAGCCTGTATCTGGCAAGCACAAGGAGTCCTAGCTAATATGGTATTTGCTTATACAACTTTACACATCGGTACCATATTTCTCTAACACATAAATTACACAGCTATCTGATTATTTAACAGAGAAACAAACATTTTTTCACTACGTCAGTGACAGATGTTTACGCAATTACACAGATGGATAACTTCACACTTATGAAGTTGTATTTCATCTGTACTTTGTGAACTGTTCATATTTTTTGGGAACCATTGTGATACTATGAGAGCTTTGAATGATATATTTGGTACGGGATCACGATTTTTAAAGTACGATTGAGGTAGATGACACTATTGAAATGAGCAGCGAAGTTTTTTTAGGTTTTGACATTATAGCTGAAAGCTACGACGTTTTTGAGATTTGGCTGAGTTTTTATGATGTTATTATTACGATGACAATGTGTATTATGCTGTTGAGGTATGTTTATGATCAGTAAGATGATGCAACCATAAATGAGGAATTTGATAATGCTACATATTTATTTTGATGAAATATTGAAGAAGTGTCGAGGAATACGTATATGAATAATGAGTAGTGGTTAGGGACTCTGATTTGTGGAAAAGGATGTTGGAAACCAAGTATCGTACTTTAAGAGTTATGAAATGTGTGTAAATGCGCAAATGTATCACAATGCCGACGAAAACTTTTTGAACACTGTTATATTCATAGGATTTTGTTTCTACACATTTGCAACGCAAATTCTCGGCCGGTGGAATTTTTTATATGAGACTGTCACTGTAATGCAAACTGGTGTCGTAAATATTTCAGTAAGAAAGTTAAGTGACCACCTTCACGTAATGAGTCGTGGGCACCCTGCTGCGTGACAGTCACCTGGAAAAAAGCCATTAGTGTGTGCCTTTCAGAGGCACAGGTGAAAAAAAAAGGGGCCATTATCCTCGCTATTGACATTCCTTTGTAGAAAGCATCGCAAATACGACACGCTCAAACTCGAAAACATATGATAAAACTGTGGAGCTCTTAATTTATGATATTTACTGAAATGATTAATGAAATTACGAGAAATATTTTTATGTCTATACACCTGATTATGACTACTGTCTTTCTAGTTGAGAGATTTTTCTACTAACTTATGAAATGCCTCATGACTACTGAATGATGTTCTTATGCTATACTTTGTACATAGTTGCTTATTTCATTTGATATCTGGTTTCCAGCTGTCTTCCAGCATTGCATTTATAAAATAAACTTAAATGCATTTGCTAATGTGAACACTTTCTATCAACAGATGTATTAAATAATTATTTTATGATCCACATTCTTCGAAAAAAGGAGCTCTTGGAGTGGAAAGAACAATAAGACGGGACTAATAACAGTAACTGCATAATTTTTTGTAGAATTAGTTTTTGTGGTGCACCATTTTGATTACGTAGACATTAAGATGTGATTATACATTTCCCTTATCTGCATTGTTGTCTTTAGTGTGCTACTTTTTCTGCTTGAGCTTTGTCATGTTTAGGTATAAGTTATTTCATTTGCTGCTGCTGTTTGCCAGGCATAGTGCTACTAAATTTCACTTGTATTACTCTGTTAAGCTAGTTTTACTACTGATTTATTTTCCTTGTTGCTGCACATTGGCTCATATTAGTTGTAATGTTGCATTTGCTTGGTAATTTAGATTTACTGTAGCTTTCTTTGACAGTTTCGATTTCTTTTATTGCTGCTTGTATTAATTGTTTTGCACTGCTGCATTGCCTCGTCCTTTAGTTTAGCATCTGAGCTCAATAGATTTAAGTTAGCTTAAGAGGGGGTAGACTATATAAGAGAATGAGTTGTGATGCATTGGAAGAAATGCATTGAGAAGTTATACGAAAAAAGTATAGAAACAGGTATAGATGGGACTTTTTGGAAATAATGAAGAACGAAGGGAGATCTCCGTGAAGTAAAGAAAGTTTTGTTTGCAAAATACTGCCGTGAAACAAACCCTGTCCTTTCCTTGTGTTATCCCACTATGTGTTTGTGTACCGTTGGGTATTTGTGTTCTTCCTGTCTTTATGTGTTTATCAGATGAGAGTTACATTGTATAATTTTTCTGATAATATGTTATTTACTTTGTAAAGATGTTTAGATATTATTTATTCTGTTTTGTTTTAATGCTCATGTGTGAAGTTGATGTTTCAAAAGTTATTTTGATCTTTTATGTATTTACTTATGTCATAATTCCTGTAACACTGATGTATATGTTTATTTCTACTCTTTTGTAAAGCCCCTATTACTACAAATGTTTTCTGTATCGTTATGTTCTTTAATGATGTATTCTGTATCTTTGTAATTGTATTCTTATGTTATAAAATTGTAATGGACACCAGTTCATCAGATTAAGTAACTTGTAAGCTACATTTCACTGCACACGTTTCTGTTGTTCATAGTATATGGACAATATGTGAGAAGTAGGAACTGATAGTGTTTGCCTGTGTGTTAATAATTCAGCAAGGGACTGGGTAACAGCATTGCTGGTTCTAAGGACAATTCCAGAAAATTTGTGTGTTCACAAGTGGTGGTTATGGACTTGCTATATTATCCGCAAGACTCTTCAATGGTGATTGTGCACCTGCACAGTCACAACATTTGGCTGGTGGCCATCTCTACGAGGACTACAGTGGGACTGCATCTTTGATGACCCACCAATACCATTATTTCTACAAGGACTACAGTGGGTCTGCATCTTTGATGACCCACCAATACCATTATTTCTACAAGGACTGCAGTGGGTCGGCACCTCTGGTGGCCCACCAATACCGTAATCTCTACCATGACTACAGTGGGTCTGCTCTGTGATGACCTACCTACCAATATTCTTCAAAACGTCGAATGACTCTGCTGTGGGTTTGCTCTGTTGTGGCCCATTACCTGTCAGCATGTCAAGAGTCAGCACAGTCTTTTTGTTCGAAGGACAACGCTACTTCTTCAAGTCTGCATGGAAATCCACTACTTGCGTGTGCATTGTCTTTTACTGCTCAGACTTTGAGAAAAGAAACGGCAGTTTTACTGTGATGAATGATCAGGACTGTCTTTATGGACTGTGAGAAAATTTTAGCATTTGACCAACATTGTATCAATAAGTGTGTACATTTGATTTCTTTGTTACTGTAACTGCGAAAATTTTTTTAACAAATATGTATTGGCCAGTGCCCAAAGCAATTTGTAAAATTTATTGTGGGGAGCATGGGGGCTATGTAAGTAGGTTGTTTCTGTTTTCTTATTGGTAACGTCACGTAGCGCGTTGCGCTGTTGGAGGTGAGCCGCCAGCAGTGGTGGATGTGGGGAGAGAGATGGCGGAGTTCTGAAATTTGTAAGACTGGATGTCATGAACTGCTATATATATTATGAGTATTAAGGTAAATACATTGTTTGTTCTCTATTAAAATCTTTCATTTGCTAACTATGCCTATCAATAGTTAGTGCCTTCCGTAGTTTGAATCTTTTATTTAGCTGGCAGTAGTGGCGCTCGCTGTATTGCAGCAGTTAGAGTAACGAAGATTTTTGTGAGGTAAGTGATTTGTGAAAGGTATAGGTTAATGTTAGTCAGGGCCATTCTTTTGTAGGGATTATTGAAAGTAAGATTGCGTTGCGCTAAAAAATATTGTGTTTCAGTTTAAGCACAGTCACGTATAATATTTCAAAGGGGACGTTTCATAGGATGTATTACAAAATAACAGGTAACAACAGGGTCGATACATCGATTGTTACGTCGAACCAAGCAGTGTTTTGAGCGCCATCTTGTTTCTACCGCATAGTGGCGTTCATTGTAAGATAGTAAGATACAACGTTCTTCACAAGTTTGTTATAGGAGAACTTAATCGAAACTGCCACTGACATGTTTGGAAGTGTATACGCTCTCTCTGTAAAATTCTGTTTATAAATTTTAACAAAATCACGTTCGAACAACAAAATACTTAAATTGTTAAACACGCAAACAACGGTTATCCTCAGATTATGTGAGGGATAGGTTAAGTGACGGAAAAATCATATGAACTTATGTTCTAGTAGTATATTTGGCATCTGCAAATTTAACTTGTGATACACCTAGATGATGATGGTGGCAAGTTTTCATGGGACCAAACTGCTGAGGCCATTGGTCCGTAGGCGTAAACACTACTTGATGTAACTTAAACTGTCTTACGCTAAGGACAACACACACACACACACACACATGCCCAAGGGAGGACTCGAACCTTTGACAAGGGGAGCCGCGCGAACCTGGCAAGGTGCCCCAGACCGCCCGGCTACCCCGCGAGGCGTACACCTGACCACAACACACTTATAAAAGAGGTAAATTCATGGAAACCGTAAGTAACACTAACCTTTCATGGAGCATTAAAGACGTACCGATAAGAATTATAACTAAAAATATACTCTGAAGCGCGAAAGAAACTGATATAGGCATGCGTATTCAGATACAAAGATTTGTAAACAGACGGAATACACCGCTGCGATCGGATACGCCTATGTAAGACAACAAGTGTCTGGCGCAGTTGTTATATCGGTTACTGCTGCTACAATGGCAGCTTATCGAGATTTAAGTGAGTTTGAACTTGGTGCTGTAGTCGGTGCATGAGCCATGGTGCGCAGCATCTCCCGAGGCAGTGATGAAGTGGGGATTTTCCCTTGGGAATACTTGACAAGTGAACCGTGAATATCTGGAATCCTCCAAAACATCAGATCTCCGACATCACTGCGGCCGGGTAAAGGCGCTGCAAGAGCGGGACCAACGACCACTGAAGAGAATCGTCCAGCCTGACTCAAGAGCAACCCTTCCGCAGATTGCTGGGGATTTCAGTGCTGGGCCATCAACAAATGTCAGCGTGCGAACCATTTAACGAAACATCACCCGTCCAGAATTGCTACAGAGTAGCTCCAGGAACTCTCTTCTGAATTTAAATTCTTTCGATGGCTAAGAAATTCCCCAGACATCAACATTATTGAGCATTCTTGGGACGCCTTGCAATCTGCTGTTCAGAAGAGATCTGCACTCCCTCATACTCTTGGATTTATGGACAACCCTGCAGGATTCCTGGTGTCAATTCCCTCCAGCACTACTTCAGACTTTAGCCGACTCCATGCCACGTCGTGTTGTGACACTTCCGCGTGCTCGCGGGGGCACTGCACGATATTATTCAGGTGTACCAGTTTCTTTGGCTTTTTAGTGTACGTATGCTCCTCAAAGCTACACAGATGTCTACAGTCAGGACACATCTTTTTACAGCCTCAAGAACAAGTGGTAAAAAAACCAAAAAAACACCAAATAAATAGCTTTTTTATGTCGTGAAGCACTTGCATTGTTTCGTTATGAATCATGCAACTAACTAAGAGTGACCTTTGACCTTTAGCCTTGATGCAAATGGATCTATCCCTCTTTTTGCTGTATGTAGCTTTGAATTTTCCCAAACTAACAAGGATGTAACATTTCATCTATTTAACGAATTTTACTAAATAATGTCGCTGAATAGATACTGATGTTTCTCATGGAAACAACAAAGTAAACAAATTAAGCCACAATATTTCAACTGGACACCTGCCAGTCAAGGCAGTTATCGAATTGAAATGCCATTGATTGAAGTTTAAGAAGACCGGCTGCAGTCCCGAAATCTGTTCGAACATTTATTTCACCCGGAAAATTTTAAATTTCACATTAGACCACTTTTTCCACGCGGTGTTCTCAGTTGCATTCCACTGAGTAAATTTCGGGCGATGCAAACTCCAGCAACTCCCAGGAAACGAGTAATAAGGCACATAGCTCATCTTGTTCAGACGCGGCCGAAAAACCGGACCAAAGATACTAACAACACAGCTCTGTTGTGAAGGAAGATAGTACCCGTCAGGTACCTACTAAGTTCTTCTCAATACGTTGGCGAGAAAGAAACCCAGGAAGCATCAGAACACACATACTGTAAAGATGTTTGGGATTATGAAACTAATAGAAAAATTGAGTCGACTCCTTACAGTCTTCCATGTCAACTAGATTGTGTGGCCTTATATCGAATTAAATTAGAGTCTGGTCTCCTTTGCAATCGATCTTCGAGAGAAGTCGGTTCGATGTAATGCAAACCTCACTCTCTTTGTCATCCTCACGCACGAGACCGTAATAGCTTTGAATCTTGCAGTTGACACATTCCTGTTCATCTCCAGCACTCTCAATGGGTTTCTCTCTGTACACAACCTACTACACCTGCTTGTGAGTGGCTTGTTAGTTTTGTCTACGGTACTGGCTTTCATTAGCATAATCTTCGTCATTCGCCACCAAAGCACATTCCGTCTGTAACGAAATTGTCTCCTAACCTCACAGCAGCTTGCGTCCACCGCTTCATTAACCACCACGACATAGAATTTCCATTGTTTCTTTTACGTGAACCATTTACGAATCTAGTACTCGTACATTTTCTTCTCTCATGTAAGTTACAATTTTGATATTCATTCATTATCGATCGTTACAATTTACGAGCTGTGCAGTTTTGGTAATGAAATCAAACTGTATGTTGTGCTTGCTTTCTGGAACATTATGTTGGTGACACATGACTGAAAATCAAAACTAGGACGACTAATAGTTTCAACTTTCTATCTCAGCAACGACTAAACTTAGCAATCAAATCTGTAACAATAAACTCCAAACACACTGGGACATTACTGTACAAATGACTGTCAACTTTTAAACTAACAACGTTCCACGATCCGTGAATGTGGGTTAGTTCAACTTAATTTTAATGGTTTCCGTCGTCGGTTGTTGCCACTATTACTTCCAGAGTTTAAATACTGTACAGAAAATAAATTAGGATGAATCGGAATTTCTTGATTAATGAGGGCTGGCTAATAAGGTTCCAGCCTACATCAAAGTTATAGGAAGAAGGTACCAGGGCTGCTGGAATACCAAAATGATGTGAGGCTACAGAAAGACGTAAAATAAGTTGTTCATCAGAGGAAAAGGTGCATCAGATGGTTCAAGGAGAAGAGAGTAAGAGAGGAATAAAATATAACCTAATGGGGAAATAATTTCTGAATAATAAAGATCAGTTTTATGCACATATTACAAAATAGAAGCCTTCTTCAAATTAAAAAATTAAAATTTATTTACTTTCCAATAATATATCTTTTGCTAATTTTCTGGATAACTGTGTCAAAACTGTACGTTATAGAAGGAAACTGATATCAGATATCGATTACAGTTCTCCATCAACACACAAAAATGAAAAAATAGATATTAAGCAATAACCTACCCTCATCCCTTTCCTAGATTACGAAAACGCCTTTATTAGTGTCACGTGGGACAACCTGCGACATGTGTGCAATGCATTTGGGTTTCCAAAACGCCCAGTATCATTAGTAAAATGTCTTTATAATAGTCATACTGTGTAAGTAGGTTGTTCAGGTTTTTATGTCAGTAACGCCACATAGCGCTCTGTATGAAAGTCACTGACTGTGCTGTGTGCAGTCTGTGGCTGGTTTGCATTGTTGAAATATTTGCTATTGTAGTGTTAGGCAGTTGGATGTGAACAGCGTGTAGCGTTGCGCAGTTGGAGGTGAGCCGCCAGCAGTTGTGGATATATAATGACTTTTGAACACTATTAAGGCAAATACATTGTTTATTCTCCACCAAAATCTTTCATTTGCTAACTGTGCCTATCAGTAGTTAGTGCCTTCAGTAGTTAGACTATTTTATTTAGCTGGCAGTATTGGCGCTCGCTATATTGCAGTAGTTCGACTAACGAAGATTTTGTGAGGTAAGTTATTCATGAAATTATTGTCAGTCAGGGTCATTCTTTTATAGGGATTGTTGAAAGTCAGATTGCGTTGCGCTAAAAAAAAAAGAAAAAAAAGACTATTGTGTGTTAGTTTAGTGATAATCAGAAAGATAGAAATGTCTGAGTACGTTCAGTTCTGCTCAGCTGTTTGAAAATCTAATAACGTAGAGGTTTTCCAGCACTGTCATTCATAAATTTTTTCCAAGGGGATGTTTCAACTGCAACCATAGATCTGCTGAATACCCGCACTTTTTCGACATGACTAATGGTCTTGCGGGCTTTGAAATAAAAAAATGTGTCCCTCAACTACGTACCCTCAGAGTTGAAATATTGAAAGTGTTGGCTGGTTTCGCTGCCTAGGAGCTGCTATACTTGTTGCCGCTTTAAATGCCAAATACTGTTGAGTCTACAGTATACAATATGAATACACACATGAATCGAATGGTCGAAGGTTCCTATCACTCGGCAGTTGCGAATTTTGAATGTAACATAGAAATTTATAAATGAAAGATTGCAACTAAATAAAATATGCAGGTACTATTTTAACGACTTTCAATGATGAGTAAGATAGCAGAAGTACCTTTAAGAATGCCATTTATTACTGCGAAACAGTTATTGGTGTCGACGGTCCAGCAATTAGATAAAATATGAGAAGAAAAACAGGGAAACAATAGATTCCTATTTCATGTAATTAGTTATGGACAACAACATAGCTCACGAGATATTCACTTCTAAATGCATACTGCGTCTTCACTGCAGAAGCCACGGAAATCTCACAAGTGCACAAGTCGGCACTACGAAATATTTCTATTTCCCGCGACCACGCGCAAACTGCTCAACACTCTCCGAGTATTTCCGTCCGTCGCGCCTTCCCGTCCTGCATTCTCCCGTCTCCTTGTCGACCCGTTGCTCCTCACCCATTTCCACACAGTCTCTCCATTGACTTTGGTAGTCGTCTACCATAGTAACGAGCTCTGTGATTGGCTAGAGCGCTCCCGCCATGTCTCCAAGCCCACGCAAACTCACAAACATAGTGAAAGACATACGAAATACTGGATTTACATTTAAATAACTTGAAATTAGATAAATATTCCTACGGCTGGACCATAAACACGCTCTAAAACATCCACCATTTCCATACAGTCTCTCCATTGACTTTGGTAGTCGTCTACCATAGTAACGAGCTCTGTGTTTGGCTAGAGCGCTCCCGCCATGTCTCCAAGCAAACTCAAACTCACAAACATAGTGAAACACAAACGAAATACTGGATTTACCTTTAAATAACTTGAAATTAGATAAATATTCCTACGGCTGGACCATAAACACGCTCTAACACACATTATTAGATATGCATAAACATATATCAAAGGAGCAGAAGCAAAAGTAGGCCATTTAAATAACTTGAAATTAGATAAATATTCCTACGGCTGGACCATAAACACGCTCTAACACACATTATTAAATATGCATATACATACATCAACGGAGCAGAAGCAAAAGTAGGCCAGTAGACTATGTCTCTGTGCTTTCTAAGACACAGTAAATATTTGACCAATTTCGTAATGAATAGCATATATTGGATATAAAAAAGATATAGACGAATAAATATATATTTATAACCATGATGTTACCGTTTTTCCGTGTAATTGTGGAGTACTTATGACCTGACGCGATCAATAGTAATCGGCTACTTTGACCTCGAATAACTCATGTACTATTCAAGTTACATGTTACATGCCTGTAATTCATGGCAATTTAGGTTTACACTAATAGCTTTCTAAAGACACAAAATGGGATGAACCGTTTAGATTTTGGAAATTCGTTGCTGGGTGTTACTTGTGTAATTTGCAGTCAGATACTAAACTTTAAACTAATAAAGATATTGAAAATCTGATTACACCATCAGAATTGTCGTACAAATAATGGTAATGTACATGTTTCTTTTTGAGGTATCATGTTTCCTCTCACTACTACTAACTTCTACATGATCTGTGAAATGTCTGCCATTATGGTTTCACAGAGTCTGCCGTCTTTGGCACTCCTGGCATACAAATCTCCTTCTTCGACACAAAGCACAGTCCTCGACACAGCGTCAACATAGAATTCCCAGCCACGCGGTCGGTCTGGACCACACGCTGGGGCTGCCCCTCTTGCTCCGGCTAGTGATCGGCACCACGCGGTTGCTGGCGAGCCCCGGCTTGCCGAGCGGCCCGTGCAGCCGCGCCAACTCCTAACTTAAAATACTTTCAGGACGCCACAACTCGCCCGTTAGCTCACAGTGTCAGCCAAGGTTATACACTGACCCCTCAGCTCTGTATCGTCTATGCCTAGAATGTCATCAGAGGCGCACTGGATGGCTGCGATGGCGGAATTTCAATAGGCGGATGTAAAATGAACATAGTACAGTTTGGTGAAGAGTTCTCGGGCTTCCAGCCGGGTGGCGGTGTCTTCAAACTGCGACGTTTCGACGAGTGACATACTCATCATCTTCTGGCGAAGATCTGACTTCGCCAGAAGATGATGAGTATGTCACTCGTCGAAACGTCGCAGTTTGAAGACACCGCCACCCGGCTGGAAGCCCGAGAACTCTTCGCCAGCTGTATACGCCGGGAAAGCATATATTCACAAAGTACAGTTTGCTAATACGAGGTGCATTCAAGTTCCAAGGCCTCCGATTTTTTTTATAATTAACTACTCACCCGAAATCGATGAAACTGGCGTTACTTCTCGACGTAATCGCCCTGCAGACGTACACATTTTTCACAACGCTGACGCCATGATTCCATGGCAGCGGCGAAGGCTTCTTTAGGAGTCTGTTTTGACCACTGGAAAATCGCTGAGGCAATAGCAGCACGGCTGGTGAATGTGCGGCCACGGAGAGTGTCTTTCATTGCTGGAAAAAGCCAAAAGTCACTAGGAGCCAGGTCAGGTGAGTAGGGAGCATGAGGAATCACTTCAAAGTTGTTATCACGAAGAAACTGTTGCGTAACGTTAGCTCGATGTGCGGGTGCGTTGTCTCGGTGAAACAGCACATGCGCAGCCCTTCCCGGACGTTTTCGTTGCAGTGCAGGAAGGAATTTGTTCTTCAAAACATTTTCGTAGGATGTACCTGTTACCGTAGTGCCCTTTGGAACGCAATGGGTAACGATTACGCCCTCGCTGTCCCAGAACATGGACACCATCACTTTTTCAGCACTGGCGGTTACCCGAAATTTTTTTGGTGGCGGTGAATCTGTGAGCTAACTGGCGCTTTGTTTCTGGATTGAAAAATGGCATCCACGTCTCATCCATTGTCACAACCGACGAAAAGAAAGTCCCATTCGTGCTGTCATTGCGCGTCAACATTGCTTGGCAACATGCCACACGGGCAGCCGTGTGGTCGTCCGTCAGCATTCGTGGCACCCACCTGGATGACACTTTTCGCATTTTCAGGGCGTCATGCAGGATTGTGTGCACAGAACCCACAGAAATGCCAACTCTGGAGGCGATTTGTTCAACAGTCATTCGGCGATCCCCCAAAACAATTCTCTCCACTTTCTCGATCGTGTCGTCAGACCGGCTTGTGCGAGCCCGAGGTTGTTTCGGTTTGTTGTCACACGATGTTCTGCCTTCATTAAACTGTCGCACCCACGAACGCACTTTCGACACATCCATAACTCCATCACCACATGTCTCCTTCAACTGTCGATGAATTTCAATTGGTTTCACACCACGCAAATTCAGAAAACGAATGATTGCACGCTGTTCAAGTAAGGAAAACGTCGCCATTTTAAGTATTTAAAACAGTTCTCATTCTCGCCGCTGGTGGTAAAATTCAATCTGCCGTACAGTGCTGCCATCTCTGGGACGTATTGACAATGAACGCGGCCTCATTTTAAAACAATGCGCATGTTTCTATCTCTTTCCAGTCCGGAGAAAAAAAATCGGAGGCCTTAGAACTTGAATGCACCTCGAAATGGAAGAAGTGAGGACGAACTTAGTGATCTGTTCTCCAGAGTGAAGACTATTACACAGTGTTTCAAACAAAATGACCTGATTTCAAAACTTCACATTCATTGATAAAAACGTACTACAAGTATGGGATGAATTGCGAAATACTCACAAAGTTGTGAAGTCTTAGTCATGCTATTACAAATGCTC
This sequence comes from Schistocerca serialis cubense, assembly GCF_023864345.2. Lineage (NCBI taxonomy): Eukaryota > Metazoa > Arthropoda > Insecta > Orthoptera > Acrididae > Schistocerca > Schistocerca serialis. Next base: position 891,589,596 of record NC_064641.1, read on the forward strand.
TATGCGTCCACCACCAGCAGCAAAAACAACATACAGATGATAGCTAAATTCCTCATAAACCGTACTCAATGAATCTGCTTTTTCAGAAGTTATGGCTGCTGTCCTGTTCTTCACTTCTTCTATGTCACAAGGTAAAGGGGATATGCAGACACCTTCCTTCACATATCCCCACAAGAGAAAATCTCATGGGGTGATGTCCGGCGATCTTGGAGGCCAAGAATGCAGGACATTGTCCCGGGCACCTATGCGCCCTATCCAGGGTTGAGGCAGACTGCCACTGAGAAAACCAGCCTGTTGGCGAATGAATTCACCGGAGATCTCTTGGAACTGTGCCACCACACTGACACAACAACGTACGTCATTTTCCCAATGACACTCAGCCTCGACGCTGGATGGGGTGCATGGGACTCTGAGTCATTACCCTTTATTCTTGGCCTTCAAGACCGCCAGATATGATCCCACGTGAAGGAGATTGTTTTCATCTCTCCTTTACCTCGTGACGTGGAAGAAGTGAAGAACAGAAGAACGGCCGCCGTAATTTCTATAAAAACACATAAATTGCAAAAAGTGTGTAACGAATCATCTGGACGCTGTTCGTGCTGCTGCTGGTGGACACACAGTGCATTTTTAACAGTAAAACTAAAATTTTAAGTTTTTTGTGAGTATTTTGTAATTCAGCCCAGTTTGTAGTATGTTTCTATCAATAAACATGAAGTTCTGAAATCAGGTCTCTTTTTTTTTTGGAGCACCCTGCAGTTTAAGTTACGGTCTAGAGATAAATATAAAGGAGGCGAAACCAATGCTTATTAATCGACTAGGTTTTGATCGGGTCCAACTCACAGCTTGCTTAAAGGATCTGTAGGTAATGAATGATTTCCTCTGTGTGTAGGATTCCTGATGAATGACACGGGAAAGTGTGATAAGCAGAGTAAACGAAGGATTGCCCTTGGCCCAGATACAATGCTTCAAGTCAGTAAGATGTGGCACAACCGGGCAATATCCAAATCAACGAACATGCACTTTATGGAGTCACTGGTATTCCCTGCGCCCTTGTACGGCTGTGAGAGAGATGTGGTGATGCCGGAAGACGTTACCAGTATCATGGACAGAAAGAAAAACCAATTCTTCCTTTACAGGTTCGCAGATATTTATCTGCCACTGCCAGTATCTTGGGCCCAAATTTGAGAAGATATGAGAGTAGTTTAGAAAAGACCATATTGCAAGGTAAAACCGATGTCATAAGACATGGAGATGAACATCAACAAAAGCAAAACGAGAATAATGGAATGTAGTCGAATTAAGTCGGGTGATGCTGAGGGAATTAGATTAGAAAATGAAACACTTAAAGTAGTAAAGGAGTTTTGCTATTTGGGGATCAAAATAACTGATGATGGTCGAAGTACAGAAGATATAAAATGTAGACTGGCAATGACAAGGAACACATTTCTGAAGAAGAGAAATTTGTTAACATCGAGTATAGATTTAAGTGTCAGGAAGTCGTATCTGAAAGTATTTGTATGGAGTGTTGCCATGTATGGAAGTGAAACATGGACGATAAATAGTTTGGACAAGAAGACAATAGAAGCTTTCGAAATGTGGTGCTACAGAAGAATGCTGAAGAATAGATGGGTAGATTACGTAACTAATGAGGAGGTATTGAACAGAATTGGGGAGAAGAGGAGTTTGTTGCACAACTTGACTAGAAGAAGGGATCGCTTCGTAGGACATGTTCTGAGGCATCAGGGGATCACCAATTTAGTACTGGAGGGCAGCGTGGAGGGTAAAAATCGTAGAGGGCGACCAAGAGATGGATACACTAAGCAGATTCAGAGAGATGTACGTTACAGTAGATACTGGGAGATGAAGAAGCTTGCACAGGATAGAGTAGCATGGAGAGCTGCATCAAACCAGTCTCAGGACTGAAGACCAGAACAATAAACAACAAGACATGGAGGAAGAGTAGCAAGTAGGTGGTTGAATGAACTGAAGAACACTGCCGGCCTATCTCTTCACATGACGTTAAGAAGAGCCGAAGATCGCAGTGGATGTAGAGGACTATTCGAAGATAATGAAAAAATTAGTGAGTAAACTGACTAATGATGACGGTGATAAACAAATCGCATAACAAAAAAGTAGTAAAAAATACTGTTCATTGGTCTGTGTAACCTTGCGTCAGCATCTACTACGGTGCAAGTGACTTCTTTGCTGTCTGCTCCAGGTCTTCGAAGAGAAAAAGTTCGTTGTTTAGCGTGACCTCAGGGCGTGTATACAGACGTGTGCTTCTACTGTGCGTACAACTATCATATAGAGCTAACTGATATAATAATGTCGGGTCTCTTGTCCGCGAGTGAAGTAGGAAATGTCGGAGCGGCCCGAATTAGGCGGTCGCCGCGGCCCGTGAAAGAGGAGACGCCGCACCTGTGCCGACGAGGCGGCGAAACCGAAGCCTCTAGGTCACGGTCCACTCTTCCAGCTCTCCCGTCCTCCTGTCTCTTCCAGCTGGAGCCGCCGGCTCCAGCGACACCGGATAGCGCCGGCCCTCGCCGATTGCTAAATCGGTGCCGCGCTGTGGACACACGAGGTAAGCCAAGCCACCGCGGCGGCTGCCTGCGCCGGTGGGTGCCCTGTTTCAGGCGCGGCGCCCAGCTCTGCCCTTCTAGGGACCGCCGCGCCTTTTGTGCCGCACCGCTTCCTACACACGAGCTGCTACTGCCGCAATTCACCGGCCCTTGCTGTTCTCTACTGCGTCACCGGCTCTGCTCCGTTCTTCCCACGCGGCAGCGTCACTTACTGTTTGCAGTATTTCTGTGCTCCCTTGACAGAAATGAGATTGATGTAGAGGTGAGTCTATCTGCGTGTAATAAAAGTGTAGAGTTACCTTAAACTGCGGTGGCAAAAGTCACGGATAGCGATATGCTCATATTCAGATAGCGGTAGAATCGTGTACACAAGGCATAAAAGTGCAGTACTCTGGCGGAGCTTACGCCAAGAATCGAAGAATGAATTGATTGTTGGAGTTAATAACGGTCATCCTCCTTTACCTCCTCTGCATTACTGCAGATGACGTGTCGCTCAGCACATTTGTTCTGTGCATGCAGTACACGTGAGGCACCTAGTTGTTTCCACTGCACTGTGTCGAATACGAAGGTTCTGTTATAATTCACTAACCTGCTGTCGTCAAGTTGATGTCCCCAGTTCAGAAAACCGCACGGAGGTCGTAGGTTCTGTATCTTGAGGCTGAAACTGACTTTTAGCGAGGTTCTGTTCTGAATTAATGTGTCACTTCTTTGGGATGCCACTCGCGTACTTTTAATATAGCCACAAGAGAAGACTACATGATCTTGGTGCAACACCTTCTGATACATGATCAAACACAATGTTTACGAATATGTACCTTTACACTATTTGTGGCACGTGTATGTGCCTCATGAATACCGGAGAGAGTTTTTTAATACTGAATACTGGCAAACACATCCTGCCACAGACAACATGACTGTACACCTCGACTGCCTAATCCAGAGTGACGAAGAGGAACTTAAATAAAAATTGGGGACACATTCTACGACAGACAACATGTCTGTTCTTCTCGACTGCCTAATCCAGAGTGACGAACAGCCCGAAACACTTCGCGCGCCATACCAGAAAAGGCGTGACCCGAACGCTTCCGAAGTGCTTTGTCTTCAATTTCGTCATTCTTTTGTTTTTGATTTAAATTGTTTTTCATGATTCTAAAATGGCTGATTGATTCCAGCTTTTGAGAGATATTTATATTAAAAAGTGAAGTCATTCCAATTAGCAGTTTCACTAATAATAATAACTATAACGTTTCGGCGCCCTTGCTCCCAACTCAGTAGCCAATCACAGAGCAGTTGCATTGTGCAGGCGGTCTTTCTCACGGGAATGGTACCGAATCTAACAGCTGTCACAGGTACCTCACACCATATTTCGTCGTCTATATACTTCTTGCATCTCCGCTACTCTGGGAACAGCTTCTTGGAGCCTAATGTGATGGCTGACTAAGCCAGAAATATTAAAAGCTGTCATTTGTGTGCAGGTGATTCATGTGGAAAGGTTTCCGATTTCATTCTGGGCGCACGATGCAAATTAACAGGCTTTGAACGCGGAATGGTAGTTGGAGCTAGACCCATGGAGCATTCAATTTCGGAACTCATTAGGACATTCATTATTCCCACACCCGCAGTGTCAAATTTCGGGCATTACGTCTCACCACGGACAACGCAGTAGCCGACGGCATTCACTTAACGACCAAGAGCAGCGGCGCTAGCGTAGCGTTGTCAGTGTTGACATACAAGGAACACTGTGTGCAAAAAAGGCAGAAATCGATGTGGGTTGTGCGACGAACATATCCGTTAGGACAGTGCGGCGAAATATGGCGTTATTGAGCTATGGCAGCAGAAGGCCGACATGAGTGCCTTTGCTAAAAGCACGACATCGCCTTCAGCGCCTCCTGGGCTCGTGACCGTATCGGTTCGAATCTAGACAACTAGAAAGCCATGACCTGGACAGATGAGTCCCCATTTTAGTTGGTAAGAGCTGATCGTAGGGTTCGGGTGTGGTGCAGAGCCTGTAATATTTCTGGCCTAGTCAGCCATCATATTAGGCTCCAAGAAGCTGTTCCCAGAGCATTGGAGATGCAAGAAGTATATGGATGACGAAATGTGGTGTGAGGTACCTGTGACAGGTGTTAGATTCGGTACCATTCCAGTGAGAAAGAAAGCCTGCATAATGCTACTGCTCTGTGATTGGCTGCTGTGTTCGGAGCAAGGGCGCCAAAACGTTAAAGTATAGTTATTATTACTAGTTAAACTACTCATTGGAATGACTTCACTTTTTAATATAAATATCTCTCAACAGCTGACTATCAATCGGCCATTTTAGAATTACTAAAAACAATTTAAATCAAAAACAAAAGACTTACGAAATTGAAGATGAAACACTTCGGAAGCGTTCGGGTCACGCCTTTTCTGGTATGGCGCGTGAAGTGTTTCGGGCTGTTCGTCACTCTGGATTAGGCAGTCGAGAAGAACAGACACGTTGTCTGTCGCAGGTTGTGTTTCCAATTTTTATTTGTTCCGGTTCATCACTCTGGATTAGGCAATCGAGATGTACAGTCATGTTGCCTGTGGCAGGATGTGTTTGCCAGTATTCAGTATTAAAAGATTCACTCCGTTAGTCATGAGGCACAGACACGTGCCACAAATAGTGTAAAGGTACATATTCGTAAACATTGTGTTTGATCATGTACTTTGCTGTATCAGAAGGTGTTGTACCAAGATCATGTAGTCTACTCTTGTGGCTATATTAAAAGTACGCGAGTGGCATCCCAAAGAAGTGACACATTATTTCAGAACAGCACAGTGTGGTACGGTAGTGAAACATGGACAGTGGGAGAAACAAGAAGAGAATCGAAGCGTTTGAGAGGCGGTGCAACAGAAGAATGGTGAAAAACAGGTGGACTGAAGAAGTAGGAAATGAGGTTTTCCACAGATTCTGCGTGGAAAGAAATGTGTGAAAGAGACTGACAAGGAGGAGGGACAGGAAGACAGGACATCTGTAAAGACATTCTTTGCAGATGATACGGTAGTGATAGGGGGAGTGGAGGAGGAAGGGGTGGGGAAGGGGGTGCGTAGGCTTTCTTGGAACAATGGATTATCCTCAGGGGGCAGCAAACTACTTAACAGAACAATATGATAAGTGGGAGTAGTCATAAATCAATCACGTTTAGCCCTGAATGTATGCAACGTGCGCTAGAAAAGTGGGGCTCAATTGACTTTGTCCCACAGCTTATGTACAACCATATTTTAGCACAGTTTTTCGTATATACCTGAAGGGTAGCAACAGATTCGCCATCTATTGTGGCAGAAAATCGGCACTCCACAAGGATATCTAGTATATATTGACAGAACTTTGCCACCAAACAGTACACATTAAGCACCGAGCTGAGAGCTGAAGAGAGCTATAAGGCTTTTGGTGTGTGAGTGGTGTAAGTAACAATGGCTATCAAAGTTTACATAGTTTACAGTACTCGCATGGTACTAGAATGAGCAGCGGATAGTAAAAACTGTAGGATAAGACAGATATTAGAATAGATGCAACAAATAATTGAGGACTTATGGGCAAGTGCTACTCTGAGATGAAGAGACTGGTACAGGACTAGGATTCGTGGCAGTCCACATCAAACTAGCCAAAACACTAATGATTGTGTACGATATCTCGACGAAATCGTATAATAAATAGAAATATTAGGGAAATGACCCAGACTCAAGAAAGCATCACAAATACCAAAGAATAATAACGACAGCTAGCCTGGTATAAACATACAATGAAAATGACAGATGGCAAACCAGTTCTTGACGTACCAATCTAAGGAAACAAGAAGAGAAAGACCGGCGTTGAATGGGATAAAGGAGCCCATGAGAAAAAGAGAAATAGAAGAAGAAGTATGGGAAGACAGAAACCGATGGCGACAGAAATAGCAGCTGAAGCTACAGTAATAGGATCTGCACAGGGGGAGAGACATGAGCATTTTATTTAAAGAGAATAGTAAACTTAGAATTTGGGCGCTCGAAGGTTGGACCAACACATTTCGAAATGTTCAGGCATCTTTCTTTCGCTTACGCCATAGTCCCACAGGGTCAGCGTGGTTGCAACGGATTTGGCAGTGTTAGTGTTAGTGATGGCCGGATGCCTTTGCTGCCACCACCCAGTACCCCCCAGGACAGAATGTCTACCCCAACTGTCTGCGTCTAGTGGAAATCGTGAAATAGTGCGGACGTGTCTCAAATGCCTGCGACGCAAGTAACTGAGGCGGAACGTGGGGACCAGCCCAGTATTCATCCAGTGGGATGTGGAAAACCGCCTAAAAACCACAGCCAGGCTGGCCGGCACACCGGCCCTCACCGTTAATCCGCCGGGCGGATTCGATCCGGGGCCAGCGCGCCCACCCGAGTCCAGAGAGCAGCGCGTTAGCGCGCTCGGCTACCCCTGCGGGTCTTCAAAATTTTCAGGCATACGAAGATTAATTCCAGCAGCTGTGGAAGCTTAAGGTCACAGAATCACACGTTTGTTCTAGTTGCGGACGAGACGGCGTGGTACGTCAGCCGCCTGCTTGTGTCTTCGCAGTTTTCCGGGAAGCGGTGCGCAGCTGCCAGCTGTCGGCCGCGGGTCGCAGCTAATGAGTGGCGGTGACCCGCGGCGACCCGCGGCCGCAGTCGCTGCCGCCGGCGCCTGACGCCCAGGCAGGCCGGCGCACGTGACGCCGACGTCCATTGAGCCGACGGCGCAGGCGCAGCGACGACGGACGTCACAGCCGGTGACGTCAGCGGAAGAGCACACTGACCGACTGCAGATAACACTACGGGGTGGCGTGTGAGACTTCACGAACTACGACACACACACACACACACACACATGGCTGGCCACTGAAGTTCCAGTACTGCGAATAATGGCAAATTACAGAATGTCACTTACCATAAACTGGGTACACGTTGGTAGCCATCGTCAGTTACACCACTCATACACCAAAAGCCTTACAGCTATCTTCGGCTCTTAGCTGGCTGCTTAATGTGTACTGTTTGGTGGCAAAGTTCTGTCAATATATGCTAGATATCCCTGTGTAGTGCCGATTTTCTGCCACAATAGAAGGCGAATCTGTTGCTACTTACAGGTATATACGAAAAACTGAGTCAAAATCTCGTTACACCTAAGCAGTGGGACAAAGCCAGTATAGCTCCACTTTTTTAGCACACGTTGCATACATTCAGGGGTAAACTTGATTGATTTATGTCTACTACCACTTAACCTATTGTTCTGCTAACAAGGGAACATCCCCATCGCACCCCCTTCAGATTTAGCTATAAGTTGGCACGGTGGACAGGCCTTGAAAAACTGAACACAGATCAATCGAGAAAACAGGAAGAATTTGTGTGGAACTACGAAAAAAAATAAGCAAAATATACAAACTGAGTAGTCCATGCGCAACATATGCAACATCAAGGATGAAGTGCGTTATGGGCGCCGTGGTCTCGTGGTTAGCGCGAGCAGATGCGGAACGGAAGGTCCTTGGTTCAAGTCTTCCCTCGAGTGAAAAGTTAAATTTTTTACTTTCAGACAATTATCAAAGATCAGGCACTCACACATAATCAACTTCGCTCTCCAAAATTCCAGGAAATGTTCAGATTTGGTTGGATATATGCAGGATTTCACGGTCTACACAGGGAAGAATTTGAAAACGTTAAAAACATATGTTTTGACAGAGCACAGGGAAAACTGTGCGACTGCGAAACTGTTGCATTCATTTGTTGCAGTTTATGTGAAAAATTCTTATGTTTTAATCACTTTTTTGGGGGTGATTATCACATCCACAAGAAAACCTAAATCGGGCAAGGTAGAAGAATCTTTTTACCCTGTCGCCAAGTTAGGTGGGTCGACAACCTATTCCTGTCATGTGACGCACATGCCGTCGCCAGTGTCGTATAGAATATATCAGACGTGTTTTCCTGTGGAGGAATCGGTTGACCTATGTTCTCGGCTCCCATTGGAGAGGCGCGTCCTTTCGTCTACTAATCGCACGGTTTTGCGGTGCGGTCGCAAAACAGACACTAAATTTATTACAGTGAACAGAGACGTCAATGAAGGAATGGACAGATCATAACTTTGCGAAAAGTTCAAATGGTTCTGAGCACTATGCGACCTAACTTCTGAGGTCATCAGTCGCTTAGAACTTAGAACTAATTAAACCTAACTAACCTAAGGACATCACACACATCCATGCCCGAGGCAGGATTCGAACGTGCGACATAGCGGCCGCTCGGTTCCAGACTGTAGCGCCTAGAACCGCACGGCCATTCCGGCCGGCCGGCAAATTGCTGCTGAAACACATGCTCTCTCTCTCAAGCGGCCATGTCCTATCATGCACCACTACCTGGCCTGCACATGCCGTCCATCACGATCGGACCACACAGTAAACAAAGCAGCATTTACCTGGTGAATTCCCTGCTGTGCATGTCTTGGAAATATTCCTCACTTTGTCAGATTCACTGAGTAATTAATTAAATCGATATCCTTTGTGTGGGACATCTTATCATTGCTTCCTATTTTGGGATACTGTGATTGGAATATTTGGTGGTATTCAATTCTGCAATCACCCAGTTTCCAAACCCTACTGGATTTTTTCCCCCCTTGCATCCTGTTAGTGGATGCTGGCAGAGTTAGGTCACTAGGTAAAAGGTCCATTACCTTGGAGGTAGCTAAAAATGTCAAATTTCAGCTCAGTTGCATGTTATGTCCCTGAACAATTCGGGGGGGGGGGGGGGGGGGAGCTGGACTGGTGTGTGCACTAGTAATGCAACTATTGAAAACAATAAATTGATCAATCAAGAATTTGATTTTGTGACTGGATTTTTATACCACTATATGCCCCTAAGATCGTTCTCTTAGCTATACCAGGACAAATAACAAGCAGCAGGATTAGGAGGAGAAAGGGTCTGCCATGTGATGGGATAGTAACAACAATGAATACCACTGCCACCTCTACGATGCATGCCAATGTTCATTGGACTGTATTGAGAAGCAGTAAACAATGCACACTTGAACCTCATTCCAATGCATATTATCAGTTGTCATGACTATATGTCAGAAGTTGCTAAAACATTTATATATCCCACATGATCATTTGTCTCGACGCCCACATCAGTGCTCCAGGCCAGAGCCTCACGCAGCACTAGTTCCCACAGTGTATGCACACCTCAGCAACCACACCAGGTCAGAAGCCAGACTTGGCCCACTATACAGGACCACACAGTGATAGAGTGTGTCTGGGTATGATAGGAGTGTTAAGAATTTGGATGTTTTCAATATGTCCAGCACCAACACTTGCCAGTGATCGATACAGAATCTTCTCAAATATCCATGTAAAAATCAGAGAATATTTGAAGCACACACAGTTGCGAAGGTTGTCCGACACATACTGAGTATTAGATCGGAGTGCATCTATGCAGAGGGTGCTGCCGCTGGGACTTGCTCCTACAGGTGTGGGCAACAACCAATGAGCCGGCCTGCTGAAACTTTTCATTCTACCTGCCGCTCAGAAGAGCCTTAAGCTGCAAATCCCCGTTGTTACTGTCCACAAGCTACCTCTGCCGTATGCCTAACACGCCAAACAGCGTCGTCCTAGGAAACCAGGCACATATTTATCGCTGTATTAACAATTGAATATTAAGAATTGCAAAGTATTGCAAATAGCTCCTACTGACTTCTGTAGCTCAGGATATTACAATATATATGCTTTTTATGTCTGGACATAATTTTCCATGTAAAATTCTTCATCACCACTTAAAGCTATGAGTGTGTTGAAATCGCGATCTCCCACATCAGACTCATACTTTGCTTATGACTAGATTTAGTAATTTTTTTGCACATGTCAGACCAGTGACCACGGTGACTAAACAACACCACACAAACGTCATAAGCCGGACAATCACAGCAAACGTATCACGCATCCCCTATTAAGTATAATACTTCCCCAATAATTGATTGCTGGTGGCACCAAACAATACTGAGAGAAATTCCACAATAGATGGACAAGCCTCATTTGTTTTTCTTGCGAGTGGTACCAGTGTGTCATGGAGTATGTATTATGTCCCTGCTCTCTCTGCTCCTTTGGCCATGTGATCGCCCCAGTTTTAGTCACAACTTAGTGGAAGCTAGAGAGTAATGTATCTGCCGCCTTCTGGATCCCATGGAGAAACGGGGTGAGTTGAGTCAATGTGACCCACTAGACGAAATGGAAACATGTTGTCACACCTCTGCCAGCTGTACATGGTGCTTAAGGCCAGCATCTGACAATGCTTTTTCCTACAACATGAGGTAGTAGAAAAGACTGAGCAGTTACAGTACTGATCCTTAATGGGAAAGTTTGGAAGAGTTGGGTGTTTAGGGGAAGGAGACCAGACAGCGAGGTCATCGGTCTTATCGGATTAAGGAAGGATAGGGAAGGAAGTCGGCCGTGCCCTTTCAGAGGAACCATCCCGGCATTTGCCTGGAGTGATTTAGGGAAATCACAGAAAACCTAAATCAGGATGACCGGACGCGGGATTGAACCATCGTCCTCCCGAATGCGAGTTTGGAAGACTCCACATCACATGGAAACTGGAAGAAGAACGAAAATTTTGCTATTGCATTGCATTGTATTTCCAAACTATGTACAGATACTGCTGTCTGAAGCATATCTGCGTCCATCAGGGTGCATTCGTATCTGTTACCCAAACATTCTCTCTATCCTTGTTATTTCTAACAGAGAAAAACAACAAACTGTAAAAACTCTGCTAATGTCACCCAGTGGTGAACACGATAAGATACCATCTAGATGCTGGCATTGAAAATGTATGTCGATCCTATTAAATATACAGGTATTGGTCTATTGGAGAAGGTGGTGAATGATCGAAGTTGCTTACACACTCCAGAGTAAAGTTTCATAGCCCATACTGAATGTCAATGTGGTGTTCTTTCATAAGAAGTTTGATACTTTGTTTACTGCTGTAATATATCCAGGGAGTGTATGACTACAGCTTTGAATACTGCCACACATTTTGTTTTCCCACCACCACATCCAAGTCTGAGTCAGGTGCTTAAGTGACATTAACTTGTTTTGCTCTGTCACCTCACACAGAAAGCTGGGCATCATATGATATAAACTATGCTGCTTCCACAACACACAGGATGAGTGAAACAAAAGAAAGATGTAGTGTTCCTTATTGACAAAAATGTTAAGACATCAGAACATATGGAAACTGGATGAGTTTGTGAGATTTTGGAGCATTTTGAAACAGCTGCCCAGAGGTGATGTCCTCCACATTTAATCTCATCTATCAGAGTGACATGATACCAGATGTCTAGGTGTTTTGTTCTCGAGAGACCAAGAGCATTGATTCCTTGTATTACAGCCATGTATGGAACCACTGTTTCAGTGCTGACCATCCACAGAATGCGTTTCTCCCACCAAGATTCTTTCCATCTCAAACAAGTCTTGTCAGTCAGTCATTATGTGGTAATCAACAGTGTACCAGTGAATGGATAGGATGGAAAACTACCCCTCCACTCCTCTGTGCGTGCCATATAATAAATTGCAAATGTAGATAGATGCAGTACGTCCATTCATAGTTAATTCTCCAACATATACACCGAAGTAAACCAGACAGTGTCCTACACTGATGCAGTTAGGTTATCTACGAATTTCTAGCACATCGATCATAGTGCGTAATTTATGATTACGATTGTCCATCCTTCTGTATATGGATGGGAGTCATGGAACATTCTCACATTCTTAGGATAAAGGTAGAGATTGAAAGATCTCTCTACACTGTCTTTGACCAATCTTGCCTACAACACTACCACCGATTTAATTTGCAGCTGACCAGAAGTATGGGATCCTACAACCACTACATTCCACACGTTATGAAGGAACAGAGGAAGCTGAGTCCATAATTTCTGTTCAGCAGAAGCTTCCGTTCCAGTCTTACGCGTGGTACCCATCGAAACAGACAAGATGTCTCCAAATGCATGGATGTCGACGAGGTTAACTCCCTTATTGGTGTATAGCAGATATGAGAGTGTTGTGATGATATCACAGACAGTTAAGAAAAAACATATGGTTCATGCATGATGGAGCTCCAGACAGATGGGGACGGCCGTGTCTTACGTTTTCTGTTCCATTCATTATGGTGACAAACTTCAAGATGATGAAATTACGTTTCTCTACACCAGAGAAGAATATAGAGTTTTTACGATACATGCAAAATGAAGGTTTCCAGAGGTGTGTAGCATCCACTGTTCATATCTGGTTATGGTTCAGAAATTATACTATGCTTACATCAGTCCTATAAAATGATCATCAACAATGAAGAAAGCCTCTTACAAGGGAACAGACAAATGCATAGCAGCAGTGTCTGACATGTGCAATTACAAGCCATGCTGCACTAAATGCGTAAACAGGACAACTGTCAATGAAATATATACATAGGGTTTGCAGTAACTCACAAACATCTGTCGCTAACTTAGAATCACTGCAGTTATGAAACTGAAGACTCGATCTATGTCCAAGATGAGGCAGATAAATGGAGTACTTCTCACGCCTTTTTATTCATCTAGAGGATAGTCTGAAGCATTGAAAGCCCTCTGCTGACAGTGGTATGGAAAAGTTTGCTGTTGATGACTGCAGGTAGATACCACACTGTGTCACGCACTGAAAATGCAGTTGTATGCACGTTATACCACACAACTGATGCACCCTGAGAGAACAACAGAAAAAATGGTTAAATGTGTGATAAATGACCTGCTGCAATATCTCTCTCTCCCTCTAGAATGCATCATAACTTTACCATTAAATCATGCTTCGTTATGTGGTAATCAACAGCTATCAGTGGACAGATGGAATTCAAAAGACACTGCTGATATCTGGCAGTGTATGGCAATAAGCATGACAGTTGATGTTGCGATCAGTTTTAGCTATTTTACCACATTTCTGTAATTTCAACACCATCGAATGACACAGCTACTCTCCACCAATCACAAACACATGGTGTCAGCTAAAAAATACCTTACAAACTGTTGCTGTATGATTTTTAACAACATTCCACTGTATTGAGGTAATAGTGATGCATGCAAGTGGTTGCTGTCTTTGATGCTTTCCTGCAAAAGAGAACAATATGCCTCTAAATTTACTTGCATCTGCGCTAAAGGATGATAGAAAGTGGATAGAGTGATCGGTTGAGATGGGGTTATAATGAGGTATGATTTAATTGTGGGCTGATGATGCATTCTAGAGAGAGAGGGAGATGTTGCTGCACATCATTTATTGCGGATTTGACCGCTTTTTTCCATTGTTCTCTTGGAATGCATCAGCTGTGTAGTATAACCCATGTTCAACTCATATACAACTGTGTGTTCTGTGTGTGACTTAGAGCACTATCCACCTGCGATCGTCAACAGCAAACCTCACGTTAACACCATCATGACAGGGCGTCCAACTCGTGTGTGATGAAACATATCCATCGATGAAAAACTTGTTTCAGCACCCTCCTCTACACAAATGAAGATTTATGCAACGTACTCCATTTTCCTGCCTCATCTTGGGCATAAATCGAGTCTTTAGTTTCATAACTGTAGCGATTCTAATTTAGTGACATGTGTTTGTGAGGTACTGCAAACCCTATGTATACATATTCTGGACAGTTGTTCTGTTCACAGAGTTAGTGCAGCATGGCATGTAATATCACATGTCAAACACTGCTGCTATGCATTTGTCTGTTTCCTGTAAGAGGCATTCTCTATTGCTGATGATCTATTACAGGTCTGATAGTACATAATTTATGATCACGATCGCCTGTCTTTCCATATGTGGAAGGGAATCACAGAGGATTCTCACATTCTAAGGATAAAGCTGGATCTGAAAGATCTCCCCACATTCTCCTTGAACAACCCTCCATACAACAGTGCTACTGATGGTATAATTTCTGAACTACGAGTGGATGCCAACAGTGGACACCATACACCTACAGAAACCTATATTTTGTATGTATCACATAGATGCTTTGTTTATCTTTGGTGAAAAAGGAAGTAGTTTTCTTATTTTAAAGTGTGTTGCCGTATCGAATGGGATAGAACTCTTGCAGAGTGGATGTATGTCAAATTTTGGACATATATGAAATTTCCTATCCATGTTGGACATATATGTTCTGTATTAGACTATTAAGAGCTTTGCACTTCACATGACTAACATTTTCAAAACAGTATGGCTTTAACATAATAGTGTGTTTAAGTGCAGAACCATGTACTCTTAGAAGTGCATGATTATTTCTCTCTTGCCAATACCTTCTTGTTACTAACCATGGACGCTAGAACAATACTTTATAATTAAAGCACAGTTGATTTACATAAAATGTTTGAAACTCACTCAGTCTGGAGCTCCATCATGCATAAACTGTACATTTCTTCTTAACCATCTTTAATATCACCACAACACTCTCACATCTACCAAACACTGACAGGTGGTGCTAACCCCATCGACATTCGCGCATCTGGAGAGATCTTATGCATTTGGATGGGTGCTGTGAGTAAGATTAGTGCAGAACATTCTTCGCTGAACAGCAGTTACAGAGTCATGTTGGTCTGTTCCTTTATGATAAATAGAATGTGACTGGTGTAGTACCCTCCCTACCTCTGGTCAGCTGAAAATTAAGTCGGTGACACTGTTGTAGGGAGGGTTGGTCAAAGACAATGTGGGGAGATCTTTCAGATCCAGCTTTATTCTTAGAATGTGGGAATGCTCAAAGATGGTAACGATGATATCGTTTCGTTGCTGAAAAATGTACCGTGTTGTGAGGATGTCGATGCAGCGGACGTTACAGCATGGATGAAAATGATGAAGTATATGAACTAACTAACAACGATGTTGTGCAAATGGTGACGCAGGGGGAGGAAGCACAAGAAGAGGACGCAAACCTAGATGAAGCGAGAAATCTCGCTCCACAACACCAGCTGATATCATCAGTTTACGTAAGTGGAAGGGTATTGCAGCACTGAAGGGGACTAAGAGACAAAGAGTCATCTATCACAGACCTTTAAAACTTCAAACCTGTTAATTTTGTCTTTTTTGCTGCGCTCGCCTTTTCTCATGTATGTAATCATACATTCATTCTTTACAGTGTAGACTGTTTTATGCTTCCCGTAATAATTTTCGAAAGGTGCACTTCGTACATAACCGACCCTTATAACCGGCAAGTATTACGTAAATAGTTAGAAAATTTTAATAAAAATTGGGTTTGGAATAAAAAAGAATGTTTTGAATGTTGCGGTTGGTTTCGGTGTGGATTTTACTTATCCAGTTGACGTTTCGCCACATTAGGCTGGATACTCGAGAGTCTACTGTACATACACGTTAACAGCTGAAAATGAATTTTTAGAAATATCATGTGTTTTGTAAAAAGACTATGTTGGTATTCGGCCATCGTATTGGTATTCAGCATACTAAAAGCTACAAAAATACACCACTTCCATTAAGAATGTTTTTTTTTCATCGTAGGCTGGCATGATAATGCAATTTTTTCGAAAACTGGTTATTTGAGACCGTGACTCTGCACAAACACGAACTGATTCTTGTACGTAAGAAAACAGAAGTCGGCCAGTGTTAATAATGCTACCTATTTACACAAGTAGCGCCGTTGCTGTTTGTGTAAATAAATAGCATTATTAACACTGGCTGGTTGCTGTTGTCTTCTGAGGATGAATCGAGGTGTGCTGTGTAACAAATAAAAAACAGGTGGAAATATTCCCAGCATGCAGCTCAACTATGCGAAACGACGGCTATCGTTTTGATGTTTCCTAGATTTCGCTTGCGACAAGTCTCCAAGCTTAGAGCTTACGGCTTTCGTTGTAACATAGCAACGCCTGCCATCAGCTTTACGGCCACCCGACGTACTCGTTGCTGCTCTCCAATGGGGTTGACTTGTCATCCGATATAGCACCGGGTTACTTGCGCCGAGGTGTCGCTACATCTGCACCGTATGTGTGCCAAGAACCCATTTTGGAACGTAATGAACTGGTGAATCGCACCGGCGCCTCTCCAGATTCGTTCCCAATAGAATCTGAATGTTCTTCCATACACAGATGACAGAGTGAGTCGTATCTAATCGCATATTGCCTAGCGGATCCAGCCAAATTCCTCCTCCCTTCCTTCAGCCCTTCCTCTTATCAGAGGCTACTCCCCTCCCCTTCATAACCATGGCCCAGCTTCCATCTTGTAACACTCCTTCAAAATCGACACATTCTTCCTGCCAGAAAATTCTTGAGATAACTTCCTCCATAAAACTCCCATTCCACAACGCCCAATGCTGAACCAAATTTTACAGCTTTCACGCGACCCGAGCCATTTTTCCTCTCTCTCTTTCCAGAATGAGAATTTTCTCTTTCAATACAGTGCTCACCGTTACCTTTATCTTCATCGTGTTATTTTATTTCAGAATCGTCAGTAGTATGCTACAGTGTTAGGTACAATAAAGGAGTATCATGCTCAGTTGCATTCGTTGATTTAAGTCCGCAGCCATCAGACATCTTACGCGATGTCGAAAAAACCTCAACTGGCAGTCCGTTGAAGACGGACAACAATTTTTCGTGAGAGTCTACTGAGAAAGTTTATTCCAATGAAAGGCAATTACACTACTGGCCATTAAAATTGCTACACGACGAAGATGACGTGCTACAGACGCGAAATTTAACCGACAGGAAGAGGATGCTGTGATATGCAAATCATTAGCTTTTCAGAGCATTCACACAAGGTTGGCGCCGGTGGCGACACCTACAACGTGTTGACATGAGGAAAGTTTCTAACCGATTTCTCATACACAAACAGCAGTTGACCGGCCTTTCCTGGTGAAACGTTGTTGTGATGCCTCGTGTAAGGAGGAGAAATGCGTACCATCACGGTTCCGACTTTGATAAAGGTCGGATTGTAGCCTATCGCGATTGCGATTTATCGAATCGCGACATTGCTGCTCGCGTTGGTCGAGATACAATGTTAGTAGAATATGGAATCGGTGGGTGCAGGAGGGTAATACGGAACGCCGTGCTGGATCCCAACGGCCTCGTATCACTAGCAGTCGAGATGACAGGCATCTTTTCTGCATGGCTGTAACGGATCCTGCACCCGCGTCTCGATCCCTGAGTCAACAGATGGGGACGTCTGCAAGACAACAACCATCTGCACGAACAATTAGACGACGTTTGCAGCAGCATGGACTATCAGCTCGGAGACCATCGCTGCGGTTACCCTTGACGCTGCATTACAGACAGGAGTGCCTGCGATGGTGTACTCATCGACGAACCTGGGTGCACGAATGGCAAAACGTCATATTTTCGGATGAATCCAGGTTCTGTTTCCAGCATCATGATGGTCGCATCCGTGTTTGGCGACATCGCGGTGAACGCAAATTGGAGGTGTGTATTCGTCATCGCCTTACTGGCGTATCACTCGGCGTGATGGTATGGGGTGCCATTGGTTACACGTCTCGGTCACCTCTTGTTCGCACTGACGGCACTTTCAACATAGGACGTTACATTTCAGATGTGTTACGACCCGTGGCTCTCCTCTTCATTCGATCCCTGCGAAGCCCCACATTTCAGCAGGATAATGCACGACCGCATGTTGCACGTCCTGTTTGGGCCTTTCTGGATACAGAAAATGTTCGACTGCTGCCCTGGCCAGCACATTCTCCAGATCTCTCGCCAACTGAAAACGTCTGGTCAATCGTGGCCAGGCAACTGGCTCCTCACAATACGCCAGTCACTACTCTTGATGAGCTGTGGTATCGTGTTGAAGCTGCATGAGCAGCTGTACCTGTACACGCTATCCAAGCTCTCTTTGACTCAATGCCCAGGCGTATCAAGGCCGTTATTACGGCCAGAGGTGATTGTTCGGGGTACTGATTTCGGAGGATCTATGCATCCAAATTCCGTGAAAATGTAATCACATGTCAGTTCTAATATAATATATTTGTCCAATGGTACCCGTTTATCATCTGCATTTCTACTTGGTGTAGCAATTTTAATGGACAGTAGTGTACCTTACACCTGTAGTTTATATTTTAGTTTGATGTTTATCTAACGCATGTACCGTCGATTTCAGTACAACGTTGGTTTATGTTAGGTACCTGTTAAGGTGTGCTTCACGAATCGAATGTCGTAAGTACCGTAATCGTCGCTCCATCAAGGGAGGCGAATCAGTTTTTCGTTCACGTTTCCTTTCATGTCGTTTTGGCGCTCACTTGAGAAACTATATCCCTGATGCCAACTCATTTGCATTGGCGAACGAAGGCAGAAGACAACAACAGATGTTATTCGATCTTCTTATGCTGGTAGTGGTCATAGCGAGTGAACGCAATCTAGAAGCGCTGTCGCATTTTACATCTGATTTTGCTCAGTATAGCGGTTGATAATAAAACCATTTTCATCGTATTTACATTTCAAACTATCCACAGAGCGGACATAAACTGCGGTGACCTGATAGCACATTTGAGCATTACACTACTTTTGTTATTATATATAGTACCCCGTACGAATAGTTGCAGTTTCCATTCGAGTACTGAGCAAGCGAAGTATTATTAACCATATGTCTCTGTGCGCGACTGACCTTATTCTCAGAATACCGGAGCGAGATACGCGATGGTGAAAGCAAAATTATGGCACAGTCGTCTTCTAGTACGTGTTTCTGAGAGCATTACGTGTTGCCAACATATGATAGTACATCCAGCATTGTCGAACATGACAACTTTAGTGGTCCAGGTTTTATGGAGAGGAGAGGCATAACGTTGCTTACGCGTACTGATCTCCAGATCTGTGAACACGCTTCACCCAACAGTAAACATTGCTGTGACGCTGGGGAGGGCACGCTCATCTCTTCAGGGCTACATTCGACGCAGGCTTGATTTTTATGGATGACAATGGGTTATCACATCGAACAGCGCACGTGGTAGAACTCTTGGAACGACACGATTTCCGGTGAATGGACTGGCCTGCTCGTTCCCCGACTGAAATCCGTTCGAAAACGGATGGGATGGGTTGGGAAGACGTACTGCAGGTATCAGCAGTTGTCAGTAATCTGGTGGAGGAATGGGACGCTCTAAGGCAGGAACTTCTTACCGAGTTTATGGCTAGCATGGGAGAACTTTGCAGAGCATGCCCTGCCATCAGTGGTGATCATACACCCTATTAAGAGCCGTGTCTCTTTGTTTGTTACGTCCAGGACACTATCGCAAATAGCTATGACTTCCGTAAAATGGTTGTCTAGGAATATAAATGTCATTTTTGTTCGTTTCATTGCGTCTTTGTTTCATATACCTTGTCTACAATACGATAGCGGTTCTTTCTCCGTATGGTCCAAATTTCATCGAACTACGTATCTTGGAAGTGATACATCACGCTATAGTTGCTTTATTACTTAATACATTTTGGTTGGGGAATACTGCAGCTGTTTTCGTAACTTAAACTGTAGAAAATACAAACTGGTAATGGGCTCAGGTCTGAAACTAGTAACAGAACAGTAACATCGTTTCAAGAAACCCTGTGGCAGGTTGCAGTACTTCCTACAGTGTAACAGTTACTTTCCTCCTTGGGTTTTGCACAATAATCTACAAGGTTAATCGAAATGATGTAGACACATTCTAACGATTGTAAGAAATGTTTGTGTTAAGGTAAAACATTACACGAATAGATGTAGAGATACAGCATATGATTAGGTGTAGAAATACAGCTAATCAGGAAATTGTTTTTCCTACAGTGATCTCTAGCTATATGGTTGCCAGTGCAATGGGGAAGGCATTTTGCGTAATGGAGTTCTGGAAGACGGAGTCCTCAGCTACAGTGCAACGGAAATTCAGGATGACATTTAAAAAGGTTCCATCTACAAGAGAGTCCTTTTACAAAAGGGTAAAGAACATTAAAGCAACAGGATGCATTTGTAAGGGTACTTTCACACTAAAAACCAACTGCAACACACAGAAACACAAAACTGTTTTGAGTTATGCAAATTTACAACTGTTGTCAACTGTACAACATGTTGACAACAGTTTCAGTGCCTTGTAAACACACACATTCGGCATTTACTTTTTTTTTCAGAAAATAAAATGGATTCTAATTGTGAAGACGCATTAGCACTTTGTGCTATAATTCTTGGTGTAATTATTTGTAACGAAAATCAACTCAAACAAAGAGACTTTTGTTACGTAGAGAAACCCATGGAGCTTATAATTCTGTGTTCGAAAAACGCTGTACTGAAGACAGGCAAGGTTTCGAGAATGATGTCAGAATGACATGTGGGCAACCAGAATAACGGTTGAGGCTAGTGGCAGTATCACCACCAGAACAGTTTCTTGCAACCCTTCGAGATTTGGCGGCAGCTGACAATTATACAAGGTTAATGTACTCTCAACGAACAGATCTAATACGCTGCATCCTGGACTCGGGTAGGCGCGCGGGCCTCGGAGCGAATCAGCCCAGTGGATTAACGACGAGGGCCGATATACCGGCCGGTCTGGATTTGGATTTTGGGCGGCTTTCCACATCACATTGGGTGAATACTGGGCTGGTGCCCTCAGGCATCTGATCACATTCGAACTATTTCATGGCTTACACCAGATGCAGACAGCTGGGGTACGCTACTTACATCCTGAGGGGTCTGGGGTGGCGGCAGGAAAGGCATCTGGCCATCCTCAGCAACTAACACAACCAAATCCGTAATACCAAGGCTGACTCCGCGTTGACGTGGGACAAGGCCCAAAGAAAAGAAAAGAAAAGAGAATGTACTCTCATCGAATACCATTGGCCAATATTAGTGAAACTATGCCTAAAAAGTGCTGGGTTATTGAGAATGTACTCAAGGATTATACAAAACTGAATATTTACTTCTGTGGACCAATCGGGAGTCGTCACTGTTTAAACACAAGAAATAAACAAAGCAGACAACACGGGAATGCCCAGGCGGCAGTCAGCGACCTGTGCCGTACTTTCGTTCATTGATCATAAACTACAAACTGTAGACAAAAAAAACCAAGAACTCCTTTTCCAGACTCGCGATTTCAAACAACTGTTGACAACAGATGAAAACCAAGACAGACTTCGAGTTGAAGGTAGCTGTCAGCCGAGTTTGTTGGAGTTGGTTTTCAGCGTGAAGGAACCTTAAAGGCAACAGCAGTGGACGGCCATCATCATCTGAGGAAAAGTTGAACAGATCAGGGATACATTTCGAACTGAACTATAGATTGGAAATGTGCTGCGTGATTATCGGTGAACACAAAGGACATAAGTGAACATGATACAAGTATCTTCCTGAATTGCTGTTGCTATACATATAATAACATGTTACCTCAATACAAATATTTGTAAAGTAACTTGAAAGTGCCTAGATCATTGTAAGTAACCCTGTGTTTGCTGTTCCTCCGGAGGCTCTATGCATGCTTCCGGTTTGGAGTCACTGGAATCCAAATCCGTATCCCATAGGTTGAACTCTCACTTCATACTGTGCGGCTGGCAGTATGGAAGTTCACCTTCTGGAGGGAATAGTATTGCCGAACTCCTATTGGCAACGTACCGAGGAGTTGGCAGCTGCAGGCACGGCGCGTGGGAAACGGGAGGTGTAGGCGCCGGCGCAAAGAGCGCTATCACCTGGCCAGCATCTGGGCTGCTGAATATTAAATCCCGGGCCGCCGCTGCGTGCTGCGCGCCGCCCGCCGTATCTGGCGTCCGCACGCACACGCAGTTCCCACATGCATTATGCGGGCATGCCGGGCCCCGCCACGATCAGCCGGTTCGCCAGTCTGCGAGTCTTCTGGACTGGAGCGCCAGACACCCGTCAGCGCCACACATCCGCTTGGTCAGTAGCCATTGGTCTCCTGTTGTAGACAAACTGCCTAGTAAATGAAAACGTGCCTTCTCATCAGAATGTTGCCTCTTCTAATCTTCGTTTATTCG
Source organism: Schistocerca serialis cubense (assembly GCF_023864345.2). Taxonomy (NCBI): domain Eukaryota; kingdom Metazoa; phylum Arthropoda; class Insecta; order Orthoptera; family Acrididae; genus Schistocerca; species Schistocerca serialis. Next base: position 891,612,132 of record NC_064641.1, read on the forward strand.
TGTTCTGCAAAGAGACTATTTAACCTTGCACTACTACTGCGTTCCTTTGTATCACCTTTGCTACGATTGGTCTCTTAGACCAAATTCTCTTTTCTCTCCTATATTTAATGATTGGTAATACTTGTGGTCTCGCGGTAGCGTTCTCGTTTCTAGAGCACGGGGTCTCGGCTTCGATTCCCGTCGGGGTTGGGGATTTTTTCCTGCCTCGAGACGACTGGCTGTTATTGTGTCGTCTTCATCGTCATCATTCCTCCCCATCATTGTCGGAGGAAGGCAATGGCAAACCGCCTCCACTAGGACCTTGCCTGGTAAAGCGGTGAGGGTTTTCCGCATCGTTCCCCTACGCTCTGTAAAGAAGCATGGGACTTCATTTCCATTTTTTAATACAAAATACACTGATTGAGTTGTGTATATAAAGGAAGCAAACATCTTTTGCATTGGATGTGAATAAATTTTTGTTTGTTTCACTACTTGGTTCATGGTCTTTCAGCAGTTACAGTGCCAGTTCGTAGCTCATAAACAAGCTATCTATAATTCTGTTATCCGCGGTGCGTGGTGTTGCGGTAGCGTTCTCGCTTCCCGCGCGCGGGGTCAGGGGATCGATTCGCGGCGCTGTCAGGGATTTTCTCTGCCTCGAGATGACTGGGTGTTGTGTGTCCTTCATCATCATTTCATCCTTATTCACTCGCACGTCGCCGTAGTGGCGTTAAAGATCTTGTGGAGCGGCTGCCGAACAGCCCCGCGAGGGGTCTCCCGGCCACCAATGCCATATGCTCATTATTATTATGGTTATGTTTGTTGATGTTTTGGAAATATGACTATACAAATGTCTCACAACGTCAGTTGCACGGTCACTCTGCTTTTAACGTCAATTTGTTTGCTCTCCTCAATGAACTCCCAAAATTGAGATGTAAGCTGTTCTTGTACAATCCAGACTGAACAGGTTTTTCCATATTTTCCAGTTTTGGAAGGAATGTACATATGGAAACTACAGCGTCCTACAAATATTACAAACTTTCCATCTACAGTCACATACTCTCCAAAACAGTGCCCCATGCAGTTTTTTTGTAAACAAATAAATATATTTCGTACAGGAGCCAATTTATCCAGTATTCATCCGTCGCAACTAGTTGATTTATCATCAGATTTTAGACACTATACCAGAAACCTGAACCTCTGTAGAGTCATTGTAAAGCAGAATATTTTTAATCTTGTACCATCTCCGTCCCAGAGATCTTCTAAATTTATCCTAGTGAGCATTGTATTTCCGCAGAGTTACATCAGACCAATAAAGACTTCAGTTTCAACTCTGTCTCTCATGAATAAAGGACTGAGAAGAAGAGTATCTACAGCTAGCAGACATGGCCCATAGGTTAGTACATGTCACTAATTCGTTACAGCAGAGGGCCTGTAACACTTCCTCGAGGAACGCCGGATATCACTTCTATTTTACTCGATGATTCTCCGTCGATACTATGTACTGTAACCTTTCTGAGAGGAAATTACAGATTCAGCAGCGCAACTGAAGCAGTACTCCACAGGCACGTGGTTTGATTAGAAGTCTGCTGTGAGCAAAGGGGTCGAAATCTTCCCAGGTATCTAGAAACGTAGAATCAATTTGAGATCCCCTGCCGATATCACACATTACTTCGTGCGAATAAAGAGCTAGTTGTGTTTCGGAAGAGAGATATTTTCTGAATCTGTGGTGAGTGTGTCAATGGACTGCTACCTTCTAGGTAACTGGAAGTGTTGGAACACAGTAAATGTTCGAAAATCCTACTGCAAATCGACGTTAGCAATCTGGGAATGTAATTAAGCAGATTACTCCTATTGCCTTTCTTGAGTGTTGGTGTGACCTGTGGCTGTACGTGATTGCTAAGTATGGGACTATTGCATCAGCATACTCTGGAAGGAACCTTACTGGCGAGCTACCTGGACCAGAAAACTTGTCTTTATTAAGTGTTTTATTCTGGTTCAATAGAACGAGGATATCTACTTCTAAGTTACTCGTGTTGGTAGTTGTTCTCGATTCGAATTCCGGAATATTTAGTGTGGTGTGCTGCCCACTTGTTTCGTATAGGGTGCCGAGAGGATGCTGCGTTCTCTGGGTGCTATACAACAATTCAAGCAAATCACGTTAATAGTTTTTATTACAATAAAGAAGGTAGACAATACTTAACTTTGTACTCGTATGACAAGAACGTGTCGCAAGCGATGAGGACAGACCAACGGCGGATGTCGACTCATAGCCTTCTCTGCTCTTGTGTTCATCTTCGTGCAGCCGGCCAAAGTGGCCGTGCGGTTAAAGGCGCTGCAGTCTGGAACCGGAAGACCGCTACGGTCGCAGGTTCGAATCCTGCGTCGGGCATGGATGTTTGTGATGTCCTTAGGTTAGTTAGGTTTAACTAGTTCTAAGTTCTAGGGGACTAATGACCTCAGCAGTTGAGTCCCATAGTGCTCAGAGCCATCTTCGTGCCGACGCTTGTCGATACGCCGGAATATTTAGTTCATCTCCTTTGGAGGAGGAGTTTCTGAAAACTGTGTTTAGTGGCTCCGCTTTAGTGGCGCTGTCATCGTTAGAACTACCAGTGGTATCGTGCAGTGAAGGCCATTGTGTCTTGCCGCTGGTGTAGTTTACATACGATCAAACCTCTTTGGATTTTCTGCAGATTTCGAGACAGAGTTTCATAGTCAAAGCTGTTAAAAGGGTCTCGTATAGAAGTCTGCGCAAAGATTCGAGTTTTAGTAAAATATCGACACTCTTGGAGTTTTTGTGTTCCTTTAATTTTGGCAGACTTTTTTCGTAGCTTCTACAACAGCGTTCTCACCTGTTTTGTGTACCATAGGGGATCGGCAAAATATTTTGTTAATGTATTTGCTACATATCTCTCAACTGCGTCCGATACTATTTCTTTGAATCAAATGGCTCTGAGCACTATGGGACTTAACAGCTATGGTCATCAGTCCCCTAGAACTTAGAACTACTTAAACCTAACTAAACTAAGGACATCACACAACACCCAGTCATCACGAGGCAGAGAAAATCCCTGACTCCGCCGGGAATCGAACCAGGGTAACCGGGTGCGGGACTCTTTGAATCCAAGCCATATCTTGTCTACAGTTACATAGTTCGTTGGGAAGGAGTGGAGGCTGTTTTTTGGGAAGGCGTCGAGCGGGTTTTCATTTGCTTTTTTAAATATATATATCTTGCATTTACTTTTGGTGAATTTGAATGTTGCAGGAATCAGTCTCGCTACAACGATCTTGTGGTCACTAAACCCTGTATTCGCCATGATGCTCCCAGTTTGCTCTGGATTATTTGTTGCTAAGAGGTCAGGTATGTTTTGGTAACCACTTACAATTCTAGTGGGCTCCTCAGCTAATTGCTCATAATAATTTTCGGAGAAACCATGTACTACAATTTGTAATTATGCTTTATGCCTACCACTGGCTTTTAATACGTACTTTGGTCAACAAATCGAGGTTAGGGTGAAGTCACCACCAACTATAATCGTAATGAGACTCAAGTTTTCTTTGAACTGTTCAGCAACTGCATAATCTGAGGTCGGTAAAAGGAATCTGTCATTAACTTATTTCGGTTGTCGGCACCGAACGAGGTAGTGCAGTGGTTGGGTTAGCGCACAGGATTCGCATTCGGGAGGACGACGGTTCAAACTCGCTTCCGGCCATCCTGCTTTAGGTTTTCCGTAGTTTCCCTAAATCGCATCAGGCAAATGCCGGGATGGTCCCTTTGAAAGGGCTAGGCCGACTTCTTTCCCCATCTCTCCCTAATCGGATGGGACCTATGACGAAGCTGTTTAGTCCCCTCCCACTAATAAACCAACCAACCGGTTGTCAGGTACAGCCTCAACCTATACTGACTCACAGAAACTATCTGCTTCAATTTCACTACAAGATAGATTACTTCTAACAGCAATATAGACGTCACCCCCACTGCATTCAATCTGTCCTTTCTAAACGCTGTTAGACCCTTTGGAAAAATTTCTGATAAGTTTATCCCCTGCTTTAATCCACTTTCTGTGCCTCTAACGATTAGAGCTCCAGTGCTTTCTATCAGTGCTTGGAACTCTGGCTCTTTTCCAACACAGCTACGACGGTTTACAACTACAACGTTGATTATTGCTATGACTTCTCCCTACCTGTGTCCGTCCTGCACCCTTTGAAACCGAAGCTCTTTCTGAACTTTATTAAATATTGATCAGTTGCGCACTTCCTTGAGGACTTTATTTCCTTTTTGAGCGACTGTAACATTTCTGCCACCACCAAAGAGAATTTTTTCACCATGACTAACACCAGTGAGAAATCTGTGATATGTATCAGGAACGATATTAGTCCTAATATGCTACCCTACAGAACACCTACGTTAACATATTCTGCTAAAGTTTTTCTGAAATTTGAGACTTATTGAAGTATGTGCTCTCACTACTCTTTTTACGCTATCTACTGTGTTCGGAAACACTCTTCTTACTCCTAATGCTTGTAGCTTGTTTAGTAGACTCTTATGCCCAAAGGAGTTAGAGAGATCTAAAAATATACCTGTGATACAATCATCTTTGTCAAGAACTTCAAGTACCACGTTTGTGAATTCTACTATGCCTTATCCTGTACTTGTACCACCTCGCATATGAAACTGTGATTCACTTAGAAGGCTTTACTTATTCAAGTAATTCATTAACATGTGTTTCTCAATAACAATGGAATCAGTTCTGAAAGACAGATTAATGAATTACTTGAGTAAATAGGAGTTTCTACGTGAAGTCGACCATAAGTTTTCCATGTTCTCTGTGTTACCTTCCTTTAGCAGAGGTGCAACTCTTGATTGTTTTGAAGTCTCTTGAAATTTCCCTCATGCGAGTGATTCTTTTGTTATGTTACCAACAGAGCATTTACTGTCTGTGTGCATTGCTGCAGCATACATGTTGGTACTTCATCTAAGTATATGGACTTTTTATTTTTCAGGCTTTGTATAGTTTTAGTAACATGGTTAGGAACTACCATTGTGTTTAATACATAATTATTTACAGGTGTTTTATTTGTTTGGGGGAATTATTGTTGCTGTTTCTCTGCAGTATTGGAAAAACGCCCATTCACAAAGTTTTCTAGGTGGTATGGATCATTTATTAAGTTATCCCTCTCTGTTCTTAGAATGTTGTTATACCTTTGTGTGTCTCACCCTTTTTCCTAACTTATGATAACCAGATTGCTTTGCTTTTAGTCTCTGTATTGTATATTATTATGTCATGAAATGACTTTTGCAGCAATCAGAACCCTTCTGTAAATCCATTTGTACTTATTAGAGAAATTTAAGAACTCTGGCTCATTGCAACTCTTTTTCATAGTTTAAGCTTTCTTTTGGGTTTGGAATGATATTCTAATACCTGCTGTTATCGGCTCCTTTTTGTGAGTCATTGCTACTTGTCAGTTTTATTAATGTGAGACATTGCTACTTGCCAGTTTCATTAATACTCACAAAGCATACAGGGACCAGAGAAAAGAAAAGAAATAATGGTTGGTGAATGACGCAACCAGCCACAAATACTTTTTGAATGTTTTATTTTACAGCCATAACCGGTTTCGAGTACCACAACTTTGGCAGTTGTTTCATTAATAAATATACCCTAATGTGTGTGTGTGTGTGTGTGTGTGTGAGTGTGTACGTGTGTGTGAGATGTAAAATAGTGTTCAATTACGTATGTACCAACAGATGGTGGTTCGTTTCATTGTGGTCTATGTGGTTTTGTAGCTCGATGTATATGTTCCTGAATTACACTGCGACACACATATTGTAAATAAGTTACTATCACACACTTCACAATATTCTTAAAATGCATCTTGAGCATCGCAAATATGTTATACACTTGATGTTTTTCTTTAAAATGCAAAGATACAAAGTTGTCATTCATTAAATATCGACCACGTATGTTAACATACCAAAGATGATGTGTGGGGTTGTCAAAAGTAACACGTTAATAACAGAAAAATATTTGTACCTTAAGCATAAATTTATTATTGAAAGACAGTGAGAGAATTGATTTTTTTGTACTGTCAGTGGTAATTATTAAAGAAATACTTCAAAGCCACCCGACTGCTTATCATAGAGCACACATATAGCACATAAAATTGCAAATGCAGATATATCACTACAGTTCATAAGTTAATTGCAAGAAAAAAAAATTAAAACGTTAGAGAGTGAGATGAAAGGGACACATTTCTACATCATGGTAGTTTTATACCATAACATACTGGTATCTCAGATAACAGTGGTGTGATTGTTAGGGATGCAATTTGCATTTGATTTCTGTGAATATGTAACGCCGGAAATACATATCCTCCTATTTCCATCTATTGCACTACAAATTTTTTCGTTATTTTGTTACCTGAAGATATGACATTTCTGTGTCTTTATATATTGTAATTGTTTTACAATATATATATATGCTTGGTACATACTAAATTTTACTATTGTTAATTGTTCAAATCATTTAATTCAAGTTCAAACTTAAATCTCTTATTTCTAAATTATGTAGATTGAAGTTGCTTTTGAGATTATTGTTGAGGTAGCCCAAGACTAACCTTATTTTATTTAATTTCGTAGTGCTTCAGAAGCAAAGTTCGCTATTAATTTCAAACACTAAATTAACTTTCAATTTTCCGGTTTTATTAATTCTTTTGCTAAATTAAGTCAGAGTGTAGCGACATTTATTACTTCTGACAAACATTCAGTTTTCACACATGTGTCAACCTTCAGTTGCCACGCTTTTAGTACTGACTATATGTACAATAACCTTTATTTTTCAGTTATTATAGTAGTTGTCCATAGGACCGGCGACCGTAATTTTCCGCAACTCTCAAATATCTAAAACACGACAGTTAATTCTTAACGTAACGACCACACATTTACTTTCATCATTAACTTTACCCTTTTCCAAAATTGATTTCCACCAGTTTCATTTGCATTTTTCCTTTCGTTTGGATGTAACCCTTTCCTTCCTCTTTACCGACACATTAACTTCGATGACGATTGCTTTTCCCAAATTGCCATTAGGTACACGCGGTTTGATTTTTCACACATTAAGGTCGATAAGTGAGGGGGAGGTTACAAACAGACCAAGGAAATTATTTACAAAGTGCTTATTGTCTAGCTCCGGCTGTTTATTTAGAATGTACTGGAGTGGGCTGAGGGTGTGAATATGTATTTATAGTCGCTCTAGAAGGTCCATTTTCTCGCCCTTGTTAGTGGTATGTAATATCTGTAAGGTGACAACTAATAAAGTGGCACTAAATACTTAGATATTCTTGTGCAGTGTGAAACAGGCGACATACTGTTAAGCGAAACTTCTATGTAACTGTGATGATGAGTATGGTAGCCCGAAACCGGTTAAGGCAGTAAAATAAAACATTCAGTAAGTATTTGTGGATGGTTGCGTCATTCATCAACTTCCATTAACGGCCGCGGAGTTCACAAGATCCAGCATGGATACAATAATATTTAAAAAACAGGACGCCTCCAATTTGCTTTTTTGCAGATCGGAGACAGACGAACGTGCTCGCCGGCTGATGTTCCCACAGCGCGGCGCTCGCAGCTGCCCGCGACTGCTCCGCGGCGTGGGAACTCACCTGCCCGCTCCATGCTTTGCCTCGCAGGCGGCCGCGGCTGCGCCGGGCCTCGCCAGCGCCGGCCCACCTGCGCGCTGCGCCAAAACCGCCGGCCCCGACCTGCTGCAGGCCCTGCATTATGCATGTGGGAGAACAACAGCCAGCTGCCCGGCTAATGGCCGCCGCCCCTCCTGAGACAGTGCGAGCCAGACCAGCTCCAGAATCTGGTCACCCGGCGCCTACACTGAACCTCAGTGTAGCACCGTGGTCAAGACAAATGGTTCAAATGGCTCTGAGCACTATGGGACTCAACTACTGAGGTCATTAGTCCCCTAGAACTTAGAACTAGTTAAACCTAACTAACCTAAGGACATCACACACATCCATGCCCGAGGCAGGATTCGAAGCTGCGACCGTAGCGGTCTTGCGGTTCCAGACTGCAGCGCCTTTAACCGCACGGCCACTTCGGCCGGCGGTCAAGACACCACGTCACCATCTGAGGCTGCATGTACGAGGGAGAGCCAAACACTTTTACTGCCTTTCTTTCTTTCGCTTACGCCATAGTGCCGCAGCGATGGCAGGGTCGGCGTGGTTACAACGGATTTGGCAGTGTTAGTGTTAGGGATGGCCGGATGCCCTTCCTGTCGCCACCCCACACCCCCCAGGACGGAATCAGTGTACCCCAACTGTCTGCGTCTAGTGTAAATCGCGAAATAGTGCGGACGTGTTGCAAATGTTTGCGACGCGTGTGACTGAGGCGGAACGTGGGGACCAGCCCGGTATTGACCTAGCGGGATGTGGAAAACCGCCTAAAAGCCACATCCAGGCTGGCCGGCACACCGGCCATCGTCGTTAATCCGCCGGGAGGATTCGATCCGCAGCCGGCGCGCCTACCCGAGTCCAGGAAGCAGCGCGTCAGCGCTCTCGGCTACCCTGGCGGGTAGTCAAACACTTTTACATGCTACTGTAATTGTTGTGGTGGACCGAAATACCACGCTAGTCATATCTTTCCCAAGCTTCTTTGTCTCCGGATACGTACTGAAACTTAATTCCATTTCAACCTGCTTACTGCTTCGTAGCACACATTCTTCTACGAAACTCGCTGTTACTTAATTCCGCATGACATGTCCTACCATCCGATCCGACTTTTTTCTCAAGTTGCGCCATAAACGTCTTTTCTGCCCTATTCGATACAGTACCTCCTTCCTAGTTAGCAGTCTGTTCCATATCCGTAGAAGGCTACGCCCCACCCAAAAGCTTTCTAAAAAAGACATCCCAGCCCTTGAATAAACATTGAGGTGACACGAGGTATGGGATAGTGTGTACCCACAGCATAATGACGCTAGTATCGTGTATACAAGGTATAAAAGCTGTCATTTGTGTGCAGGTAATTCATGTGAAATGGATTCCGACATGATTATGCCCGCACCGCGGAAATTAACAGACTTAGAACACAGAATAGTAGTTGCATCTAGACGTGTGGGACGTTCCATTTCGCAAATCATTGTTGTTGGGGTCTTCAGTCCTGAGACTGCTTTGATGAAGCTCTCCATGCTACCCTATCCTGTGCAAGCTGCTTCATCTCCCAGTACTTACTAAAACCAACATCCTTTTGAATCTACTTAGTGTATTCATCTCTTGGTCTCCCTCTACGATTTTTACCCTCCACGCTGCCCTCCAATGCTAAATTTGTGATCCCTTGATGTCTCAGAGCATGTCCTACTAACAGGTCCCTTCTTTTTGTCAAGCTGTGCCAGAAACTCCTCTTCTCCCCAATTCTATTCAATACTTCATCATTAGTTATGTGAGCTACCCATCTAATCTTCAGCATTCTTCTGTAGCACCACATTTCGAAAGCTTCTATTCTCTTCTTGTCCAAACTATTTATCGTCCATGTTTCACTTCCATACATGGCTACACTACATACAAATACTTTCAGAAACGACTTCCTGCCACTTAAATATATACTCGATGTTAACAAATTTCCCTCCTTCAGAAACGCTTTCCTTGCCATTGCCAGTCTACATTTTATATCCTCTCTACTTCGACCACCATCAGTTGATTTAGCAAAACTCCTTTACTACTTAAAGTGTCTCATCTCCTAATCTAATTCCCTCAGCATCACCCGACTTAATTCGACTACATTCCATTATCCTCGTTTTGCTTTTGTTGATGTTCATCTTATATCCTCCTTTCAAGACACTGTCCATTCCCGTCAACTGCTCTTCCAAGTCCTTTGCTGTCTTTGATAGAATTACAATGTCATCGGCGAACCTCAAAGTTTTTATTTCTTCTCCATGGATTTTAATACCTACTCCGAATTTTTCTTTTGTTTCCTTTACTGCTTGCTCAATATACAGATTGAATAACATCGTGGAGAGACTACAACCCTGTCTCACTCCCTTCCCAACCACTGCTTCCCTTTCATGCCCCTCGACTCTTATAACTGCCATCTGGTTTCTGTACAAAATTTAAATGAAATGATTAGGGGTTTCAATATTCCGAGATCTACAGTGACAAGAATGGACTGAGAACACAAAATTTTAGGGATCACCTCTCACCACGGACATGGCAGTGGCCGATGACCTTCACTTAACGACCGAAAGCAGCGGTGTTTGCATTGTTAACAGAGAAGCAACACTGCGTGAAATAACTCCAGAAATCAATATGGGACCTACAACGAACATGAGTGAGGAACGTGCGGCGAAATTTGGCATTCGTGGGCTATGTTAGCAGACTACTGGCACGAGTGGCTTTGCACATTTCTTGGGTCGCCTCTCCTGCACTCGCGACTATACAAGGAGTTTAAAAGCTCTTCATCAAACCCCAAAGGCTTTCCTGAAAGTGAGAGTCGCATATATCAAAACGTCCCTCTTTAAAATGAGGAAATCATTCTCTTGCCATGCTCTAAACAGTGGGATTATCCCTATATACGATGCAAGCCGGCCGCTGTGGCCAAGTGGTTCTAGGAACTACGCGCCTTCTACGGTCGCAGGTTCGAATCCTGCCTCGGGCATAGATGTGTTAGTTAGGTTTAAGTAGTTTCTAAGTCTAGGGGACTGATGACCTCAGAGGTTAAGTCCAATAGTGCTTAGAGTCATTTGAACACTGTGCAAATGTTCCTGGCTGCTTTCCGTGTTGCCAACCCTGAATTTAATTGAAAAAGAAGAATATGTCGTAAACATTCCGATTTCTCCACATGGCTCTCCAACTTCTAGCGTCCATAGTTGCACTAAAAAATGTAAATGTGTGGCTAGGGCCTCCCGTCGGGTAGACTGTACGCCGGGTGCAAATCTTTCGATTTGATGCCACTTCGGCTACCTGCGCGTCGTTGGGGATGAAATGATGATGATTAGGACAACACAACACCCAGTCCCTGAGCGGAGATAATCTCCGACCCAACCGGGAATCGAACCCGGGCCCTTTGGACTGACATTCTGTCACGCTGACAACCTTTTGTTTTTTTGTTATTGTACGCAACTGATCGTTGTATTTGTTCGTGGCGGACGTCCTATGACACTGGTCGAAGTTCATCGTACCATTCAGCTACCGGGGGCCTACATAGCTCCACTGATTACTTCAAAATGACAAAACTACAATATATAAACTTAAATAGCCGGCTGCGGTGGTCTTTGCGGTTCTAGGCGCTCAGTCCGGAACCGCGCGACTGCTACGGTCGCAGGTTCGAATCCTGCCTCGGGCATGGATGTGTCCTTAGGTTAGTTAGGTTTAAGTAGTTCTAAGTTCTAGGGGACTGATGACCACAGATGTTAAGTCCCATAGTGCTCAGAGCCATTTGAACCATAAACTTAAATAACAACAGTGAACTGCAAATAAAGAACGAAAATCGATAAATGAACCCATAGCAACCGGAATACCAACATCTAAAACAATAACGCTACGAACTTATGCAGCAACCTAATAAATCTCTAAGCATCGCCTCAGTTAATTTGACTAATTGCTTTACTCTTGTTTTACTTTTCTTTGCTAAATCCAACCTAGTCGTCGAATGTGCGGTGTCTAGGAAACCTGCTTTGTCGGACGGCTAGACAATATTCAAACAAATCGTGTTAATGAGTTTTATTACGAAAGTAAAAGATTACAATATCTAACTTTGTGATTTACGCAGATGTGTCGAAAGCAAAGGGCGACAGACAAAATCAGAAATCTCTTCAGTACATACAGTTTCCATGTTCGTGTTAGACAGAAAGTGCAAGCAAGTGTTTAGAGCTGACGCTTCTGTCGAGGTTGCTATCCTTGAACTGGGCCGCGACCAGTCGGGTGCGGCGCCTGTGTCCTCTTCGCGTAGGGACCGCTGCTGTCGCGTTGTCGTCCTGGAGAGGGGTCAGTCAGCGCGCCATTGGCTGACGTCATCTCACAGCCTTCTCTGCTCTATCGTTCCCGACTGTCGTGCCGGCGCTCCACTTTACGCCGTAACATTATCTGATCATATCTTTTGCAAGACACTATCCGCCCTGTTCAGCTGGTGTTCCAAGTCCAGTCTCTGACACAGTTACAGTGCCATCGTCAAAATTCGAACTGTTTATTTCTTCTCCCTGCTCCTCTAACTCCCTCTCTAAACTTCTTTTCGGTTTCTTTTACTGCTTGCTCAATGTACACATAGAGTAACATTGCAGACGATCGTTATCTGTGTTTTATCCCTGATGTCTTTGGAATTTTTGAGGAGTATAGTCGAGTCAACATAAATTTATAAACGCCATATACATTCGTTTGCCTGTCTTCAAACTATCTTCTCAAATAATTAGTAAGGTCGGTATTGCCTCCCATGTGACTACATTTCTCCTAAATCGAAGCTGATCTTCTCCAAGGTCGGCCTCTATCAGTTTCTTTCCATTCTTCTGTAAATAATTCGCGACAGCATTTTGCAGCCATGACATATTAATCTGATAGTTCGATCGTCTTCTCACCTGTGAGCGCCTGCCTTCTTTGTAATAAGAATTAATTCATTGTTATTGAAATCTGGGAATATTTCCCCTGTCTCATATACCTTGCACAATGGGTGGAATAATTTTGCATGGCTCCCTTCCACAAGAGCTTACTTAATTCCGAGGGAATGACATCTACCGCGGGACTTTGTTCCGACGTAGATCTTTCAATGCTCTTGTGAAATTTTTCTCGTACTATGTAAAGTCCCATTTCACAATCCCATATTTCGTCATCTCTTTATAAAATACTAGCGAACCCTGCAGTGCTTCGCAATTGTTAAATACACTATGCTACCAAAAGTATCCGGACACCCCCAAAAACTTTAGTTTTTCATATCAGGTGCATTGTGCTGCCACCTACTGCCAGGTACTCCATATCAGCGACCTCAGTTGTCATTAGACATCGTGAGAGAGGGGAATGGAGCGCTCCGCGGAACTCACGGACTTCGAACGTGGTCAGGTGATTGGATGTCACTTCTGTCATACGTCTGTACGCGAGATTTCCACACTCCTAAACATCCCTAGGTCCATTATTTCCGATGTGATAGTGGAGTGGAAACGGAAGGGACACGTACAGCACAAAAGAGTACAAGCCAACATCGTCTGTTGACTGACAGAAACCGCTGACAGTTGAAGATGGTCGTAATGTGTAATAGGCAGACATCTATCCAGACGATCACACTGGAATTCCAAACTGCATCAGGATGCAGCGCAAGTACTATGACAGTTAGGGGGCTCTGAGAAAACTTGGATTTCATGGTCGAGCGGCTGCTCATAAGCCACACATCACGCGGTAAATGCCAAACGACGCCTCGCTTGGTAAAGGAAAGTAAACATTGAACGATTGATCAGTGCAAATACGTTGTGTGGAGTAACGAATCACGGTACATAATGTGGGGATCTGATGGCAGGATGTGGATATGGCGAATGCCCGGAGAACGTTATCTGCCAGCGTGTGTAGTGCCAACATTAAAATTCGGAGACGGTGGTGTTATGGTGTGGTCGTGTTTTTCATGGAGGTGGCTTGTACTCCTTGTTGTTTTTGCGTGGCACCATCACAGCACAGGCCTACATTGATGTTTTAAGCACCTTCTTGCTTCTCATTCTTGAAGAGCAATTCGGGGATGGCGCTTTCAATACGATCGAACACCTGTTCATGATGCACGGGCTGCGTCGGAGTGGTTTCACAACAATAACATCCCTGTAATGGACTGGCCTGCACAGGGTCCTGATATGAATCCCATAGAACACCTTTGGGATGTTTTGGAAAGCAGATTTCGTGCGAGGCGTTACTGACCGACATAGATACATCTCTGCAGTGCAGCACTCCGTGAAGAATGGCCTGCCATTCCCCAATAAACCTTCCAGCACCTGATGGAACGTATGCCTGCGAGAGTGGAACCAGTCATGAACGCTTAGTGTGGGCCAACACTATATTGAATTGCACCACTACCGATGGAGGGCGCCACAAACTTGTAAATCATTTTCAGCCAGATGTCTGGAAACTTTTGATCAAATAGTGTATGTGTGGGGACTGGAACTATGTTTTAATCACCGTCTCTCCCCCTCTCTCCGTCCATCTCCCCGTCCCTTTTATTCATCTCCTCTTCCTGTCTCCTATCCCTGTCGATCACCTCCTCCATCCCCTACCTTTTGTTATGCCCCTCCATCTCTCTCCGTATATTTCCTCCTTCTTCTCTATGTTCATTTGCTCTTCACTGTCTGTCCAACTCGTTTCCCCCATCCACGTTTCTGATCTTGAGCCTTGTGTACTGTGTTGCAGAGGAAACCTTGATAGGAAACTGAAGACCCTTAAAATGAATGGGTAAATCGGTTTGGATCTCATGTACGCGGGATATGAGAGAGACCTCTCCAGCTGCTGGTTCATTGAGGAAGTGGCTTCAACGGCAGCATTTCACATAGAGTCTGCAAACGGATAGGATTACAAAGTTTCGGGCTATCCACGGTGTGTAGTAGTATGGTAACCATAAGCTGACAAGCTATAAAGATAACTGCGATACGACATTATAGTGCCTGTGTTATTCCGAATTACGATGCAATGTTCCTTTGGACAGGCACTGCGGCGACTACAACTGTTATGAAATACATAAAATGTATTCGCAATTGCCAACGTGAACACTCATCAGCTGTATAATGGGATGACGACAATGAAAATTTAATAGTAGTATCCAAAGCAACATTGCATCGTAATTCGGAACAGCACAGGATTTGCAACATCGTTTTTATCTGCCAACACCGGGCAAGTGACTTTCAAGTAAAATGTCTCCAAAGTATGGGAGTACACGTAATGGATGTACGAATACAGGTTGTAGAAACATAGTTAACGACATATGGAAGTTTGAGTCGTGCTCGGATACCCCAATGGTAAGGCTACAGCTCGCGAAAAACTCGAAATCGGTGTTCGCGTTCCGGTCCGAAAAAGTTTTCATTGTTGTCGTCCTTTATACATCTGATGGTTGTTCATATTCGCAACTGCGAATACAGTTCATGTATGAAAATAACTTTCCTGTTTTCTGTTAAAACCGACTGCGAGAAATTAGATGAAACAGTACATTGTTGTGTATGCAAGTTTTATTTAAAATTATATGTACAGAGAAAGACTATATGTAGAAGAAACAATTTCTCTAATGGCTTCAATGCGCTGATATAGTAGTTAAAACTGAATGCAATTAAGGACACTAACCACACATTTTCACGGAACAGCACAGCCCAGCGTTTTCTTTCTTTTTTTTTTCTCAGTCGGTTTTTAACAGGAAACCTGAACAGTGCTGTTTAAAAATACTTTTAACTTATGTTCGCCCGAATGTTTATTAAAGTACTGTACAAAAGCTGAAGTAAATCGATCAGGAACTCTCTGACATTTCTGCCAATAACTTCTGCCTATTGTATCTTTTATATATTTATATACCACATATATTTAAAAATATATATTCTACGGCGGTCCAGTTTAATTAACATATCGTGTAGTAAAGAGGTAAAGAATTTTTGTGTTTATTCTAACATTGTTTTCTCCTTCCATATTACATACATATTCCTACGCAAAACATGTGGCTTCTATCTGTACCAATTTTAAGAAAAGTATCATGTAAAAATATGAATTAATAGGTTAGGAACTTTTCAGAATCTCTGGTATCAACATTAAATAAAATCTTGTCTTTATTTGCTAGTATAGATACATCTATATGTATTAAAAAATATAGCCTAAATCCGTCACAATTTTTATTAGAGTAGTGTACAAAATCTGGAATAAATCGGTCAAGAATTTTTCGAGATTTTCGCTGACGATGTTCCCCCTTATGTAGTATATAGATACTCATATATTACATTTACTGAAAAAAATATGCAGTCCTCCCTCATCTGTCCGAAAGTTTTTTAGACCATTAAGTAAAAACATGAAGAAAATCGATGAAGAGCTTTTCGAGACTTTTGCCAACGACATTTGACATTTCTCTTTTATTAAAAAATATGTGACATATGTCTGTCTCAATATTTATAAGAGTAGTGGATAAAAATTTGAAGTAAATCGATGAAGAACTTGTCGAGATTTCTTGTGAACAGTCTTTTCCATTCATATATTACGCTTATATATATATGCTTCTATACCACACATTTAAAAAATATGTATCCTGTGACTATCCGAACGAGTATCGTGCAAAATTTGAAGTACTCGCTCAAGAACTTTTCGACAATTTTGCTGAAAATCTTTCCCCTTTATACAGTATGTATGTATTTGTACATCATGTATATGTAATATGAGTAGTATACGTCCACCCGAACGTTTATTACAGTAATGTGCCAAAATCTGAAGTAAATCGGTGAAGAAATTCTCGAGATTTTTGGTAACAATGTTAAACCACGACTTGTATAGTAGAACAGATAGTAGTAAAATTTGTTCCCCTTACATATACCCTCTACATATTCCTACATTCCTTATATAATACAATTTTCTCTCCTGTGCATAGTTTTTTAGTTATTTAACATCCTTGAGACATATTTGTACACTTATTTAATCCGTATCTGTATGCGTCTTGAAGTTTCATCTTGATCTGTTTGAATCTAGTCATATCTTCCCTAACTTTTCTCAGCATCAGGTCGTTTAGTAACGTCGAAGATGGCGAACTTAGCTAGTCACCAATTTTCGAAAGGTAGAAAAAATCTCTCTCTCTGGAAAGTGATTTGTTTCAAGAAACATATGTTCCTCCTAGATAAATTACCTGACGTTTCTCACTAGCATTACATACTATTTTCATTTATTCTCTTGCAGTTACTCAAAACACTTTCTTACAGCCTCTCTTCGTTACTTGTGCTGTTTCACGTTGAGCTTTCTCTCCCTTTTCCACACTTTTCCCCATTGCCAGCGCGCTCATTTTATATCTGCCTGCCTGCCTGACAATTGTTTTTGTTGTTCTACCTCCCCAACTGTTGTAGCTGCAACTGTTTCCACTGTTTATGTTGTAGGTATTTCTTAAGCTTTGGATTTCATACTAAATGTAAGACTTCTTGGCATATTCATATCATAATGTTGTTGTTGTTGTTGAGGTTGGCGGTCCGAAGACTGATTGAATGCAGTTCTCCATGCTACTCTATCTATCCTGTGCAAGCCTCTTCATCTCCTAATAACTACTACAGCTTACACCCTTCTGAATCTGCTTACTGAATTCGTTATTTGGTCTCCGTCTAAGATTTTTACCCCCTACACTTCCCTCCAATACTAAATTGGTGATTCCTTGAGATCTCAGAATGTCTTCTATCAACCAGTCCCGTCCCCCAGTTAGGTTGTGCCATAAATATCTTTTTTTCCCCGATTATATTCAGTACGTCCACACTCGTTACATGACTGCCCCATCTAATTATGAGCATTCTTCTGTAGCACCACATTTCCAAAACTTATATTCTCTACTTGTATAAACTGTTTACCGTCGATGTTTCACTTCCATATACGGCTACAATCCATACAAATTCTTTCAGAATTCTGACACTTAAATCTATATTCGATGTTAGCAAATTTCTTATCTTCAGAAATTCTTTTCTTGCCACTGCCAGTCTACATCTTATATCCTCTCTACCTAGGCCATCATCATCATCTTGCTGCGCAATTAACAAAACTCATCTACTGCCTTAAGTGTTTCGTTTCCTAGTCTAATATCCTGAGCCTCACCTGGTTTCACTACATTCTATTATCCTTGTAACGTACATAAAGTAAAACGAATAAATAAAAAGTAAATAAAACTAAAACAGTCCTACAAAAGTAATGTCAAAATTATCTTTGGAAGATGCAGGTGAAATTAAGTTACCTTGCACACAGCTTGTAAGCATAAGACCAATTAGCAAAATTTCTGATGCTTGGAAGAACGGAAGGTCAAAGGCGTACAGATAAACCAAGGTGGTGTTTCGAGGATAGTATAGATACCACCGAAATTATTCTGGACGAACTGAGGACAAATGCTTGCCCAGGAGTGCATGGTGGGTCATAGTTCATCATGTCACCAGGGACCGGAGACAATTTGGTGAATCATAACAAAATAAAAAAAAGAGTTGTTGTCTCATGTAAAAAAGCGAATGATAGGCCAGGATAATTAAACAATAATTAAATTAATAAGTAAATGAAATAGAAAATAAACAACTGCAAGATTTATTTGTTAAAGAACTGCTGAAAATCAGAGCATCGATGTGTTTGAACCCTACGCTTGTTGCTGTTCTTCGTCGGCGCCTGCTTGGATTACTGCAGCGACCATGGAGCGGCGCTTCGCTGCAGACAGCATAGCAGCTGCTCCTAATGGCAGCCGTGCGTCACGAGCTTGCCGGGACAGGAGAGCGGGTGTCGAAACGCCGAGGGCGCGGTCAGCGGTCGGGTCGGGTCAGGTCAGGTCGCTCTCCTGGCAGCTGGTCCACCTTGCACAACTGGCGCACACATCGCTTTCCCCCTCGTGTCTTCTTAAAGCGACGCAGTCCATCTGCCGAAAAGTAATGGACGCTTTGTAACGGCCTAGTGATTATACTTTGTTTTCATGTCTTAGTGTCTGTGTCTTTTGTTGAGCCGCGTCTTCGGTTAAAGCTTAAGTCAAAAGTTCTGGCCTAACTTAATGTAATAACGAGAGCTACGAAACATTTGTTATTTCTTGTTCGATTTCGGTTGTAATTTGTATTTTACCCCATTATCGAGCAATTTTTGTTTGTAATTACAACCGAAACCGAACATGAAATCACTGAAAAATTTCTAAGCTCCAGCCAAAGAAACATTTCTTGTCTAAAGTTGGTTATTTCAACAAAAGTAACGCATTGTGTAACTGAACAAGCACTTATATTGCTAAGTTAAATGTTAAGAATCAGTGGACAGTAACTTCATCTAAGAGAGGCTTTCAATAAGTAATGAAACACATTTTTTTCTGAAAGCAGGTTAGTTTTATTCTGATTTCCAATACACCATATTATTCGTCACTGTTCTGGTTACAAAACCCAACTTCTCAGTATAATCTCAGTTCAATGCGACAGCTTTACGTCACCTTACTAGGAGGGTCTGTGTTCCCGCATGGTACCGCTGAACTGATCGACGTCTTGCTTCAACAGTATCCTCCCCTTCATCCACTTACTGCTTCACACAGAGTGTATCCTTCATTGGGTCAAACAGATGGAAGTCGGAAGGTGAGAGAACCGGGCTGTAGGGTGGATGAGCAACAACAGTTCGATGAAGATTCGTGAGCTGCTCTTGCAGGCGCAGACTTGTGTGACACCCCGCGTTGTCGTACAGACGGAGAAGTTCGTTTTCATTTTTGTGGCGACGAACACTCTGGAGTTGTTTCTTCATTTCCCGAAGGTGTCTGCGGCCGGCCAGCCAGCGGAAGATCCGACAGGTTTGCGAGATTTGGTTGCTATTACGGCAGTGCCTCGCCCAACGACTCACCGTGCTTTTGTTCACTGGCAGGTCTCCGCAGCCATTCAGCTAGCGCCTATGAATATCTGTAATGCTCTGTTTTTCAGTCAAAAGAAACTCAGTGACAGATATCTGTTTCGATCGCACCTGAATTGGGGATGCCATCTTGAAAGCTATTTATAACACCACCACACATCGGAACTTGATGAAACTATAGGGGCTGAAGAGAGAAAATTCCACGATGTACCACAACAAATTCCGCATTTTTTTCAACTCAAATTGGCCGAAAAAATGTATTGCATCACTTATTGATCACCATCGCCACGTAACACGATACACTAAATTTCTATGTAGTTTCTTCAAAAACATAACTTAAAATAGCTTTCTATAAGTAACAAGCTCTAAATTAACTAACGGAGTATTGAATAAGTACATTCACTACTTTCGAGGCTATCGTAATTAAGGAGACTCAAGTACACAATTACATGTCCGTGTTTGTACCAAACTGATACTGCTTACCTGTGTGGTGGTTCAATTTCTTTCAGAGCAGCAGGGTCGCTACTTGGAACTGCGACAGGGACAGTACCACCGACTCTAAGAAATTCCATCTGTGGGTCTCTAAGATTTACTGTCGGTCGCCAATATTAAGAGGACAATTAACTGTATGCAATTGGTGATCAGTATTTGACATCTTTTCAAGTTTAGTAAAGACCAAGCGATAGCTTCCTACCTTTAAATGGGTACCAGACATCAATCTTAATTCAATAAAATTATTTTACCTTATCTTCCAATCGGTGTCAGAATGTCTGAGTCAGTTCAAATTTTCTACACAAATCTTGAATTAGGAACAGTCAGTGATATTAGTTTTATTGTAACATTCAAGACAATACACACGTAGTTTGTGGCTCCTGACCACAAATTTACTAACAAAACTGATTTATTTTCTAACTAGCACATTAAAATTTAAACATTACGTCCACATGAACACGTTAGTCAATATTTTACAAATATGCCACATCAGTAATATCTTTCGTAAACAGAACTCTACAGTCATTATGCGTAGAAGCCAAAGGCTGTCTACAGAATTTGGATTTTACTTATTACGGACATTCGTATTACATTGCAACAAACACATCTGTTGTACTTTTTTCACAAATGAGAACAAAAAAAAAGGCTGATCTATCTTTATAAAACTGAAAAAGAACTACGTTTAATCATTTGTTATTATAGTCGAAAAATAATAAAAAACTTAGAGTCAGCAGATTGCCACGTGCTTAAATCGACTAAAGCAAACCATGTCGCAGCTCAACACGACCATTCAATTGTTTCCAATTCGTGGCTTTCTTAAGTTATGCTGGGCGTGAGCCACCTGACTATGGAAAGTTGCAATAGGGCCATCTTCTATCTGAGGCAGTTTAGTATCCATAGTTCTGGAATATTCGTAGTGGGTTTTCCTTTGATTCCTACCACTGAAACCATTCGTTGCTGACTGACTTTGTCTATGCTTTCATTGAGTACTCCAAGACTCAGCGCATCAAAAGCTTTAGAATTTCCCTATTCATATTAGAAGACCACGTTCAAGATATAACAGTATTTTTCCGTCAGGGAAATATAAGCTTTTACACAACTGCAGTATCTATGTCATTAACAAACAGTTTCATAACTGTTTTAATATATTCCTGTTGCAGAGTATATACATACCATCATAATATATTCAAGACAAGTAGTGACAAAGCCGCGTACTGTGTTCAGTCACATAAAAAATTTTTCACAGGATATTGGCGTGTGTAGTGTTGTTACGTTACAACTTGAGAGAAAATTCGAATGCACTGCCTATTTAACACAGAATTATAAAACAACGTATAAAATGAGTGTGTACACAGTACACAGTACAGGGAAGAGTGGCGCAGGCGAATAGAAGTAAAATGCTGGATACGCGAAAAGACGTAATGATTTTCAAACTAAAAAAAAAAAGAAAAAAACAGAACAAGAAGAAAATTAGAATTTTTTTTTTCCGTTGCAGATGGCGAGCTGTCTAAAGTATTTCACACAATACAACAACCAGCACCAAGTAACTGTTAGCGTTACGTACGGTTCACACACTTTTAAAAAATCCGAATGGGACAGAATCGATATATACGATGTAAATGTACAGACAAACAAATGATTACAGCTCCAGAAAAACTGAATAATTTAGTCAAGACAAAGAGCTTCACAAAAACAGAGCAAGTCAGTAATGCGTTTGTCCACCTCTGGCCCTAATGCAAGAAGTTTTTCTGCATCAGTGATAGAGTTGATATCCTCCTGAGGGATATCGTGCCACATTCTGTCCAACTGGGCCCTGTCCATAATACTCCAAACGTCCTCAGCTGGGGAGCGGTCCGGCGATGTTGC
This sequence comes from Schistocerca serialis cubense, assembly GCF_023864345.2. NCBI lineage: Eukaryota > Metazoa > Arthropoda > Insecta > Orthoptera > Acrididae > Schistocerca > Schistocerca serialis. The sequence goes on from NC_064641.1 coordinate 891,633,981, forward strand.
TAGCCAAGATGGGGTTAGGCAAGACCGAAGACAAGCAGAAGAAACTCTAGCCATGTGCGGGCGGGCATTATCTCGCTGAAATCTGAGTCCAGGATGGCTTGCCATGAAGGGCAACAAAACGGGGCGTCGAATATCGCCGACTTACTGTTACGCTATAAGAGTGCCGCAGTTCATAACCAAAGGAGTCCTGTCATTAAATGGAATGGCACCATACACCATCAGACCTGGTTGTCGAGCCGTAAAGCGAGCGATAGCCGGGTTCGTATCCCAGCGGTGGCCGGGCGCCTGCAGACACTTCTTCGCTTGTCATCGAGGCTCAAAGCGGGACTTTCCAGTGAAGAAAATTTTACCCCAGTCGCTGAGATTCCTGAACGAATGTGTCCGAATTCTCTGCAAGGGGCGCCCTGATCTCAGCCACTTTTCTTTTACCGCCTGTTAATGGTCGCTGTAATCACTGAAGCATGAGTTGCACGTCGGATCAATGGTAAAAGTGAACATGGGGCTCTGGATGCCTGTCTGACGATTGTCCGGTCCTCAAGTTCTGTCGTCTACTTCGACCGCTTCCTTCTTGACGCTGTGTTTGGCCACGGTTCACCCATTCCTGCCAACGTCGTCGAACGGTGGCATCGCTCCTATTCATATGTCGAGCAATTCATCAGCTACCCAACCAGATTCTTTGTGCCCAACTACACGTTCGCTCTCAAACTCTGACATCTGGGCCTATTGTTCACTCACCTATCTGTGAGGTATGGTTACTCTCCAACTGAGTGTACGGAATGAAAATCGTCATGTTTCCTATCCTTGCCACCTGGTTTGTAAAATTGCGCTGAGGCAACACACATTCTTCCATCGGCCTCCAAAGATTACAGTTTTCCGTCGATACCTGTACGAATATAATTTGTGATCAATTTTCATGTCTCCATCGTGGTGATATCTCCAAAGGAACTGGTATAGGAATGCGTAGTCAAATAGAGATATGCAAACAGGCAGAATACGGCGCTGCGGACGCCAACGTCTACATAAGACGACGAGCATCTGGTGCAGTTGTTAGATCGGTCACTGTTTCTACAATGGCAGGTTATCAAGATTTAAGTGAGTTTGAGCGTGGTGTTTCAGTCGGCAAACAAGCGATGGGACACAGCATTTCCGAAGAAGCGATGAAGTGGGGATTTTCCTGTACGTCCATTTGACGAGTGTGCCGTGAATATCAGGAATCCGGTAAAGCATCAAAACTTCAACAACACTGTGGCGGGAAACAGATACCGCAAGAACAGGATCAACGACGACTGAAGGGAACCGTTCAACGTGACGGAAGTGCAATCCTTCCGCAAACGTCTCCAGGTAGCAATGCTGGACCATCAACAAGTGTCAGCGTGCGAACCGTTCAACGAAATATCATGGACACGGGCTTTCGGAGCGGTAGGCCCACTCATGTAGCCTTGATGAAGGCACGACACAAGGCTTTACACCTCGTCTGGGGCCGTCAATACCGACACTGGACAGTTGATGACTGCAAAAATGTTGCCTGGTTGAACGAGTCTCGTTTGAAATTGTGTCAAGCGGACGGACGCGTACGAGTACGGAGACAACCTCATGAATTCATCGATCCTGCATGTCAGCAGGGGACTGTTCAAGCTGGTGGAGGCCCTGTGACGGTTGAGGCGTGTGCAATTGGAGTGATATGCGACGCCTGATACATCCAGATAAGAATCTGACAGGTGACACATACGTAAGCATCTTGTCTGAGCACCTGCATCCATTCGTGTCCGTTGTGCATTCCGACAGACTTGGGCTACTCTAGCAGGACAATGCGGCACCGCACACGTCCAGAATAGCTCCAGGAGCACTCTTCTGAGTTTAACCACTTCCTCTGGCCACCGAACTCCCCAGACATGCATATTATTGAGCATATCTGGCATGGCTTGAATCGCTCTGTTCAGAACAGAACTCCACCCCTCGTACTCTTACGGATTTATTGACAGCCCTGCAGGATCCATGGTGTCATTTCCCTCACTACTTCAGACATTCTTCGTTGATCCATTAAAGATCGTGGGACGACGGCTGGCATGAACGTCTTGGTGCAATAATTTACCAACAGCCATATGTATTGTAGAAATTTATTTTATAACCGCCTCAGTCTGTGTCGCCTGGCAACCAAGAGCTGTTGCAGGGCGATTTGATTCACGGATCCAGTTATATCGCTCCTTCCGTGCATAGCGATTTTACGACTATGACGTGTGGGGCCTGAAGTATCAATGTAATGCCGAAACTGGTAGCATATAGAAGTTCATAAAATAAAATAAATTTCTATAATACATACGGCTGTTGGTAAATTATTGCATCAAGAACTTCAGCCATTAGTCAAGTCTATGCGACGTCGCGATGCGGCACCTCAGCGTGTTCGTGGGAGCCCTATAAGATGTTAGGCAGGTTCTAACATTCTGCGTGGTGTCTGTTGTTCTATTCATTTGCGATTCCAATCACAGGCGGAAAGTAACATACTTGAAATCAGACAGCCTGCACCGCGGGTACACGAAAGTTACAGTGGACAATATCCAATGGATCTACCACAACCGGAAAGAACGACGGGAGAAATGATCAGAAACAAAAGTGGCGAAGAATCGCGAATTTCATATGGAACTATGACGAAGTACGACAACGATCATTTCTTCACAGTCAGAAAATTTCAACACTTTCGAGAAGGAAGCTCATTACATCCACGAACTTTTATTGATCAGTTCCAAGTAGGATTACCAGAACACTGGACGCTAGCACACAAATTAGACTTTATAGGTGCACACATGTCAGAAACAGTCCCAGAAACCATGCAGAATGTTGCAGCGACATGCCGATCGTACGAAGATTTCAGAGAGAAGTTTCTCTCACGATACTGGTCCAGCGAAGCACAGAACAGAGTGAAGTACGAATTATTACAGAACCCATATTTTGAAAATTCAGGAGAGAAGAGTCCCGTGAAATTTTTCGAGTTAATGGCAAAGAAAAATCAATGCTTAGATGTATCATACAATGACGGAGAGTTGATTAAATTATGCGCGATGAAATTACCATTGAAATACCAGGAATCATTAGCAGGTCGCGGAGGCAATGACGTCGAAGCATTTAAAGGTATTCTAAGGGAACTAGAGTTCATATTTTCGGAAGATGACGCAAGAAAAAGACGAAGCGCACGTGAAAACGAAAGCAAAAAGCAGTGGAATCCACAAGACACAGTACGAAGAATCAATAATTACGAACCACGTGATAACTTCGCACCAAGAAACGACAATAGATTTCAACAAAGAACCGGTTACGGATTTAGAAGAGACTATGGCAATAACTATAAATCACCCAGCAACGGCAACAACTATTACAGAGGTAATAACGACATCCGGAACGGGTATTGGAGCGCCAATAGACCGACAAATTATCAACAAAGAAACCAATATCAACAAGCGGAGCAAGAAAAGAGAATACAGATAGAAGAGGTGGAGGTAAGACCACCAAACACCGATAAACGTTCGAATTGACAGCTTAGCGCCCATGCCAAAGGGAATGACGCACTGACCCAGGACAATTGCAGCACCTTGAACAGAGAAGTAGATACCTTATCACGAGAAGAGAAGAAGGAAGAAACAAATCCGCAGGGACCAGATGAAAACGAAGACAGGAAAATAACAACATCGTGTTGGGACGAAATTAATTGGGAGAATACTGACGAGGAAGAAGAATTACCAGAGGCATGCACAACGAATGTAGGAGGAAAGGACGAAGTAATGAGTATTGCAGAGCTATTTGAGATGGAAACCAGGGAAACCGAATTCAATGAGGATAATGCGCAGTCGACAGAAGTTGAAAATAAGTTACTAGTGGGCACACAACCCAACGTATATAATGAAGGAAGTTATGAACCGATAATTAGAGCATTTAGATGCGATTATGTGGAAGTAGCGACGAAGAAGGAAAAGATAGACGAGGATGAGGAAAAAGTAGAGGATGTTGAAGAAAGCGTAAATGAAGGAAGAAATAGAGAAAAGGAAATAAAAGAGAGAGAAGTAGCAGTCGAAGCTTATCCTACAGAAAGTTCGAGTTCACAAGGGAAATTCCTGAAAAGACTCATGTATGATTCAGTGGAGGTATCGTTGATGGAAGAAGAAGAAGAACAGAACCAACCCTTTCAAATTCAACCAATTTTGAAGGGCATGGTAAAGCATATCCCAGTCAATATTGTAATTGATAGCGGAAGTGAACTGACTGCGATCTCAGAAAATTAATTCATGCGGTGTAATGCCAATGAGGAATTGCCAGTTCTGAAAACACGTAAGATTAAAGTAAGAGGTCCTATTAGAAACAATGCTGCGGAAGTTACGAGACAAACAAGGTTATCTCTTTCGTGTCAAGGTCAAAAGATCGAAGCCAACTTCATGATTATACCTGAACTAACTGTAGATTTGATTATAGGTGCAGATTTTTTAAATGAGAGATGAGCGATAATAGATATGGGGAAAGGTAGCGTAACATTGTGGAATTATGCGAGATAAAGAGGATGAAGAATTAGAATGGTACGCACAAAAGGGGGAATCGCCTCAACTCATGTTAGAAGTCCATAAAGTAATTAACGAAAAATTGCTAGAAGTTCAAGATATTTCGGAACACAGTAAAAGAGAATTAGAGGGTATTTTACGAGATAAAGCAGAGGTATTTTTACCTAAGACTGGCAGTATTAAACACTTTCAGTTTAAGTTTGAAGTAAAACAGCACAAACCATTTAGAATGCCACCCTATACAATCCCCTTAAGCTACAGGAATAAAGTTTTCCCGGAGATATCTAAAATGTTAGATGATGATATTATTGAACCAGCTACCTCCACATATAACAGCCCGCTCCATATTGTACAAAAACGAGATGGGAGCATCAGGTTAGTGCTTGATTCCAGACAGATCAACACAATCATAATCTCTGAGACAGATCGCCCAGAAAAATTAGAGGAATTGATACAAAACTTCCACGGTGCTAAGATATTTTCATCAACAGCGGAGCGTAAGGTTAACTTTGAGTCCCTAATTGGTCAAATGAAAACACAGCCAGATAGTTTTTTTTTAAACCAAGTTCAGTAAATTGTAGTAAGGAGAAATTAGGAGAGACTTGCTTCCGACACGGCGAGCTGTATGGAGCTGCGCTGGCCGCCGCCCCCTGACGAACACTGACAAGGTAAAGAATGCACGCGATACCGCATCTTTGATCTTATCCGCAACATAATCTTGAAATATTGTGCTGATTATTTACCAGTAATAAAATTAATCTTCAAACTTTTTGATATGGCTCACATGGGGAAGTCCTAATGTTTTGCCTGTTTTTGGGTTCATTAGTTCCACAGCATTATCATGAGAAATTCGGCCAATTACGACAGGTCCTTTGTATGCAGCGTAAAACTTATGTATTTTGTGTTTCTGTTTGCTGGAGAGATGGTGTGTTTTTACAAATACTTTCTGGCCTACTGAGAATGTTCTTTTAATTGCTGTTCTATCTCCTCTTTCTTTTCTTTTAATGGCTTCCTTTCTGATGTTGAAGAGTGCTGTTGCTATGACTTGTTTGTGCTGTCTACATGGTACAATAGGAAATCTGACATTTTCTCTGGTTATGCTTCGGGGTTCAATATTTTTAAGTACAGTAACTGGAGGTAGTTGTTTAGTGCTATGTGGCATTTCATTTATTACTTCTTGAAAATCTTTAAGGTATATATCCCAAGTGTTGTGTCTTTTGCCAGCATATAATCCGCGTAAAGTGTCTATGTCCTTCATAGATCGTTCTGCTGGATTTATGCTTGGTTTGTACTTAGATATGTAGATGGGTTTTATTTTGTGTTGTTTTAACGTGTTCTGCCATTGCACTGATTTGTATTGTGGGCCATTATCCGCTACTATTCTTTCCACTCGACCTACTTGTCTGAGATAATCTTGTCTAAATGCTTTACTTATAGTAAAACCTGTTGCCCGTTTTAATGGTGTCAAGGTAACATGTTTAGAAGTAAGTTCCAAAACGACAAATATTAAAATATATCCATTTTTTGTGTGTGGGAGGGGCCCCATCAAATCTGTTGCAGCTATTTGTTTTAATTTTTTTTTAGGGATTATTGGAAACATAGGTGGTTTGGAAAGTGACGTGTTTAGTCCTCATACTTTTTTTTGCATTTGACTAATACTGTTCTAATTCGTCTTTCCATATTAGGAAAATGGCTTGTTTGTTTTATTTTTAAAAAGCATTTCTTTGGTCCAAAGTGGCCATTACTTAAATGTGTATACCATATGTACTTATTAATTAGTTCATGTGGGATATAAATTAACCATTCATTCGTTGCAACATTTCGTCTAAAAAAATAAAACGTTGTTTTTTACGAGATAGTGCTGTCGAATGTCTGGAAAATCCTTACTTCTCCACTTGTGTTTAATTCCTAGTATTTCGGGATCCTTGTCCTGTTCTTTGCCTATGTTTTTCAATGCTGTCGTAATGTAGTTTTCGAAAGGTACTTGTTTCATATAGTACATTGTAAACCGGTCTTCTGCGCTTCCAAACCTGTGTTATTGGATGCACCCTGTGGACATCGTGATAAAGCATCTGCTAATACATTCGCTCGTCCTGGTGTGTGTGTAATAGTGAAGTCAAATTCTTGTAGCATTAACATCCATCTGGCTAACCTCCCATGAGTTAGTCTGGCTGATAACAGAAATTCTAATGCTTTGTGGTCAGTGTATACTTTTGTTTTTCTTCCGAAGAGGAAGTATCGAAAACGTTGGAAGCCCCATACAATGGCCAGTGCTTCCAGCTCCGTGACTGAATAGTTTTTCTCGCTTTTTGTGAGTACCCAACTGGCAAATGCAATTGTTCTGTATGATCTTAGCCCTGCCTGTTCGTATTCTTGGAATAAAACAACTCCTAAACCTGTTTTCGCGCTATCAGTGGCCATACAAAAATTTTGTGTTAGATCAGGATGTGCTAAAATCGGTGCTGTTGTTAGTGCGTTTTCCACTTTTAAAAATTCTTCATTGGCTTGTTGATCCCATACCCATGGCGTGTTTTTTTCCGGTCAATGCACATAGGCGTGGTGTTGCGAGAGAGTCGATCCAAATAGTTTTTTTTATAGAATCCGGTGAGATCTAGAAATCCTCTGGGAGTTTTCTTGTTATATGAAGTACAGAATTCTTTGATTACCGTTAGTTTTTCTGGGTCGGGAATTACCCCTTTCTCTGAAATTATGTGTGCTAGAAATTTGACCTCTCGCCTTCCAAATTTGATTTTTTGTTATATTTACTGTGACCCCATGATCTTTCATGATCTGTAAAAACTGATTTAATGTCACATCATCAACATAACAAGTAATTTTTTCTAAAATTGCAGGACTGAATATAGAATTAAATCCCCTAATAAAAGCTGCCGATGATATATTTAAACCAAATGGCAATCGTTTAAACTGGTAACATCTACCGAATACGATAGATGCCGTAAATTTTCTACATTCTAGGGCCAATTCTATTTGCCAGAAACTACTCTGTAAATCAATTGATGAAAATATCTTAGCACCGTGGAAGTTTTGTATCAATTCCTCTAATTTTTCTGGGCGATCTGTCTCAGAGATTATGATTGTGTTGATCTGTCTGGAATCAAGCACTAACCTGATGCTCCCATCTCGTTTTTGTACAATATGGAGCGGGCTGTTATATGTGGAGGTAGCTGGTTCAATAATATCATCATCTAACATTTTAGATATCTCCGGGAAAACTTTATTCCTGTAGCTTAAGGGGATTGTATAGGGTGGCATTCTAAATGGTTTGTGCTGTTTTACTTCAAACTTAAACTGAAAGTGTTTAATACTGCCAGTCTTAGGTAAAAATACCTCTGCTTTATCTCGTAAAATACCCTCTAATTCTCTTTTACTGTGTTCCGAAATATCTTGAACTTCTAGCAATTTTTCGTTAATTACTTTATGGACTTCTAACATGAGTTGAGGCGATTCCCCCTTTTGTGCGTACCATTCTAATTCTTCATCCTCTTTATCTCGCATAATTCCACAATGTTACGCTACCTTTCCCCATATCTATTATCGCTCGTCTCTCATTTAAAAAATCTGCACCTATAATCAAATCTACAGTTAGTTCAGGTATAATCATGAAGTTGGCTTCGATCTTTTGACCTTGACACGAAAGAGATAACCTTGTTTGTCTCGTAACTTCCGCAGCATTGTTTCTAATAGGACCTCTTACTTTAATCTTACGTGTTTTCAGAACTGGCAATTCCTCATTGGCATTACACCGCATGAATTAATTTTCTGAGATCGCAGTCAGTTCACTTCCGCTATCAATTACAATATTGACTGGGATATGCTTTACCATGCCCTTCAAAATTGGTTGAATTTGAAAGGGTTGGTTCTGTTCTTCTTCTTCTTCCATCAACGATACCTCCACTGAATCATACATGAGTCTTTTCAGGAATTTCCCTTGTGAACTCGAACTTTCTGTAGGATAAGCTTCGACTGCTACTTCTCTCTCTTTTATTTCCTTTTCTCTATTTCTTCCTTCATTTACGCTTTCTTCAACATCCTCTACTTTTTCCTCATCCTCGTCTATCTTTTCCTTCTTCGTCGCTACTTCCACATAATCGCATCTAAATGCTCTAATTATCGGTTCATAACTTCCTTCATTATATACGTTGGGTTGTGTGCCCACTAGTAACTTATTTTCAACTTCTGTCGACTGCGCATTATCCTCATTGAATTCGGTTTCCCTGGTTTCCATCTCAAATAGCTCTGCAATACTCATTACTTCGTCCTTTCCTCCTACATTCGTTGTGCATGCCTCTGGTAATTCTTCTTCCTCGTCAGTATTCTCCCAATTAATTTCGTCCCAACACGATGTTGTTATTTTCCTGTCTTCGTTTTCATCTGGTCCCTGCGGATTTGTTTCTTCCTTCTTCTCTTCTCGTGATAAGGTATCTACTTCTCTGTTCAAGGTGCTGCAATTGTCCTGGGTCAGTGCGTCATTCCCTTTGGCATGGGCGCTAAGCTGTCAATTCGAACGTTTATCGGTGTTTGGTGGTCTTACCTCCACCTCTTCTATCTGTATTCTCTTTTCTTGCTCCGCTTGTTGATATTGGTTTCTTTGTTGATAATTTGTCGGTCTATTGGCGCTCCAATACCCGTTCCGGATGTCGTTATTACCTCTGTAATAGTTGTTGCCGTTGCTGGGTGATTTATAGTTATTGCCATAGTCTCTTCTAAATCCGTAACCGGTTCTTTGTTGAAATCTATTGTCGTTTCTTGGTGCGAAGTTATCACGTGGTTCGTAATTATTGATTCTTCGTACTGTGTCTTGTGGATTCCACTGCTTTTTGCTTTCGTTTTCACGTGCGCTTCGTCTTTTTCTTGCGTCATCTTCCGAAAATATGAACTCTAGTTCCTTTAGAATACCTTTAAATGCTTCGACGTCATTGCCTCCGCGACCTACTAATGATTCCTGGTATTTCAATGGTAATTTCATCGCGCATAATTTAATCAACTCTCCGTCATTGTATGATACATCTAAGCATTTTTTTTCCATTAATTCGAAAAATTTCACGGGGCTCTTCTCTCCTGAATTTTCAAAATATGGGTTCTGTAATAATTCGTACTTCACTCTGTTCTGTGCTTCGCTGGACCAGTATCGTGAGAGAAACTTCTCTCTGAAATCTTCGTACGATCGGCATGTCGCTGCAACATTCTGCATGGTTTCTGCGACTGTTCCTGACATGTGTGCACATATAAAGTCTAATTTGTGTGCTAGCGTCCAGTGTTCTGGTAATCCTACTTGGAACTGATCAATAAAAGTTCGTGGGTATAATGAGCTTCCTTCTCGAAAGTGTTGAAATTTTCTGACTGTGAAGAAATGATCGTTGTCGTACTTCGTCATAGTTCCATATGAAATTCGCGATTCTTCGCTACTTTTGTTTCTGATCATTTCTCCCGTCGTTCTTTCCGGTTGTGGTAGATCCATTGGATATTGTCCACTGTAACTTTCGCCTACCCTTGCGTTGTATCGTTGGAGTGGTACGCAATAATTTTCTTCTATCGCTTGTAAACGTGTGGCTGAATGCATTGCACTGTAGTCTTCGCGACCTGGCTTTCCATTGTCAGGTATTTTTTCTGTATCTTGTCTGGCTAACCTCGTCGCTTCATTGCAAGGTCCAAACTGTCTAGACACATAAATTTGTGGTTCTGCATGTGTTTGTGGTGACGTTTGCTCATCAAGAATTTCGAAACGTGTTTGTTGCAGTGCAGGCTGTCTGATTTCACGTATGTTACTTTCCGCCTGCGATTGGAATCGAAAATGCATGATATCTTCGTTAATTGCTTGTTTTTCCGGTGCTGTTACAGATACGGATGTGCTTGCAGACTCAGTGCTTGTTTGATCTTGTTCACTACGCTCTTCAATGGTTTGCAACAACTCTGTACGCAATTTCTGAAATTGTTGCTTCGTTTGCGCTTCTATTTCGACTATGTGGTTATCGTATCTTTTCAGCGCTGCTTTTGTGATACCTTTGTGTAGCACACTGTTTTCAACAAGTTCACGCGCTGTACCTTCTGCTTGTCTAGTAATTACGTTTATCTGTTACTCTAGTTTCTTGACTTCTCCCTGGGTGCTGTTACGTAATGTTTTGATCTCGCCCTGAGTGTCATTACGCAATGTTTGTACGTCCGCTTGTACCTTGTCAATGTCTGTTCTCAATTGATTGTGACCTGTTATTAAGTTTCCTATCACTTCTCGAGATTCTTTTGCCTCGTCTTCAATACGACTTAGGTGTAACTGATTTTTTTTTGTTTTGTTCTTTAATCTTACGCATTTGTCTCGTGGTTTCTGCAATTTGTTTCGTCTTTTCTGCATTCTGAATTTTAATTTGGTTCGCAATTTTTTTATTTTGTCTTGTCATGGTTTCCGTCATTAATTGTAATAATTCTGCCAGATTGGCGGGTCCTATTGCGTTTTCTTCCGACGTACTACGCTCTGTGTTTTCGCCCAAGTGTTGGTCTGCAACCGTTTGCATTGAACTGTGCGGTGACACGTGTCTGCTCGAATTCCTTGTACTCTGTGGTGAGGGAGCTCTGATTACTTGTACTATGGGTTCTACGTATTCAAGACGCAAGTTAGAACCCTCATCGGCTGTCTCTCTACTTTCCTGCTCCTCTGTCGTATGCTAACCTAGGTTTTCTGTGATTTGGCGTACATTATCCTCGTTATGGTGCGTTATTTGTCCTATTTCTCGCGATACTGCATCGTCTGTTGTATTGTTCTCTATTCTCTGTCCATCTTCATGTTGGGTCTCTACCTCAATTCGGTCAAGGTCTCGATCTGCCATTGCTAATCTTTCCGAATCCCTTATTTTCTGTTTTAAAAGCAATTCACGCGCCCTGCTTCGCGTCAACATGCGCTCATACGATCTCACGAATTTCATAAACTTTTTGCACACACGACTTGACAAACCATTTACTTACTTGTTGGGTCAGAATCAATTTGTCAACGATGTATCCGCCATCTGTGCGCTTGCATTGGAGAGAAAACTTAATTCTAACAATACTAAAATTCATAACTTAATTACGCTATTGTCTCTGTTATAATGTCTCATGTTCTATTGAATAATTTCTTGCTATCTATCGCTGCAGGTACTGTTTTTGACTATTTATAACTTTAGGAAAAAATGTTTTACTACGAAAATTTTTCAACAGGATATTTTTCTGACCTAATTAGGCATGTGGTCGCCCCTCAATAATGGTATTTTACCATCCTGGCAGGGTCGCCATTCTCTAACATTCTGCGTGGTGTCTGTTGTTCTATGTCGTGTCTCCCTACCACTTTCGTGCAACGACGCTCTGAGCGTGTTTTTTAGGGAATTGACCAGTTTGAATCTGGGACCTGTTGCTGGTAAGGAGACGCCAGACCACACATGACATGTAGAGTTCAGAAGAGTTCAGTGAGACTAGCGACGATATAACCAAATACTTAATGATTTCAGCATCAGCACCACTGCACTCCCTGTAAAAGAATCTTAGTACTAACTAAATTTAGTGGAAGGGGTTCAAGGCTTTCCTATTCTTAGTTAGATGGTAAAATAACGTCGAAAAAGCAGTTAAGTTTACCATTGGAAATTTTGTTCTACTCACAAAACATTGTTTATAAATTGCACTATTGATAAAAGTAAATATTTTAATACAGGATGATAAAAACCAACTGCGTTCAACAAAAATGTGAACGAATATTCCCTGAGTGGGTTTCCAAGTTCTACAATGGATCGAAGGATGACCTGTGCCATATCACATCTATAATCTAGGTTTAAATTAAGTTTCACAAAAGAGAAAACTACCAAAATGGTCCACAGTGACCCTCAATTATCTTTAATCACCTATCTAAGTTGTCGTAAATTACGGTGGCTGATGTGGCATCTCAATAATTGTATAACAGAAAAATCATCGCGTTTCAGATTTTAACTTACGTAGCAAATGTGAATACTATGAGAATCAATTGACGATTGACACTAGTATTACGTAAAAAGGGGATGTAACAGATGAGACTTCTGCAGTTCTGAGTGAAGCCCTTATGCGCTCAAAAATGCGGCATCGCGTGCGTTCATTACCTTGTTGGTGTTTGTCAGGGGGCGGCGGCCGGTGCAGCTCCATACAGCTCGCCGTTTCGGAAGCAACTCTTTCCTAACTTCTCCTTACCACAATTTACCGAAGTTGGTTTAAAAAAAAAAACTATCTGGCTATGTTTTCATCTGACCAATTAGGCTCTCAATGTTAACCTTAAGCTCCGCCTGCAAAAATTCTGTCTTTACAATGAGAAACGTTATACTTTTCGTGGTGGGGCAATGTTTTTAAAGTTTGCAACGTAACAGAGACGCGAAAAAGTCTCACGCTAAAACTTGCAGCTGGTGTGGCCCTTTTAGTGTTATTGTAAGATCTATACTGTTCTTCTGGAAGGCTCTAGCTTTTATCATGTGCTGGGGCGGTGGTCCTGGTGGTTAGCTGGCGACGTGGGTGTCCGTCCCTTAGCGTAGGGCCTTCTAGCTTAACACGGTTCTGCTCTCGGCTTCTATTCTCGTTTCTCCCCTCGGAATTGCGTCTGTCTCACGGTGGGAAGGTATGACATGCATTTAGGCATTCTTGTGTTAGTCTGTGATATTCCATTTGCTCACTCGTTACTCATATTACTTTGGTTACTTTAATGTCACGATTTATTCGGAGCTATGTGACATACTACTGGATTTGCTTATCATGTCACGGTTTTCATGGAAGGTGTTGGATTTGCCTGACACCTTACAAGGTGTACCAGTTTCTTTGGCTTTTCAGTATAACAGTTACGCACAGAAACCCGAACTATAATGGTAAAATTTAGCAGATTGTTTAGCGATATTGTCTGAATGTTTTTGTGTAAGTGACATGAGGTCTCCGACAGCAAGTTACATTTTTCTGTGCTCCGTGTAAACATTGGTTTTTCTTTTTCCCTGTTGTTTTAGAAACTAAATGAACCGAACGTCCTTACTTCGATGTCGTGTGGATGCTGTTACTTCGTGATGCAGGCTGCATAAAAATCTTTTCATAACTAGCGCAAATAAACGCAAAAATTTAATTTGTTTATCTTTATAAGGTATATAGAATAGTTGAGACTGATGTTTTGCCATGCACATGGACGCATATGTAGGTGACTCTATCTGTTGTCTTTAATGCTATGCACGTCTTTCTCAAAATTATTAATTAATTAATGGGTTTTCTTCGAAAGTTGTTTCTCTGTCTGCAAGAAAAACAAAAAAAAGGTATTTACTTAATTACTTACTTCCATGCATACATCCTCTTCACGGATAGACTTGCAGCCTGTTCTGACTTCAGATTTCGAAACATCTTTGCATGGGGTGACCAACATTTTTTCTTCCCGTAGGAGGTTATTTGAGAACAAGTTGCGGAAACCTGATTTTTATTTTTTTACATTGGGCACTAGAAGACAAGCCGTCATTAAAACGCTTTTACTGTGACTTATGAACTGTTATTATTGGTTTCCAGGGAAATTGTATGTATCGAAGGACATTGATTATTTGCATGTCAACATATGCTTATGACCCATCTCTGTAAATACGAAAAGCTAAGTTTTGTCAGTTTAAGTTACTGTAACAAACTCCATTAATAAGATTTTCTTGAACTGTTGCCTAGCTGTCCCAGAAAACAGCTTCCTAGGCACCCCATATGAAACGAGTGGGCAGGACTCGACAGTTGTATAGACCGATCTTCAGCTATTATGTTTTGCTCTAATATGGTATTTCCCTTGCTGTGGCATAGCTTTCGTTTCCTTTACGGTTGTAATTTCTACTAGTAACATTTCACGTGTACAAAGATGTTTGAAGTTTGTGTTCATCTTCCTGTAAAATAAATTGATCATCATTTAACAGCGTCGTGTTTATGTATGTACTAGTCCTTTTTATTCTGGAGTGAATATTTTCATTGCATTTTCTCATTATATCTCCCATGCAAATGTCGAAGAGTGTGAGAAAGTTTTCAACCTTGCCACACAGATCGATTAGGAAGTAATTAAATTTTCTTCTCATAGTTTCCACCATAGATATGATACTAGTTTTCCGCGTTTATGTTTTGTAGACTGTTTTATGTGTTTCGTAAAAGCAGTCTTTTGCATTATGTTCCGCAGCTGTTCACGATAAAAAATACTAACAAACATTGTAAGTAGGCTGTATAGGTTTTAATGTTGGTAACGCCGCGTAGCGCTCTGTATGACTGTGCTGTATGCAGTCTGGCTGGTTGGACTCATTGTTGGAATATTCGCTTGTGTAGTGTTGGGCAGTTGGTTGTGAACAGCGCGTAGAGTTGGGCAGTTGGAGGTGAGCCGCCAGCAGTGGTGGATGTGGAGAGAGAGATGCCAGAGTTTTGAGAGGTTACAATAAGCGGATGATCTGGTCGTGTGTCCGCCAGAAAAAGGAAATTTGTAAAGATGGATGTCATGAATAGATAGATACATATATACATATATGATGACTTTTGAGCATTATTAAAGTAAATACATTGTTTGTTCTCTATCAAAATCTTTCATTTGCTAACTATGCCTATCAGTAGTTAGTGCCTTCAGTAGTTAGAATCTTTTATTTAGCTGGCAGTATTTGCACTCGCTGTATTTCAGTAGTTCGAGCAACGAAGATTTTTGTGAGGTAAGTGATCCATGAAAGGTATAGGTTATTGTTAGTGAGGGCCATTCTTTTGCAGGCATTATTGAAAGTCAGATTGCGTTGCACTAAATATATTGTGCGTCAGTTTAGTGATGATCAGAGTAAGTAAAGAGAGAAATGTCTGAGTACGTTCAGTTTTACTGAGCTGCCTTTATATCAAATAACGTAGAAGTTTACTAGCACAGTCATTTTTAGTTTCTCTAAGGGGACATTTCAACATTTAATCAACAATTGCTGATCGTATACAGACGGATAAAAAATCGAAACAGCAAGAAAGAGTCGTTCGACATAAATGAAAATTGATAAGCGTATTTCTACATCTGAAAGATAAGATCTACAGATTTCACGCCAGTGGCATTGGGGTGGCGCTAGTAGCACCGCAATGAGGATTCAAATCAGGTTTGCCTTAAATACACGGTGCAGAGTTTGCGAGAATGTACAGTCGTAAGAAGACAGGATCCGGTCTGCCACGTGGCACTGTCAAGAGGGAAGAAGATCTTGTTCGGTGTATGGCTCTGGCACATTCTACTGCATCTGCAGCAGCAACCTCAGCAGCAGTTGGTCCCACACACAGTGACACAATGAACTATTACAAATCGATTACTGCAAGGACAGTTCCGAGCCAGACACCCTGTAGCATGCATTCCACACCCCATACCGCCGCCAATTGCGACTTTACTGGGGTCAAGCGAGAGCTGATTGGAGGGGAAGGAGTAAGTTTGTTGCGTTTCCTGGTGAAAGCTGATTCTGCCTCGCTGCCAGAGACGGCTGTGTGTTGATTAGAAGGAGGTACATTGAATGCCTGCAGCCAACCGCGTAAGGTGTCGTGGTCTCCTGACCTTCATTTCTTACATATTCCGATCTCACCATCGTATTCTGCGTATCAAGACGTTTCATTCGAGCCCAAACTCGATAGGGCAGAGTCAATTATACATATTTCCATCTAACCGATATGCAAATCTAATAGCCGGCTGGAGTGGCCGAGCGGTTCTAGGCGCTACAGTCTGGAACCGCGCGACCGCGACGGTCGCAGGTTCGAATCCTGCCTCGGGCATGGATGTGTGTGATGTCCTTAGATTAGTTAGGTTTAAGTAGTTCTAAGTTCTAGGGGACTGATGACGTCAGAAGTTAAGTCCCATAGTGCTCAGAGCCAAGCCAAATCTAATAAATAAATCGCAAGTGCTCACCAAGATTAAAATGTAGAGGCTGGCGTACACAAACATTCAAGACACGAGAGACACAGGAGTTTTTGTCGGGGGAGGCAACCAGCCCGCCGGAAAGTACGTAGGAGGGTGAGTTAGTACTCAGTTGCATCGGCCGGTCGACCACCCAGGGACCAAAATAGCTTTTCACCAGAGAAAAGGGATAATGTTCTGCGTGTTCACCTTAAAAGAAAAACCCGATGTATTTTTTGGGAGAGCCCCAGCATATGCATTTTTTATGGATCTAGTGCACAGTTTCAGAGTTCTCACAGGTGGACAGTAATCGCCTAATGCAGATGCTATATATTTCTGGATTGGTAGGCTTATACGGAGCGCCATTCTCCTGTTTGCAAAAGTAACGCTGGTTGGCGGGATATTTCTAACGCAATGAGCCGAAGGAGTGAGGGAAAGACAGCAGATGATACACCCTTTCGCTTTTTGCATGGACTGGGGTCGTTCCGGTGACACTCTTGAAGCGGGAACACGTAGCGGGAGCGAGTGTTCTCGTGCATGTATGCAGAGAGCGAGGAACAAAGTCTCTCCTCAGTACTTCACTGGGAGAGCACCTCTGTCGATAGCGAATCTGAGTGATACTCTATAATGAGTCGCTCGCGATTAAGCATTTGTTCCCTGTGTTGGCCGCGACACTTCATGGGCGGTGTGAACACTGACATAGTATCAGTTAGTGCCTGCTAGCGAATGTTGAGTGGCATTGCGGGGGACTGGTTATCTGACCAGTGTCCCACACCAATAGTTAGACATATGGGCAGATAGGAATCCTTACTTCATCAAGGCATAGTGAGAGTCCGATTGGCGAACGTCAATCCAGATAGAAAGATATAGTTTTGTTATTCTTCAGCAGCGAACAATGCAGGCAGCAGTTGTCGCAGCTCACAGTATTGTGTGCTACAGCGTTCGCGAGCCCCATCTTTCCTCCATTAGAAATAACATACTTCATTCATGTGACTCCATTACATTTCTCACATGATAGCCTCTACCGTACTTAGAAAAATTCAATTGGATAATTATTCAAGTTGAGTAGTTGCAGCTCTCAGCCATTCTGCCGAGTAAGTAACATTCTTAAAGAAAAGGGATTGAAGAACTTTCCCCCAATTTGTATATAAATGTCATTAACAGGACTCCTATCCATAGGAGGTAACCTCCTATTCCGAAAAGAACCCAGAAATTTGTGTATCAGTTTATAAATAAAAGTTTTGCTTGATTTTCTCAGATTTTTCGATAAATAATATTTTCCGTTTGTTCAATGTTTTTCTTGGACTAACTAGCAATACTCCAGTACCCAAGTATCCCACTAGTTACATAACAGTACACAAGTATCCCACTAGTTATGTAAGAAAATAGAATATTTTTTGTGTCTTTTCCTTACAGCAAACGACTCCAAAAGTTATTTATTGCTGAAAGGTTTTCAGGCATTTCTTTTTGGTACGTTAGGAGCATCTGTCTGACTTCTGTAGCCGTGTGGGGTGAAAATTGCATCTTGCAGGAGCCAAAAGGTACTTGTCAGATCAATCCGTTGCGCAAGTCGTAATCATAACACCCACACACTTACAACCTGTCTGCGTGTTAGGCGATTTCGTATTGCAGTGATTATCCTAGGCATCCTGTCTAGAAATCTGTAAGTTGATATTGTGATTCGACCTGTTGTGCTGCCATTTATGAAAGCACCCCAGGGGGTGTTTTCCAACAGAGTAACGCTAGCCCACACGCTGCTGTTGTAAAACCACATGCTCTACAGATTACCGACATCTTACCTTGGCCTGCTCGATCACAGTATCTGGCTCCAATCCAGCTGATATGGAGCGTCATCGGAGAACAGCTCCAGCGTCATCCACAACGAGCATTAACCGTACCTGTATTGACCGACCAAGTGCAATAGACATGGAACTCCATGGAATTCCATCTCACAAAGAGACAGCCAGTACTTGTACAACACAATGCTTGCACTTTTGCGTGCTTGAATTCAACATTATGGCAGTTACACCTGTTATTGACGTACGTGTAATTCCCATTTCCCATGCCTTATCTCGCGCGTACATAAACCTTTGATCTTGCAATGTTAATCACATAAATATGTTACTTAGACAGAGCTAGTCCCGAAATTTCAGTACCGTACAATAATTATTTTTTTAATTTTGCGATTTTTTTCCTCAGTGTCGTTACTTACGTTGGTTTCTTCTTGCCACAATGAAATCAGAATAACGCTTACAGGGCTCAGGTTAAACAAGTGCATTGAAGGAGTTTTGGTTGTGTAGTGTTTACACACAAAGTGTTTCATGAATCTCTTAAGTCTTGCTCCTCTCAGGCATGGTCTGAACTGCGTTTAATGAACTTGCAATATTAGAGAATGAAATAGCGTCGGAAAGAACACAACAACTCCTGTACCCGTTTGGGTTCCCGCATTTAATTCGCGTGTCAAGTGTAGGTTCTCACCTAATGGCTTCTAGAAAACGTGACGCGTATTGTAATGTGCTCCCAGCGAGGCTGAAGCAGTTTCCATCAGCGCCTGGAGCGGAGACCACTGTAAATATGGTGAACTCTGGGTGCGCGCAGTAACTCGGTCCGCGGCGACGGCGGACTTAGCAGCTATTCAGTGGGCGGTTTCGGCGTCGTGGCTGTTGAATAATGCAGCAGTCGGCGCCAGAGCGGCTCCAGGACTGGAAAGACCACACAGCGCGAGGAACTGGTCTCCAGTGTTCACACTCCGGAGGCACTAACTAATGTGTGACCTGATGAGGTGGTCCAGCAATCTCTTACTAACTTGGATGTAGAACTCTGGTCTCTGAGCGTACAACTTCCGCGTCCTTGCAGATTTCCGGCATCCACATTGTCCGCCATATTGTAGCCAGGCAGAAGTTTACGATCAGTCTGTTTGTAATTCACAGTTGTTTGCGTACTGGAATGAAGTTTCGCTGTAGAACGGAGCGTGTACTGATCTGGAACTTCCTGCAGGATTAAAACTTCATGTCGAACTGGGACTCGAAAGGGGGACCACTGCCTTTCGCGAGCAAGTTCCCTACCAACTGAGGTACGCTAGCACGACTCAATGTAAAATGGGTCTCCTACGCCGTGACTTAGCCACTTCTAAGCAATTTTCCAGGAAAGCTGGCCCCGCAAGGTATGCAAGAGAACTTACGTGAAGTTTGGTAGGTAATGGTGGAAGCACAGCTGCAAAGGCGGGTGTTGGGACACATTTTGATAGTATACTTACCTTCCATAGAGGTCAATGTGATTATGTACGTGATTCCTGGTAGGTGCGGCTGATCCATTCCACTTAGGTCATGCTGACCTCTGCTATTGCACCAAACACGGGTAACTCGGGCGAACAACTTTTTGTAGTCGGAAATACTACCGTGCATTCCCGGTTCTTGAAACTCAAGTTACGGAACGCCGTGCATTATCAGTATTTGGACAAGTGACCGCCTGGGAACACAGGCTGCTGTTAGCTCGTCCATTCTGTCCAAACGTTTCCGTGACGATCTAAATAAAGACAGGCAGAAAATACTAACTTAATAAAAACCGAGAACAAATTACAAGCGTTGCACACATACAGTCATGTAGAACGAAGAACAAAGACAAATATCAACAATAATCCAAACATTCTAAAGAAACATTGTTTCCTCTAATTTCTAAAATTATATTGTTTCACCGTTAGCAAGTAAATAAAGCTCACCTAACCGGGAAAAGCATTTTAGATTAAGAACATAAAAGCACATATAGTTGTAAGTGGGATCTCTAGATACATCAGAATACTTAGTTATTATTTATCATTTTCATTCTTACAACGTTTTAAGTAACTGCACAGAGTTTCAAGAAAAAGAACAGTTATAACACTCAACTGGTCAAGAGGGCAATAGTTTCACATTCATCTTCCTTTAAATGTTCTCCGCTTTAGAAGGACATATATCGTCTTTAGGGAAAAGAAAAACATTTCAATTTACTCCCTATGAAGAGGTGAAATTTTATTCCACTTAAAGAATAGGTTGCAAGTCGAACAGGAAGAAGGATTTTCATTTTATTAGGATGTTGTACACTTAATCTATATTACGAAGACATACTCATTTTCCTCATTAATCGATTTGTACGGGAAAACAGATAACTGACTGAAAATAAAGATACTGATATTACATACAGGCAAGAAAAACTAAAAAGACAGGCAGCTCTATCGGTAGAGCACTTGCCCACCTAGTTTCGTGTCCTGTATCGTCGCACAGATTGTACTTGCCAGAAACTTTTGTTCTTTACTTGCTTCTGCACATAAACCGTGTGTAACGTACTGTAACTGTGCCTGAAACAGGATATTATTGTAACACCCCACCTGTTGCTTGTCTGGATTTTGCGTGTGTTCGCCCCTGTCAAACAACTTACCGAGGAATCTGAAGTGGAAATGTACGCAAGAATGGATAACGCTGGATTTAAATACCGCCCTGTCACCGCTAACTAATCTGCGGTGGTAGTGTTGACAATAAGTCACATCTATTTTTAATTCCAAACATGAAATATAACGAACACTTAGGGGGTTCAATGATATCAGAGAATCACACAGAAATAAACTAAAGCAAAGTGTTAGTTCAGGATCAAATTACTGAAAGTAAAAGCACTACTGAATCAATAATTTTATTATCACCTTCAGACCAATGCTGAATAGAAACACAAATGAACCATTTACAAATTGCGCTCCTAGCTGGGATTGGCAGTGAACTATGTCAAAATCGGTACAAAACGCGATCTGTGATAAATTGGCTGACCGACTGACATCGACACAAAACGAAAAATAAGAAGAATCACTACACCCCAAAGTATTGTGAAACCTCAGTGGAAACAGCAATCGCACGTGATCCAGCTATTTAACGCTACTCCTAACGCCGAAGCGAAAGCGACCTCACCCTACTACTGGTGCTATGGCTGCGGTCTCTGGCAGGCGATGGTGTAGCCGTGGAATCCGGGTGTGGCGCCTCGGACATTACCCTCCTGCAGTACTTGGACAACAGACTGCTGTCCGTACACTTCTCAAATAGCGACAATCTTCCCATCAGCAAAGAACTGACACGGATCACGTCCTCTCAGAACGAAAGTCCAAGAAGGAAGACCTCAACAGAGAGTCGAGCGAAATCGCATTTTGTGGTGTCACCGCCAGACACCACACTTGCTAGGTGGTAGCCTTTAAATCGGCCGCGGTCCGTTAGTATACGTCGGACCCGCGTGTCGCCACTGTCAGTGATTGCAGACCGAGCGCCGCCACACGGCAGGTCTAGAGAGACGTCCTGGCACTCGCCCCAGTTGTACAGCCGACTTTGCTAGCGATCGTTCACTGAAAAATTACGCTCTCATTTGCCGAGACGATAGTTAGCATAGCCTTCAGCTACGTCATTTACTACGACCTAGCAAGGTGCCATTATCAACTGCTATTTATCTTGTGATGCATGTACCCTCAGACCGATGTTCACACATATGGATTAAAGTTAAGTATTCCAGAAACTACGTACTTTTCTTGCTAGTATAATTACTTGACCTGTTCCAGACCTCACGCCAGCCTGCGTGAGCTTAAACGCGTGCCTTTCGGGTATCTCCTAGTGGCTTGGCTGTCTTGCCAAGTCACAACACATTTCACCTCTGTTTTCCCCACCAAAACTTTATCAAGTGAATCACAGCCCTAGAAACGGTCAAAATACCCAATGTATGGCCTTACAATCGAACAATTTTCCACAGTTCTTCCCTTTCCCATTTCATGACTAAACCCCACCCAAGCCACCTGTGAAGATCCACAGCTGCGAGCAATAACATTTTTTTCCGGAATTTTTACTTCCTAAGGGACTCCTGGCCTGCCCCACTTCAATTACTCGAAGGCGTAAAATTAGTGGAACGTAGGCGAGAGCACGCCCAGCAAGCCACTGCTCTGTTTTGTAAACACTTGAGGTTACACACCTGGAGACTTGCTGTCTGGCTGCTTTCCCAGCGCTGCCCCCGGTGCCTCGCATGTAATCCATTGACGCAAAACCTGAAAGTTACAGAATCGCGTAATTCTCCCTGTATTACATAGCCACTGTGCCGATGTATTTCCACAGACATTACATACACTGTAATCGAGAGTATTACTCCAACAAACAACAACTAATTACCTACAAAGCGATTTCGCCGCTGTCAGTCATTTTTATTGACCTAAAGTGCTCTCAAAGTGATTATAGTCACGTTAAATGGACTCATGTAAGGGGTCAAGGCCGTTGCCACCTTCACCGAAGAGTCAACCAGTATATTGCTTCCTCCTGCGTATATCTCGCGAAGAGACCATGAGGATAAAATCAGAGAGATTAGAGCCCACACAGAAGCATACCAACAATTCTTCTTTCCACGAACAATACGTGACTGGAATAGAAGGGAGAACCGATAGAGGCACTCAGGGTACCCTCCTCCACACACCGTCAGGTGGCTTGCGGAGTATGGATGTAGATGTAGATGTAGATGTACACAATAAAGATTGCCACGAGACTGGAATGCTTCAGTAGAAGCGCCCACATAACCACAATAATTCCCTTTCTCATATATGGTACGAATTTGTTGCCTCAATAGTGTTTTGCTGCTTCAAATGGTAACAGAAAATTAAATGTTCCAGAAACATTTCGTGTGGTTTGTATGTTCATTGTGTATGTCGAGCAAACCTTTCGCGGCACTGTTTTCGAAATACAACGTCTGTGAATGTACCTCTGTCGTCAAAATACACCGTAGGTCTCTAGAAGAGCGTAGCGTTCCAAAGAATTGGAAAAGGGCACAGGTCATCCCCGTTTTCGAGAAGGGACATCGAACAGATGTGCAGAACTATAGACCTATATCTCTAACGTCGATCAGTTGTAGAATTTTGGAACATGTATTATGTTCGAGTATAATGACTTTTCTGGAGACTAGAAATCTACGCTGTAGGAATCACCATGGGTTTCGAAAAAGACGGTCATGTGAAACCCAGCTCGCGCTATTCGTCCACGAGACTCAGAGGGCCATAGACACGGGTTCACAGGTAGATGCCGTGTTTCTTGACTTCCGCAAGGCGTTCGATACAGTTCCCCACAGTCGTTTGATGAACAAAGTAAGAGCATATGGACTATCAGACCAGTTGTGTGATTGGACTGAGGGTTTCCTAGATAACAGAGCGCAGCATGTCATTCTCAATGGAGAGCAGTCTTCAGAAGTAAGAGTGATTTCAGGTGTGCCGCAGGGGAGTGTCATAGGACCGTTGCTATTCACAATATACATAAATGACCTGGTGGATGACATCGGAAGTTCACTGAGGCTTTTTGCAGATGTTGCTGTGGCGTATCGAGAGGTTGTAACAATGGAAAATTGTACTGAAATGCAGGATGATCTGCAGCGAATTGACGCATGGTGCAGGGAATGGCAATTGAATCTCAATGTAGACAAGTGTAATGTGCTACGAATACATAGAAAGATAGATCCCTTATCATTTAGCTACAAAATAGCAGGTCAGCAACTGGAAGCAGTTAATTCTATAAATTATCTGGGAGTACGCATTAGGAGTGATTTAAAATGGAATGACCATATAAAATTAATCGTCTGTAAAGCATAAGCCAGACTGAGATTCATTGGAAGAATCCTAAGGAAATGCAATCCGAAAACAAAGGAAGTAGGTTACAGTACGCTTGTTCGCCCACTGCTTGAATACTGCTCAGCAGTGTGGGATCCGTACCAGATAGTGTTGATAGAAGAGATAGTGAAGATCCAACGGAGAGCAGCGCGCTTCGTTACAGGGTCATTTAGTAATCGCGAAAGCGTTACGGAGATGACAGATAAACTCCAGTGGAAGACTCTGCAGGAGAGACGCTCAGTAGCTCGGTAGGGGCTTTTGTTGAAGTTTTGAGAACATAGCTTCACCGAAGAGACAAGGTGTATATTGGTCCCTCCCACGTATATCTCACGAAGAGACCATGAGGATAAAATCAGAGAGATTAGAGCCCACACAGAGGCATACCGACAACCCATCTTTCCACGAACAATACGAGACTGGAATAGAAGGGAGAACCTATAGAGGTACTCAAGGTACCCTCCGCCACACACCGTCAGGTGGCTTGCGGAGTATGGATGTAGATGTAGATGTAGATGTAGAATGTGGCGTTCAGAAGCGCCAATAATCTCTCTGAAAACTCGCTATTTAAATTCCTGTTCAGATAAATACACTCCTGGAAATGGAAAAAAGAACACATTGACACCGGTGTGTCAGACCCACCATACTTGCTCCGGACACTGCGAGAGGGCTGTACAAGCAATGATCACACGCACGGCACAGCGGACACACCAGGAACTGCGGTGTTGGCCGTCGAATGGCGCTAGCTGCGCAGCATTTGTGCACCGCCGCCGTCAGTGTCAGCCAGTTTGCCGTGGCATACGGAGCTCCATCGCAGTCTTTAACACTGGTAGCATGCCGCGACAGCGTGGACGTGAACCGTATGTGCAGTTGACGGACTTTGAGCGAGGGCGTATAGTGGGCATGCGGGAGGCCGGGTGGACGTACCGCCGAATTGCTCAACACGTGGGGCGTGAGGTCTCCACAGTACATCGATGTTGTCGCCAGTGGTCGGCGGAAGGTGCACGTGCCCGTCGACCTGGGACCGGACCGCTGCGACGCACGGATGCACGCCAAGACCGTAGGATCCTACGCAGTGCCGTAGGGGACCGCACCGCCACTTCCCAGCAAATTAGGGACACTGTTGCTCCTGGGGTATCGGCGAGAACCTTTCGCAACCGTCTCCATGAAGCTGGGCTACGGTCCCGCACACCGTTAGGCCGTCTTCCGCTCACGCCCCAACATCGTGCAGCCCGCCTCCAGTGGTGTCGCGACAGGCGTGAATGGAGGGACGAATGGAGACGTGTCGTCTTCAGCGATGAGAGTCGCTTCTGCCTTGGTGCCAATGATGGTCGTATGCGTGTTTGGGGCCGTGCAGGTGAGCGCCACAATCAGGACTGCATACGACCGAGGCACACAGGGCCAACACCCGGCATCATGTGGGGAGCGATCTCCTACACTGGCCGTACACCACTGGTTCAAATGGTTCAAATGACTCTGAGCACTATGGGACTCAACTGCTCAGGTCATTAGTCCCCTAGAACTTAGAACTAGTTAAACCTAACTAACCTAAGGACATCACACACATCAATGCCCGAGGCAGGATTCGAACCTGCGACCGTAGCGGTCTCTCGGTTCCAGACTGCAGCGCCAGAACCGCGCGGCCACTTCGGCCGGCTACACCACTGGTGATCGTCGAGGGGACACTGAATAGTGCACGGTACATCCAAACCGTCATCGAACCCATCGTTCTACCATTCCTAGACCGGCAAGGGAACTTGCTTTTCCAACAGGACAATGCACGTCCGCATGTATCCCGTGCCACCCAACGTGCTCTAGAAGGTGTAAGTCAACTAACTTGGCCAGCAAGATCTCCGGATCTGTCCCCCATTGAGCATGTTTGGGACTGGATGAAGCGTCGTCTCACGCAGTCTGCACGTCCAGCACGAACGCTGGTCCAACTGAGGCGCCAGGTGGAAATGGCATGGCAAGCCGTTCCACAGGACTACGTCCAGCATCTCTACGGTCGTCTCCATGGGAGAATAGCAGCCTGCATTGCTGCGAAAGGTGGATATACACTGTACTAGTGCCGACATTGTGCATGCTCTGTTTCCTGTGTCTATGTGCCTGTGGTTCTGTCAGTGTGATCATGTGATGTATCTGACCCCAGGAATGTGTCAATAAAGTTTCCCCTTCCTGGGACAATGAATTCACGGTGTTCTTATTTCAATTTCCAGGAGTGTACATTGTCATATTTTCAGTATGTGTCTTTATGACGCTGACTGGCATTATGCATTGAGGTGATGATAGTCTTGGGGTAACGGTATACAAACATAACGATGGCGGTAGTATCGCGTACACAAGGTATAAAAGGTCAATGCACTGGAGAAGCAGTCATCTGTAGTCACGTCATTCATGGGAAAAGATTTACATCGTGTTTAGGGCGACACTACGGGAATTTACAGACTCTGAACACGGAATGATAGTTGGAGCCAGACACATGGGACATTCCGTTTCGGGAATCGTTAGGGAATTCGGTATTCCGAGATCCGCAGTGTGAATAGAATACCAAATTTCAGGCATTACCTCTCACCACGGAAAACGCAATGGCTAACGGCCTTGACTTAACGACCGAGAGCAGCGGCGTTTGCGTAGAGTTGTCAGTGCTGACAGACAAGCAATACTGTGTGAAACAACAGCAGAAATGAGTGTACGACGTACGAGGAAGTCTGGTGTTATGGGGCTATGGCAGCGGACGATCGAAGCGAGTGCCTCCGCTAAATGTACGACATTGCCTGCAGTGCCTCTCCTGGGCTCGTGGCCATGTGGTTTGGACTCTAGACGACAAGAAACCTGTGACCTGGTCAGATGAGTCCGTATTTCAATTGGTAATAGCTGATGGTAGGTTTCGAGTGCGGCGCAGACCCCATGGAGTCATCAACCCAAGTTGTAATCAAAGCACTGTGCAGACTGGTGGTGGCTGCATAATGGTCTGGGCTGTGGTTGCATGGAATGGACTAGGTCCTTTGGTAAACTGAACCGATCATTGACTGGAAATAATTATGTTCAGCTACGTGAAGATTATTTTTAGCCATTCATGGACTTCATGTTCCCAAACAACGATTGAAATTTTATGGACGACAACGCGCCTTGTCACCTGGCCACAACAGCTCGCGATTCGTTTAAAGAACGGGCAGTTGGTGCGAATGATTTAGCCACACATAACGACCTACGTGAATCCCATCGACCATTTATGGGACATAATTGAGATGTGAGCTCGTGCACAAACTGCTGCATCGCGCAACTCTTTTGCAATTATGGACCTCTATAGAGGCAGCATGGCTCAATATTTCTTGAGAGGACTTGGAACTACATGTTGAGTCCATGCCACCTGGAGTTCTTGCACTACACTGCGCGAAAGGAGTTTGACACTATATTTGTAGGTATTCCATGACTTTTGTCACCTCGGTGTAAATGATGGATATTAAATGTATCAATTCATATATCAAGCCTGCCGGAGTGGCCGAGCGCTTCTAGGCGCTACAGTCTGGAACCGCGCGACCGCTACGGTCTCAGGTTCGAATCCTGCCTCGGGCATGGATGTGTGTGATGTCCTTAGGTTAGTTAGGTTTAAGTAGTTCTAAGTTCTAGGGGACTGATGACCTCAGCAGTTAAGTCCCATAGTGCTCAGAGCCATTTGAACCATTTTTTTCATATATCAAAATATTTTGCGTTAGTTTGAGAAACATTTGCCCCTGCACATTTTAATATCAGTTTAAACTTAAGGAATACTTCCGTAGTTCAACTGTGGTTATTATTACCAGTAGTGACTTCAACAATTGTCAACTTCGTTCAGGACGCGTCTAAAACTCTTCACTGTTTGCGACGTATGATTTTACAAATTACACATCCTCATACTTTCTAAATTATCGATTTTTACTGTGCCTCATGCCGTTGTTTGTCGGATAAAGTCACCTATGAGTAAAGCATCAAGAGAATAAAACAAAATCAGCTTTCTGAGGAGTCTGTCAATGCCCGGACAACAATAATAAACTGTGAGGAGCGGGCGTGAGTCGCGCTTGGGTAGCTCAGTTGGTAGGGCACTTGCCCGCGAAAGGCAAAGGTCCCGAGTTCGAGTCTCGGTCCGGCACACAGTTGTAATCTGCCAGGAAGTTTCAACAATAGTATTTTCCAACGATAGAGCAGAACTGTCACCGTTTTTTGGCAATGGTCCTGAAACACTTTCTAGTGACACTTTATGGGCAGCATGCAGGGACGAGAAACGAAATA
This sequence comes from Schistocerca serialis cubense, assembly GCF_023864345.2. Lineage (NCBI taxonomy): Eukaryota > Metazoa > Arthropoda > Insecta > Orthoptera > Acrididae > Schistocerca > Schistocerca serialis. The sequence continues at coordinate 891,662,305 of NC_064641.1, forward strand.
CGAGAAACTTTGGCCAGCACGCCCAGACAGCGCCAGTTCAGAATCCAGTTTTGGACCTCATTATCTCGCACGGACTCTACAATTACAATTCAGTATAGAAAGCCTATACGAAGACGGTCATGAAGCTGTCCAATGTCACTTTGAGGAATAAATTCCACAGTATTTCCTCGTGTTCTCATGGCAGCTGGCTACCGAATATCGTGGCTGGCAACATCCATACCAGATGGTGACGCACTATGTCATACACATGTTCAATACGGAACGAATCTGACGACAATACTGAGAATGGAGTTGACCAACATTATGGAGATCATATTGGGACGGTGGAGAAGGGCACACTGTCCTGCTTGATGTTCGCCGTTTCGCAGTAACAGCAGCTACAGATTAAAGTGAACAATGGTCTGGCCGTATCCAACACTTATGATTGTTCGGTCATTACAGAACGAATACTCAGAGATGGACTTTTGTGCCACTGGTTGATACTGAACGGTAGATGCCGCTCTACATCTCGACAATGCTGTCGCAAGCAACTGTCAGTGGCAACAAAACAGAAAGTACTGGTTCAAATGGCTCTGAGCACTATGGGACTTAACATCCGTGGCCATCAGTCCCCTAGAACTTAGAACTACTTAAACCTAACTAACCTAAGGACATCACACACATCCATGCCCGAGGCAGGATTCGAACCTGCGACCGTAGCAGCCGCGCGGTTCCGGACTGCGCGCCTAGAACCGCTAGACCACCGCGGCCGGCAATAGAAAGTACTCTCCCATCACTAAACATAAAGTGAACTCCGTAAGTATATGGCGGAACACAAATTCACGTTGCGAGGTCTGTAGCATTTTGAGTTACACGGCAGACATGACTTACTTTCAATGTCGACCGGTTTTTCTACTTGGGCCGGCCGGAGTGGCCGAGCGGTTCTAGGCGCTACCGTCTGGAACCGCGCGACCACTAAGGTCGTAGGTTCGAATCCTGCCTCGGGCATGGATGTGTGTTATGTCCTTAGGTTAGTTAGGTTTAATTAGTTCGTCAGAAGTTAAGTCCCGTAGTGCTCAGATCCATTTGAACGATTTTTTTGGACTTTACTGTGTAACAGTGGTGCTTAATCGGAATATTAATGATCTATTCTGTCATCTCAAGATACGTTCTACGAATAGCACACTATAATGACTTTCATTTTTAATTTATAGTATTTCATCACATCGAAAATGGAAGAGCTGCAATTAAAAGGCTTGCAGAAAGTGTCTTGCAATATTGTGCATTTTATGTCCTGTAATTATATCGGTTGTTAATGGTACTCTGCACTGATACTCAGTGAATAATAGCAGACCATATAACCATGGGAACATATTGTTACTATTTTAGCTCACTTCTCCAATGTTCGCAAATAAAATACAAAATATTATCCTGATCCACACAGTGTCCAACCTCTATAATTGGTACACAGTATCCAGTCGGCTTCAAATGACTCCAGACACATAATGTCCTTTTAAGTTTTTCCTCTTGAGTGGTTGTTCCCAGTACATCCCAGTTTTATTCGCTGGTTTGTAATTGACTTTACATTGACACCCTTTGGGTGTTTGTTCTATTTTTCAACTCTCTTCCATACTTTATTTTGTCTTTTAGAAAGTATTCCGTAATTGGAGCAAACCAGTGATCGGTATAAAATGCTAAAAATCAGATAAAAACAGTCTCGGCCACGTTTTCATATTTTTGTTCGCTTTGGCCCTTTCCACAGACCATCTGTTGTTTTTTTTTTTCAACGCTACAATACAGTAATAATACATTTTCAGTATAGAGGGATGAAAATATGGCTAAACAACGTTTAAAATTAAAACGTGCGATGTTACACCCACTATGGGAGCTACTGGCCGCAGACGGAGCGAGATCCGTATTAGTAAGGATATCACTGCTGAATACAGCAGCTTTAGTCGAGAGTATGTACTGTAGGCTCCACCCATCGCTTACAGCGTTACATCATTGACAACAAAAGACGCGTGGAATATGCTACATTGCAGCGGAGAAAAGGAGGAAAGTGCTGAAACCGGTTGCTAAAGAATAAAAACCTGAAAACGCGATCGAGACTGTTTATTTTGTCTGTTTTTAATCTCTTCCCTCCCCTGGTGATCTTTTGCTTCTAATTATTGAAAACGCTTCAGCTGCCTCCTTCGCGGTCATTTTGTTAGACATTATCTTGTTCAAAGCCATCTTCACCTTACTCTTCATTCTATTTTCCTCTTACTTTTTTTCTCATTTTCCGCCATTTCAATCTGATCTGAGAAGAACTAAGAAGAAGGAAACTAAATTTAAAAATTCAAATTATTTCTGACCGATTGTCAGAGCCATTCGGATGGCCGGTACTGCGCGACAAATACGCAAAAGAATCTAGTCATATTGTACCTTTTTTGTTTTATAGAAATTACCATGAAACGTTTGTTAAGTGCCATTCCTTACGTAACACAGATGCAACGAAACTAATCACTTACCTGAATAATGGTTACTACTGGCTTAAAAACATCCTCTTTGCGCTAAGAGTTACAGCAACACCATCAAGCACTTCGAGCAGAAACAGTACTGCAAACCGAAAGAAGATATTCGTCTCCAGTGCAAGTGGAAACACAGGTTTACTTCTGCTTTGTGCACTTCTAACGTTTGGAGGAGGAAAGGGAAATCACAGCAGAGGCCGGTAATAGGCAGCCGATACTGCACGACTCTCCCTTATTAGATACGGCTAGGAGACGTATTCGTGTTTCACCGCCACTTGTAGTCGTCGTAATGGTCTTGGCGGACAGAATTGGTCCGAATTTTTGCTTCGCATGCCATATTATCTCTAACAGCAGTAATCCAGGCGTGAATTGAATGTACACTGCTGATCACTGAAACTGTAACACTGTGAAGGCTGAAGGCACCAAACGACTAACTGACAAGGAATGTTTTACGTGCTTGGATACGCAAACGACTAACATTTCAAAGCGTTCGGAAGTCGCGTTCTGTTCTTGGTAGATCTTGAGTAGATGGTGTTATTACGTCTACGTGTAAAGGCACATACACACTAGGTCATCGAACGCCAACAAAGTAAAACCATTAGATTCGGACGAACATTGGAGTTCAGCCTATCATCCTCACCAAACCAAGGGATGGGCAAGGAATTCGAGTGCGTGGAGTCGCAATTGGACCTGATGACCCATCGAGGATGCTCCTGTTCTGTTGTTGATACACTACTGGCTATTAAAACTGCTACACCACGAACATGACGTGCTACAGACGCTTAATTTAACCGACAGGAAGAAGATTCTGTGATATGCAAATGATTAGCTTTTCAGAGCATTCACACAAGGTTGGTGCGGATGGCGACATCTACAACGTGCTGACATGAGGAACGTTTCCAATCGATTTCTCATACACAAACAGCAGTTGACCGGCGCTGCCTGGTGAAACGTTGGTGTGATGCCTCGTGTAAAGAGGAGAAATGCGCACCATCACGTTTCAGACTTTGATAAAGGTCGGATTGTAGCCTATCGCGATTGCGGTTTATCCTATCGCGACACTGCTGCTCGAGTTGGTTGAGATTCAATGACTTTTAGCAGAATATGGAATCGTTGTGTTCAGGAGGGTAATACGGAACGCCAGGCTGGATCCCAATGGCCTCGTATCACTAGCAGTCGAGATGACAGGCATCTTGTCCGCATGGCTGTAACGGACCGTGCAGCCACATCTCGATCTCTGAGTCAACAGATGGGGACGTTTGAAAGACAACAACCATCTGCACGAACAGTTCGACGACGTTTACAGCAGCATGGACTATCAGCTCGGAGACCATGGCTGCGGTTACCCTTGACACTGCATCACAGACAGGAGCACCTGCGATGGTGTACTCAGCGACGAACCTGGGTGCACGAATGGCAAAACGTCATTATTTCGGATGAGTCCAGGTTCTGTTTACACCATCATGATGGTTGCATGCATGTTTGGCGACATCGTGGTGAACGCACATTGGAAGCGTGTAATCGTCATCGCCATATTGGCGTATCACACGGCCTGATGGTATGGGGTGCCATTGGTTACAAGTCTCGAATCACCTCTTGTTCGCATTGACGGCACTTGTAACAGTGGACGTTACATTTCAGATGTGTTACGACCCGTAGCTCTACCCTTCAGTCGATCCCTGCTAAACTCTACGCTTCAGCAGGATAATACACGACCGCATGTTGCAGGTGCTGTACGGGCCTTTCTAGGTACAGAAAATGTTCGACTGCTGCCCTGGCCAGCACATTTTCCAGATCTTTCCAGATCTCTCACCAATTGAAAACGTCTGGTCAATGGTGGCCGAGCAACTGGCTCGTCACAATACGCCAGTCACTATTCTTGATGAACTGTGGTATCGTGTTGAAGCTGCATGGGCAACTGTACCTGTACACGACATCCAAGCTCTGACTCAATGCCCAGGCGTATCAAGGCCGTTATTACGGCTAGAGGTGGTTGTTATGGGTACTGATTTCTCAGGATCTATGCACCCAACCTGCGTGAAAATGTAATCGCGTGTCAGTTCTAGTATAATATATTTGTCCAATGAATACCTATTTATCATCTGCATTTCTTCTTTTTGTAGCAATTTTAATGGCCAGTAGTGTAAAAAAAAAGCGGTATATCTACGATTTCACCGGTCGATGCTATGAGGGCCGAAGATGACTGAGTAGTCGTCGCATGCGCAGCATTTCTTTCACTGTAAGAAAGTGATCATCAGAAAAATAAGATGAAGAAAGGACACTAGTGGACGACCTCTCTATTAAAATGTAGGGAAAAGTCGTGGAACAAATTTAATGTCTGACCTTAAGCTGTCTTATAATATGCTCTATTCCCTAATTTTTCTAAAATAATCAACAAAAAATGGTTCAAATGGCTCTGAGCACTATGGGACTCAACTGCTGAGGTCATCAGTCCCCTAGAACTTAGAACTAGTTAAACCTAACTAACCTAAGGACATCACAAATATCCATGCCCGAGGCAGGATTCGAACCTGCGACCGTAGCGGTCTTGCGGTTCCAGACTGAAGCGCCTTTAACCGCACGGCCACTTCGGCCGGCAATAATCAACAGATGTCAATAAAAACTAAATGTTCGTTTTCACATTGTGCACATTTCTTTCTAAAAGCTCACTTATTTCCATCCTACCTTTTCAATTTTTGTAGCATGCCATAAACATTCACATTCACAGGAAGAATTTATCAGCTTTAATACCGTCTTCGTACCCCATAGTCCCGAATTTTTAATCACAATGAATACAAACCTGCTCAGTGGACGCAGCAAACCGATACTGAACCAACTAATATTTGACATGGCGTCCACACTAGAAGAGGGTTCCCAAGGGCAACCCACCGCCTACACTTCGATGTTACCTCTTGTAGCCCGAACCCCAACCAAGGCCAACCGCTTTGTTGCTTTCGATATCTTGCCCGTAAACACTCAGAAAACCTCGGCCGAAGTAGCGGTTGGTTGTCGTTCGTTCGCCTCGGATGGCCTAGTGTGTATGTGCCTTAAAAGGGAAAGGCGTCCAGCAGTAGATGCGTCATTGCCTTTCGAGACTGCGATTTACGGTTCTGCGGAGTTGCTGCTCACATAGGACGACATGGGACACCTGTTATCTGAATATGTAAGATGAGTTCAGGGGGGTCAGAGTCAACACCATGCAGGATTTAAGCGGCCCACGCTTCTTACACGCGAGAGGACAGATGTAAGTATTTTTCACTCGGCCATTCAGGATCCTACAGAAATGGCACGCACCTTCCATCAGAAACTGATTTGTTTGCAGCAAGACACGTGTGGATAGCGACAGGGCGACGACTTCTAGATAGCCACGGAGTGTCAGCACTGGGACCAGTGTTGTGGGTTGTCTCGACGCCACGGCAGGGAGAGGCGCGCCAACAATGGATTCAGACGAGTGGCGGTTGTACGCACAGTACAACAAAAGAAGTGTCCGTGTCTGGAGTCTCCGAGAAGAATGAAATTTCCGGGAGTGCATTCGTTACCGTCAAAGCAATTTGCATGGTGGTTTCTGATACCATTCGAAACTCGGCATGCTCGACAACCCACTTATTTGGACAGCAGCCGTTACATTTTTCCCACGTTGAGATTGTCGGCTGCGCCTTACGTTCGAAGTGTCCCGGATGTTACCTTTCAACTACACTAATGCTCATAAATGAAGGATAATTGAAGAATGTGGTGCCACACAACGTGGCACTACACAAAACTGGCGCTAATAGCATAGACACATAGTGAACACACACGACACAGATCTGTAAGTCCACGGTATTAGTGATAAGTTGAGAAAACCGTCCCCAAACACATGTGCTACAAAACGCCACTGTTTCCTGCGCATGTACCCCGATACCAATGTGGGATATGATCGCCATGCACACGTACACAGGCCGCACAACGGGCTGGCATATTCTGGATCATGTGGTCGAGCAGCTGGTGGAGTATAGCCTCCCATTCTTGCACCAGTTCCTGTCGGAGCTCTTAAAGTGTCCTAGGGGTGTGAAGATGTGCAGCGACACGTCGACCGAGAGCATCCCAGACGTCCAGACGTGCTCGATGTGGTTTAGGTCTGGAGAACAGGCAGGTCACTCCATTCGCCTGATATCTTCTGTTTCAAGGTACTCCTCCACGATGGCAGCTCGGTGGGGCCGTGCGGTATCACCCATCTCCTGGAAAGGCGGAGATACTGGTGCAAAATGACGTCCCGATACACCTGACCTGTTACAGTTCCTCTGTCAAAGACATGCAGGACTGTACGTGCATCAATCATAATTCCACCCTACACCATTAAATCACGACCTCCATACAGGTCCATCTCAAGCACATTAAGGGGTTGGTGGTCTAGGGGCAGCCGGCACGGTAGCTCAGCGTGTTCGGTCAGAGGGTTAGCAGCCCTCTGTAATAAATAAAACTGAGCTAATCGATCAACAACGAACTTAAACGGATGTCTTACGACGTCCGCCCCGATCAGATGCAACGAACAAAAACGAACAAAATGAGATTTAAAAAAAAGGGGGTAGCGTCTTTGATTTATAATCAAAACGTCTTCGGTCCCGGGTTCGATCCCCGCCACTGCCTAAATTTTGATAAATAATCAGTATTGGCGGCCGAAGACTTCAGGCATAAGAAGTCAGCCTCATTCTGCCAACGGCCTTGTCAAAGAGGGCGGAGGAGCGGATAAAGGTTCAAGGCACTCTCTTGTCCTAGGGCTGGGGAATTGCCCCTAAAGGCGGAAGAATCAGCAATGATTAACGACATGAGGATGCAGAAGGCAATGGAAACCACTACATTAAAGACACGTAATGTGTATCCACAGGACATGTGGCCTGTAATTGAAGAAGTGTCATGATAATCTCTCCATTGGCAAAAGATTCCGGAATAGTCCCCCATTCGGATCTCCGGGAGGGGGCTGCCATGAGGAAAAGATTGAATAATTTACGAAAGGATAACGTTCTACGAGTCGGGGCGTGGAATGTCAGAAGCTTGAACGTGGTAGCGAAACTAGAAAATCTGAAAAGGGAAATGCAAAGGCTCAATCTAGATGTAGTAGGGGTCAGTGAAGTGAAGTGGAAGGAAGACAAGGATTTCTGGTCAGATGAGTATCGGGTAATATCAACAGCAGTAGAAAATGGTACAACGGGTGGAGGATTCGTTATGAATAGGAAGGTAGGGCAGAGGGTGTGTTACTGTGAACAGTTCAGTGACCGGGTTGTTCTAATCAGAATCGACAGCAGACCAACACCGACAACGATAGTTCATGTATACATGCCGACGTCGCCAGCTGTAGATGAACAGATAGAGAAAGTGTATGAGGATATTGAAAGGGTAATGCAGTATGTAAAGGGGGACGAAAATCTAATAGTCATGGGCGAATGGAATGCAATTGTAGGGGAAGGAGTAGAAGAAAAGGTTACAGGAGAATATGGGCTTGGGACAAGGAATGAAAGAGGAGAAAGACTAATTGAGTTCTGTAACAAGATTCAGCTAGTAATAGCGAATACCCTGTTCAAGAATCACAAGAGGAGGAGGTATACTTGGAGAAGGCCGGGAGATACGGGAAGATTTCAATTAGATTACATCATTGTCAGACAGAGATTCCGAAATCAGATACTGGATTGTAAGGCGTACCCAGGGGCAGATATAGACTCAGATCACAATATAGTAGTGATGAAGATTAGGCTGAAGTTCAAGACATTAGCCAGGAAGAATCAATACGCAAAGAAGTGGGATACGGAAGTACTAAGGAATGACGAGATACGTTTGAAGTTCTCTAACGCTATAGATACAGCAATAAGGAATAGCGCAGTAGGCAGTACAGTTGAAGAGGAATGGACATCTCTCAAAAGAGCCAACACAGAAGTTGGGAAGGAAAACATAGGTTGATGAAAGGAGGAAGTACAAACATGTTCCGGGAAAATCAGGAATACAAAAATACAAGTCGCTGAGGAGGGTTGGGCTGTTTTGGGGAAGGAGAACAGACAGCGTGGTCATCGGTCTCATCGGATTAGGGAAGGACGGGGAAGGAAGTCGGCCGTGCCCTTTGAAAGGAACCATTCCGGCATTTGCCTGGAGCGATTTAGGGAAATCACGGAAAACCTAAATCAAGGTCGCTGAGGAATGAAATAAATAGGAAGTGCAGGGAAGCTAAGACGAAATGGCTGCAGGAAAAATGTGAAGACATGGAAAAAGATATGATTGTCGGAAGGACAGACTCAGCATACAGGAAAGTCAAAACAACCTTTGGTGACATTAAAAGCAACGGTCGTAACATTAAGAGTGCAACGGGAATTCCACTGTTGAATGCAGAGGAGAGAGCAGATAGGTGGAAAGAAAACATTGAAAGCCTCTATGAGGGTGAAAATTTGTCTGATGTGATAGAAGAAGAAACAGAAGTCGATTTAGAAGAGATAGGGGATCCAGTATTAGAATCGGAATTTAAAAGAGCTTTGGAGGACTTACGGTCAAATAAGGCAGAAGGGATAGATAACATTCCATCAGAATTTCTAAAATCATTGGGGGAAGTGGCAACAAAACGACTATTCACGTTGGTGTGTAGAATATATGAGTCTGGCGATATACCATCTGACTTTCGGAAAAGCATCATCCACACAATTCCGAAGACGGCAAGAGCTGACAAGTGCGAGAATTATCGCACAATCAGCTTAACAGCTCATGCATCGAAACTGCTTACAAGAATAATATACAGAAGAATGGAAAAGAAAATTGAGATTGCGCTAGGTGACGATCAGTTTGGCTTTAGGAAAAGTAAAGGGACGAGAGAGGCAATTCTGACGTTACGGCTAATAATGCAAGCAAGGCTAAAGAAAAATCAGGACACTTTCATAGGATTTGTCGACCTGGAAAAAGCGTTCGACAATATAAAATGGTGCAAGCAGTTCGAGATTCTGAAAAAAGTAGGGGTAAGCTATAGGGAGAGACGGGTCATATACAATATGTACAACAACCAAGAGGGAATAATAAGAGTGGACGATCAAGAACGAAGTACTCGTATTAAGAAGGGTGTAAGACAAGGCTGTAGCCTTTCGCCCCTACTCTTCAATCTGTACATCGAGGAAGCAATGATGGCAATAAAAGGAAGGTTCAGGAGTGGAATTAAAATACAAGCTGAAAGGATATCAATGATACGATTCGCTGATGACATTGCTATCCTGAGTGAAAGTGAAGAAGAATTAAATGATCTGCTGAACGGAATGAACAGTCCAATGAGTACACAGTATGGTTTGAGAGTAAATCGGAGAAAGACGAAGGTAATGAGAAGTAGTAGAAATGAGAACAGCGAGAAACTTAACATCAGGATTGATCGTCACGAAGTCAATGAAGTTAAGGAATTCTGCTACCTAGGCAGTAAAATAACCAATGACGGACGGAGCAAGGAGGACATGAAAAGCAGACTCACTATGGCAAAAAAGGCATTTCTGGCCAAGAGAAGTCTACTAATATCAAATACCGGCCTTAATTTGAGGAAGAAATTTCTGAGGATGTACGTCTGGAGTACAGCATTGTATGGTAGTGAAACATGGACTGTGGGAAATCCGGAACAGAAGAGAATCTAAACATTTGAGATGTGGTGCTATAGACGAATGTTGAAAATTAGGTGGACTGATAAGGTAAGGAATGAGGAGGTTCTACGCAGAATCGGAGAGGAAAGGAATATGTGGAAAACACTGATAAGGAGAAGGGACAGGATGATAGGACATCTGCTAAGACATGAGGGAATGACTTCCATGGTATTAGAGGGAGCTGTAGAGGGCAAAAACTGTAGAGGAAGACGGAGATTGGAATACGTCAAGGAAATAATTGAGCACGTAGGTTGTAAGTGCTACTCTGAGATGAAGAGATTAGCACAGGAAAGGAATTCGTGGCGGGCCGCATCAAACCAGTCAGTAGACTGATGACCAAAAGAAAAAAAAAATGTAGTTCCTGGTTGACGCCAGATAAAAACCCGGCGAGAATCACTGTTCACACTATAGCTGGACTCGTCCGCCAACATAACTTGGCACCAATGTACCAATGACAATGTACTGTGTTCTCGACTCCAGACTTAACGGGCTCTCCTGTGACCAGGGGTCAGTGGAATTCACCTTCCAGGTCTCCTGGCGAATAAACCATGTCTGTTCACTCGTCTGTAGATTGTGTGTCTGGAGACAACTGTTCCAGTGGCTGCGGTAAGGTCCTGAGCAAGGCTACCTGCGGTACTCCGTGGGCATCTGCGGGCACTGATGGTTTAATATCGGTCTCCTTGTGGTGTTGTACACCGTGGACGTCATGCACTGTAGCCCCTGGAGACGTTTCCTGTCTGCTGGAATCGTTGCCATAATCTTGAGATCACTCTTTGTGGCACACGGAGGGCCCGTGCTACGACCTGCTGTGTTCGACGAACCTCCAGTCGCCCTAGTATTCTACCCTCGTAACGTCATCAATATGTGTTCTTTGAGCCATTTTCAACACACAGTCACCACTAGCACGTCTGAAAACGTCTGCACACTTACTCGCTGGACTGTACTCTCGACATGCACCAACACACCTCTGCATATGTGGACTGCTGCCAGCGCCACAGTGCGACGACCGCAGGTCAAATGCACCGCATGGTCATACCCCGAGGTGATGTAAAGCCCCAAACCGCCCACCAGACCGTTGTTCCAGAATGTATTGACATCCTCAATTTATGATCATGACTATAGATAACGTTACATTATAGGTTGTCCGTCCGGCCTCACATATGCCGATACAGATTGTGTTCGGCTCTTGCCTTCACCAGTGTGTTATTTGGGTCTCTCACCCGATGAAATCATTTGATCATGTTTATTCAAAGGTCTTCAAGATGTTAACCGCATATGGGCATTGAAATGAATCGATGGTAACTGCGAATGTTTGTGGAGAAGAAGGACTTGAACTCAAATCTCCCACCAACCACGAGTGGTCGCAATAACAGTCTCACTCATCCAAGCATGCATACTGTCAGACCCAAATTCCCAGCCAGTCAAACATTACTAGCGTAGCGTCACACACCCATGAACCCCTTACTCGCCATTTCGTACTCCCACAAGAGTTCGGGCATGGTGTGCATCTGCAGTGAAATAATAGATCCATTGTCCGCAAGGATGGTGCAAAGTCCAAAGATTCATTCTTCCAATGCGGTTGTAAATCAAGCCCGATTTCTCTCTCTCTCTCTCTGTCTCTCTCTCTCTCTCAACACCACGAAGCGACATAAACGAAACTTGTAGGCATCTTCCTACATCCGAAAGAAAATTTCTCTTCAGGTTTCAAGCCAGACGCATAAGAGTAGCGCTAGAAGCACCACTATGAGGATGTAAAGTAAACGCACGCTGCAACGGGTGTGAGCGTTAGTAGCCTCTGAGATAGGAGGTCATGAACTGATATTAGTGAAGGCTGCCTTATTTATTTATTTACATAGTTTACGCCCACATTGGAGCACTAAAATCAAACATAATGCGGCAGAGTCTACAATAATTAGTTTAGGTCTTAGCAGTCACCAATTTCTTCGTTTCCCAAAACTTCTTCATTTCCTGTGATCTGGCTGCTTGTTATTCTGCAGATATGACATACTTCTTCCGTTCTGATGGTATGAATGTCAGCCGTGTGTATTTGTTCTTCAGAAGTAGTTTCTCTTCTCTTTGTTGAATTTGGTGTATGGTGATGTTCAGTTCATCCAGATCACTTTGTACTTCTTTAAACCAGATGTTTTTGGTTTTACTGTTCCAGAAGTAGCGAAAGAGTTGCTTCAGGATTCTAATATTGGGTAGGCAAGATATGTGGCTGAAAAATGCAATCCTTCTTTTCCGTATTGTATCAATAAAGGATTCACTTTCTTCATACACTACTGAAGTGGCCAAAGTCTCCACTGCCCATTACTTAGTATTTACCGTCCATGTTTCGCTTCCATACATGGCTACACTCCATACAAATACTTTCAGAAATGACATCCTGACACTAAAATCTATACTCGATGTTAACAAATTTTTCTTCTTTAGAAACACTTTCCTTGCCATTGCCAGTGTACATTTTATATCATCTCTACTTCGACCATCATGAGTTATTTTGCTCCCCAAATAGCAAAGCTCGTTTACTACTTTAAGCTTCTCATTTTCTAATCTAATTCCCGCTGCACCACCCGATTTAATTGGACTACATCCCATTATCCTCGTTTTGCTTTTGTTGATGTTCATCTTATATCCTCCTTTCAAGACACTGTCCATTCTGTTCAGCTGCTCTTCCAGGTCCTTTGTTGTCTCTGATAGAATTCCAATGTCATCGGCAAATCTCGAAGTTTCTGTTTCTTCTCCATGAATTTTAATTCCTACCCCGAATTTTTCTTTTGTTTCCTTTACTGATTGCTCAATATACGGACTGAATAACATCGGGGAGAGGCTACAACCTTGTCTCACTCCCTTCCCAACCACTGCTTCCCTTTCATGCTCCTGAACTCTTATAACTAGTTTATGTACACAATGTAAATAGCCTTTCGCTCGCTAAATTTAACCCCTGCCACCTTCAGAATTTGAAAGAGAGTATTCCAATCAACATTGTCAAGTGTTTTCTCTAAGTCTACAAATACTAGAAACGTAGGCTTACCTTTCCTTAATCTGTTCTTTAAGGTAAGTCGTAAGGTCAGTATTGCCCCACGTGTTCCAACATTTCCACGGAATCCAAACTGATCTTCCCCGAATCCGGCTTCTACCAGTTTTTCCATTCGTCTCTGGTTCTTTCAATTTATCCAGGTCCCATTTCCTTAAATTCCCACCTTTTTGCAGTTTCTTCAGTTTTAATCTATAGTTCATAACCAATAGATTGTGGTCAGAGTCCAAATCTGCCCCTGGAAATGTCTTACAATTTAAAACCTAATTCCTAAATCTCTGTCTTACCATTATATAATATATCTGACACCTTCCACTATCTCCAGGTTTCTTCCATGTATACAACCGTCTTTTATGATTCTTGAGCCACGTGTTAGCTATGATTAAGTTATTCTCTGTGCATAATTCTACCAGGCGGCTTCGTCTTTCATTCTTTAACCCCATTCCATATTCACCTACTACGTTTCTTTCTCTTCCTTTTCCTACCATTGAATTCCAGTCACCCATGACTATTAAATTTTCGTCTCCCTTCACTAGCTGAACGATTTCTTTTATCTCATGGTACATTTCATCAATCTCTTCGTCATCTGCGGAGATAGTTGGCATATAAACTTGTACTACTGTGGTAGGCATGGGCTTCGTATCTATCTTGGCCACAATAATGCGTTCACTATGATGTTTGTAGTAGCTTACCCGCACTCCTACTTTTTTATCCATTATTAAACCTACTTCTGCATTACCCCTATTTGATTTTGTGTTTATAACTCTGTAGTAACCTGACCAGAAGTCTTGTTCCTCCCGCCACCGAACTTCAATAATTCCCACTATATCTAACTTTAACCTATCCATTTCCCTTTTTAAATTTTCTAACCTACCTGCCCGATTAAGTGAGCTGACATTCCACGCTCCGATCCGTAGAGCGCCAGTTTTCTTTCTCCTGATAACGACATGCTCTTGAGTAGTCCCCGCCCGGAGATCCGAATGGGGGACTATTTTACCTCAGGAATATTTTACCCAAGAGGACGCAATCATCATTTCACCATACAGTAAAGTTGCATGCCCTCGGAAAAAATGACGGATGTAGTTTCCCCTTACTTTCAACCGTTCGCAGTACCAGCACAGCAAGGCCGTTTTGGTTAGTGTTACAACGCCAGATCATTCAGTCATCCAGACTGTTGCACTGCAGCTACTGAAAAGGCTGCTGCCCCTCTTCAGGAACCACACGTTTGTCTGGTCTCTCAGCGGATACCCCTCCGTTGTGGTTGCACCTATGGTACGGCGGCTATCTGTGTCGCTGAGGCACGCAAGCCCCTCCAACAAGGGCAAGGTCCATGATTCGGTGGGGGGGGGGGGGGGGGGGAGGGGAGTAGGGGAGTAGTGGATGTAGTAGGAGAAGAAAAGCTGTGGACGCCGGTCGTTAATCGTGCCTCAGTAACCAACTAGGTAGAGCATTTGCCTGGGAAAAACAAAAGGTTCCGGATTCGAGTTCAGCATAGGCAAATATTTTAATGTGTCAGGAGTTTCGTAAAAGCATATAAATTAATTTCCCTTACACTTGGAAGCACTGTATGAGTGTACATTGTATGAGTGTATGAGTGTACTCAGGCACGTAGTGTCCGCTTCACAGTATTATCTAGCTTTGGTCCACAGCCAGTGACGCTGCCCACGGGTCTACAATAATGTTAGTGTAAATGATTCTGGCAGCCGCTGTAGCTTCACGACACTCGACACGTTCACTAACCATCACGAACAATAATCTTACAGCGCAGGCGCTATCAACCAAGCGACAGTCATGACGTATGGCTACTGGCGCAGTTCTGTTAAGAGGCAGGATGCCCAAGCATACTGTTCGCGTAGCTGGAGAATCCCTATTCGTATTTCAATCGCCGCGCTTGTTACTGCGTACAAAAAGTGCTTTAATTGGTGTTGAAATTACTAACTGAATGCAGAGACAGGCGGCCGGTTGCTGTGTACAGACACATGTGAGCTGTAGAACAGTTATGACAAGATGTCGCGTATGGAGGGCATCCACGCAGCGCCGTATCTCAGATGCCTTCCAGGCGACGGCCCAGCTGGTTTTTGTGAGCCCTGCGCCTCGGAACAGAGCGGCCCGTGTCAGGCATCAGCTGCCTCGGCGACTGAGGAGCGGCATGAGTCAGTCGGCGGGCGGGCGCGCATCTGCCCTCCCACGTGCGGTGATGCAACGGCCGCCTCTTAACTGGATGACGGACTGTCCGCCCTCTCCAGACGGACCACACATCTGCCCCTCCAGGCCGCGACAGGCCACCAGCAGGCGACGCGGCTGCAGACACCCGAAACCTCCCAAACAAGTCCATAGCAAACGCGTAGGAGCACAGGACTACGCCGACTGAAATGGGCAGTGCTGCGCCATGAAACGGCCATCCAACGTTTATCGAACTTTGTGGATATGCTTTTCATATAACGGCTGTTAACTGATTGAACATTCATTCAATTCGGAACTGATATCGATCATACCTACCAATAATATTTGACAGATCTCTAGCGTTCAAAAACCACTGCAAGAATTTCAGATCAAAAGTCTCCACCAGGAGCAACGTACTCAGAGAGCTGGCCGGATAATAGTGGGGCAGTCAAGCTGAAACCATGCGAACCTCTGAATGGCTTTATGCTATTGAACTGCTCCGCTGCGGAATATGCCTACCTTGTCTGGTATAAGTCAACAAATGCCAAATATAAGTCAACAAATACCAAATAGGTGGATTTTTCCTAAACGATTCATGCAGAACTATAATAGCTGTCTGAAGTCAACTCTAGTCGTGTGGCTCTATCATCTTGTAGGAACTGCACCACCTTTCCTTCGAAAACGAATAGCAGCAAAAAGGGAAAGAACGAAACTGGAGCAGGGAAAATCGTATCGCATCTACGGGCAACAGCCCTACCCTCAATGACTAAGATCAAGAAAAGCTTTCAGAATTGGTTAAAAACAGTCTTCGTTGTAATTTTAGTTCTTTATTTTTCAACTACGCGTTTCGCCTTATTTAGGCATCTTTAGGTTATCTTAATTTTGTATTTCTTAAGATAACCTGAAGATGCCTAAATAAGGCGAAATGCGTAGTTGAAAAATAAAAAAATAAAATTGCAACCAAGACTGTTTTTAACCAATACTGTTAAGCACCGGTTTGCTATATGCCACATATTTATTTATTTTATTTATTTATTTATTTATTTAACCTGATCAGATTAGGGCCATCAGGCCCTCTCTTACATCGGACCAGTGTTCCACACATGCAGCATTTCACACATCAGAGTAACATCATGAACATAGTTTAAATGAGAAAATTAGCTTACTCTAGTGACAATATGAATAAAGACTAGTGACTAAGACCTAATAAAGTAAATGCGGAAGTATTTTTACAACAGTTGCTATACATACATATTATGATAAAAGCAATAATAATAACAGTAAAACAAAAAATCTAATAATGATAAACATGACTAAGACCTAATAAAGTAAATGCTGGCAGTATTTTACATCAGGTGCTATACATACAGATTATGGTGAAAGCAATAATAATAACAGTAAAAAAAAAATCAAATAATAATGACAAACATGAGAAAGATTGGCAATGGTAATGAAGGTTTGTGCAGATGTACATTAATATTTTGGTGTGTAAAGTAGATGTTTACTAGTATAGCGAGTTTTGGGTAAGGGAGGTTTAAGGAGGGGGAGAGAGGGAAGTATTGAGGTGAAGTGCACTCATGTACAGAGGAAGGCATTACTGTTGCTTAAGTAGATACGTCATTAACTGTTTTTTGAAGCCGGTCATGTTTTTAAGTTCTCTAACATAACGAGGGAGGTTATTCCAGAGTCGGGTTCCCGCTACTGTAAAGGACTTGGAGAAGGTGACTGAGCGATGCAGTGGAACGGAGAAGATTTTATTATGATGGGAACGTGTGTTTCTGTCATGTTGTTCCGACATGAGTGTTAGGGACGAGGAGAGATATGAGGGACAGTGTACATTTATAAGGCAGTAGATGAGACAAAGTGTATGGAAATCTCTGCGTTTGTCTGCACGCAGCCAGGACAATTTTGCATATGCTGGTGAAATGTGATCAAAAAGTCGAACGTCACAGATATATCGGACGCAGGCATTCGTGACCAGTTCTAGACGTCGGGAATTTTCCTGAGAGAGGCCTTGTAGGATAATATCGCTGTAGTCAATGATTGGGAGTATAAGCGTTTGTACTAATTTCTTTTTCAGATCGAAAGGGAAGAGTTTTTTATATTTTTGTAGGACATGAAGGGATGCTGATGCTTTTTTGCATACTGCAGTTACGTGCTCTGTCCAATTTAGATTTTCATCTATTATTACTCCCAAACTCTTTGCTGAGGGCGAGAAGTTAATAATTTTTCCATTTAGGATAAGAGGTGGTGCGGATTCCCGATGTTTTGGGCTAATGAGCTTAGAGTGACCAACAAGTACCGCTTGGGTTTTAGATGGGTTTAGTTTTAGACCTATGTCCTGTGCCCATTTTGACAGTGCATCGAGGTCAGTATTGAAATTTTCAATAGCTTTCTTGAGATTGCTTGGTTTCGCACTAAGATACAACTGAAGGTCATCAGCATACATATGGTATTTGCAATAGGTCAGGACCGATGACACATCATTGACATAAAGAGAGAAGAGTATAGGACCTAATACTGAGCCTTGGGGAACGCCTGACACTACCTGCCGCCATTGTGATTTTATATCCCCAGACAGGACGCGTTGCTGACGAGACGTCATGTATGAGCGAAACCATTGCACTGCGCTTGGTGAGAAATTTAGACCGCTAAGTTTGGCTAGTAAGATGTCGAAGTCGACAGTATCAAATGCTTTGCTGAAATCTAAGAAGCAAATGATAGTCGCTTCTTGTCTGTCCATGGCAAGTTTCAGGTCATCTGTCACCTTTATCAGAGCGGATGTTGTGCTTCGATGTTTACGGAAACCTGATTGGTATTCGTCTAATAGGTTGTTAGTAGTTAGGTAGTTGGTGAGCTGGTCATGAACTATATATTCTAAGGCCTTTGATAGTGGATTGGAAGAAAGAAAAGGTTTCTTCAGAACATCGAAGAAACTAACAGCCACTGATGAACAAGCCAGGCTGCAACTACGGAGTGCTGAGACATACACCACCCTACTGGTTGGAAAAGATTTTCAGATCCTTTACCCCTGGTCACGATGAGAGTTGGTTACTCTGGAAATCCTTCAATAGGCTGAGGTCAGGAGTGGGCAGATCACGGGTTAACCTGGCAAAATAGCGATACATTGAAGAAAACAAAACCCAATGTGACGGCGAGGAAAAACAGACTGTTCAGGATATGCTTCAGTGTCGACTGTATCGAGCCACCTGCACAAAATATCACCATCACCAGGCAAAGGAAAATGCACCGGAAGTGGCCTAATTTTGGTCAAAGATTATATAAACTGTATTTATCTGTCATCAATTGTATAAATCAATTATATAAACTGTGTTTCACGCATGTTTCTGACATGAGAATAATAATAGTCTATCATCAACATGAGTATGAAGTGCGACCCCCACAGGCAAGAACAGTCTCTTGTATTCGTTGGAACAAACCCTCCAAAGATGTAGTGTAATTATATGTCTATTTTGTGTGTGTGTGTGTGTGTGTGTGAAAATGTAACGTGTTCTATGAAACTGCTTTTTAAAAAGGTAATGGTTAATTATTTTTATGTGAGTAGTTCTACGAATGGCAGCACATCCTCAGATGACCTATCGGAAAATGGAGAAAAAACGTTCGCCACAGCTGGATCTTTTAAATTGTAAAAATGTTGCCGGCCGGGGTGGCCGAGCCGTCCTAGACGCTGCAGTGTGGTACCGCGCGACCGCTACGGTCGCAGGTTCGAATCCTGCTTCGGGCATGGATGTATGATATGTCCTTAGGTTAGTTAGGATTAAGTAGTTCTAAGTCCTAGGGGACTGATGACCTCAGAAGTAAGTAATTATTTATAATTATTTTCCTTTTATTGAAGTTACGTTATCATGGACATGCCTTATTGCACACAAAAGCAAGAACAGTAGACGAACCTGATCTCTTTTGGTCTCAGGTGTTGAAACGTTAGGGTTCTTATGTATGTATATTTATTAGTAACACACTGGTTTGTTAATTTTAACTGCAAGAAGCAAATTTATTTACACACTGAAGCCCAAAGAAGCTGGTATAGGCATGCATATTCATATACAGAGATATTTATACGAGCACAATACGGCGCTGCGGCCGGCAACGCCTATATAAACAAACAAGTGTCTGGCGGAGTTGTTAGATCGGTTACTGCTGCTACAATGGTAGGTTATAAAAGATTTAAGTGAGTTTGAACGTGGTGTTATAGTCGGAGCACGAGGGATGGGACACAGTATCTCCGAGGCAGCGATGAAGTGGGGGCTTCCTCATAGGACAATTTCACGAGTGGACCGTGAATATCCGGTAAAACATCAAATCTCTGATATTTCTAGGGCCGGAACAATACCCTGGAAGAACGGAACCAACGACGACTGAAGAGAAGCGTTCAACGTGACAGAAGAGCAACCCTTCCGCAAATTGCTATAGGTTTCAATGCTGTGCCATCAATAAGTGTCTGCTTGCCAATCATTCAGCGGAACGTCATGGACACGGGCTTTCGGAGCCCGAGGCCCACTCGTGTACCCTTGATGACAGCACGACACAAAGTTTAACGCCTCGCCTGGGCCCGTCAATACGTACATTGGACTGTTGATTACTGGAAACACGTTATCAGGTCGGACGAGTCTCGTTTCAAACTCTATCGGACGGATGGACGTGTACGGGTATGGGGACAACCTCATGAATCCGTGGAACCTGCGTGTCAGCAGAGGACTGTTAAAGCTGGTGGAGGCTCTGTAATGGTGTGGTGCGTGTGCAGTTGGAGTGATATGGGACCCCTGATACGTCTAGATACGACTGTGACACGTGACACTCAAGTAAGCATCTTATCTGATCACTTGCATACATTAATGTCGTTTGTGCATTCCAACGGACTTGGACAATTTCAGCAGGACAATGCGACACCCTACAGGTCCAGAATTGCTACCGAGTGGCTCCAGGAACACTCTTCTGAGTTTAAACACTTCCGCTGGCCACAAAACTACACAGAAATGAACATTATTCATCATATGTGGAATGCTTTTGGGACGTGCTGTTCAGAAGAGATCTCCACCAGCTCGTACTCTTACGGATTTATGGACAGACCTGCAGGATTCATGGTGTCAGTTGCCTCCAGCACTATTGCAAACATTAGTCGAGTCCATACCACGTCGTGCTTCTTCACTACCGCGTGCCCGCGGTGACCCTACACGGTATTAGGCAGGTGTACCAGTATCTTTGGCTCCTCAGTGTAGCTTTCTCTGTAGTGGCGCCCACGTGAAAAATAGCGTACTCGACATTAGTGGCCCAAAACGGCAAAATTTTGCATCAGGTAAAGAAAATAATGACGTAGATGCTTTACTACTTTCATAAACGCATGAAATGATTAAGAATTTTCAATAATATCTGGGCTAGAAGAGCCGTAATTACCAAAAATATTTGTACCGAAAGTAATGGTGGAGAACAGTGGGTAAAATCGTAACTAATAAACCTTTTAATAACTGTAGGCCAGGATACAATATTTCTATAAATAAAATATGATTTCAGTAGTGGCAAATAACGTGCTGTATTCTGAAAATGATTTAGATAAATTAACAACTATTACAATTATTGTAGACCTCTTAGCATGGAACGTAGGAAGAGCGTGTGTTTCTGGGTCAGGTACATTGTCGTCTCTTTTACCAGAAAAATGAAAATTAACAAAGTGTATAATGTTTTCTTTACTCATTGTCTACACAGATAATAAATCGTGCTCATAGTCTTTGTTCTTTTCACTCGATGCACTTCACATGAAAAAATGTCAATGTTTTTCACATAATAAAAAAAAATATTAAGTCCTGTCTTTAGGCATATTCACAGGGAAAGATACTCGAGGAGATGTCACAACCTGGTGGCCATTATAGCAGTATGGACTATTGTGAATACAACTGAATACAACTTTATTAGCTTGTGTCATGTCAAACACTCAGGTGACAATAGTCATGGAGTAGCGATTTGCGCATACACAGATGGCGGTAGTATCGCGTACACAAGGTATAAAAGGGCAGTGCATTGGCGAAGTTGTCATTTGTACTCGGGGGAGTCATGCTAAAAAGTTTCTGTTGTGATTATTGCTGCACGGCGCGAACTAAAATTTTGAACGCGGGATGTCAGTTGCAGCTAGGCGGATTAGATATTCCATTTCGGAAATCGTTAGGGAATTCAGTATTCCGAGATCCACAGTGTGAAGAGCGTGCCGAGAATACTAAATTTCAGGCATTACCTCTCACCACGGACAGCCGACCATCGACGTCCCTTGACTTAACGAACAAGAGCACCAACGTTTGCGTAAAGCTGTTTCTAACAGACAAGCAACACTGCGTGAAATAAAGGCATAAAGGAATGTGCGACGTACGACGAACGTATTGGTCAGGACAGTGCCGGTATGACACCAGACGACCGACGCGAGTACCTTCGCTAGAAGCACGATATCGCCTGCAACACCTCTCCTGGGCTCGCGACCAGTATTGGCCCTGTAGTGGAAAACTGTTCTCTGATCAGATGAGTCCCGATTTCAGTTGGTAAGATCCGATGATACATTTTGATTGTGGCACAGACCTCATGAAGCGATGGTCCCAAGCTGTCACTAAGGCACTGAGCAAGATGGTGGTGGCTTGATAATGACGACGGCTGTGTTTACGTGGAATGGAGTAGATCCTCTGGTCAAACTGAACCGATCGTTGACTGGAAATGGTTATGATTCGCTACCAGGAGGCCACTTTCAGCCATTCATGTACTTCATGTTTCCAAACAACGATGTCGTGTCACCGGGCCACAATTTTTTGCGATTGGTTTGAAGAACATTCTGATAAATTCGAGCGACTGGTATGGCCACCCAGATCGCCCGACATGAAACCCCTTCGAACAGTTGGAAGATTGTTGTGGCAGGATTTTTTATGTAAATATATTTTCCACTGCTTTTTTCACATTTTAGGATCTCGTACAGTATTTTGATTTTTCACATTAACAAAGCTGGAATTACACTGTTCGCACCTATTACACACAAATACGTCCGATGACATCAGAGGCAATCTTACGACTCTCTCACTCTGCGGAAATAACCATATGCCAAAGGGTTTACAATTTTTCTTAACAAATGTATTCCTACTAGTTTTCGTTACATTATTAACTTCGATTATTATTTCATAAATGAATCCAGAAATAAATATAGTAAACATTACAGGTTTGCGTAATTAACAACAGAAATTTTAAGTGCGCAAATAATTTGTAATTTTAAGTGTAGCTAAAAAAATAAGTTTTAACTGTACATTCAGTACTAGTACTTTGTAATATCGAAACTAACATATTTTGTGAAGTAATTTCTTTTCACAAATTTTAGCTTCAAATAAAACATATTGTGTCAAAAATTACATGAAAGTTTTTTGAAAAGCAGTCGAGATAATATTGACCTGTACAAAATTCGAAAAATAATGCTGCCATCGACAATTACTGTTGAGGAAAAGAAATGCTAGAGGCGGCTGTCCCGTTACAGGATCAACAGTTGCTGCAGGTATTGGCAATTAACCATCAGTATAAACAAACGTTAACGTATTAAACATAAATAGGAGGGAAGACTTGTTATTGCACCATTACATGACTGCAGAACAATAACATCCGTGAAATATCTAGGAGGATGTGCACTGAGTGATTTAAAGTGGGACAGCCACATAAAACTAACCGTCAACAAGGAAAGTGTCAGAATGAGACTGACTTGAAGGGTCCGCAGAAAGCATAGTCCTCCCTCAAAGGGGGCAACTAACAAAACACTTGCTCGACCAGTATTTGACTATCACTTGTCACTCTCAGATTTGTATCAGACAGGACTGATGAAGGAAATAATGAAGAAGGAAACAAAACTAGAGTGTTTCGTCACTGGTCTGAGTAGTAATGCCAAAGTGCCACGGGGAAGCTTAGCCAGCTGCAGTGGTACACACTACAACAGAGCCTTCCCGCACCGCAGTGTGGTTTGCTGTTAAAATTCCGTTTTGCATACACTCCTTGAAGAGTCGACCAACATATTGATTCCTTCTGCGTATATCTCGCGAAAAGAGCATGAAGGATAATTAGCAGTATTCGAGCTCACACGGGGCCTTACAAATCACCCCGTTTACATGGGGCTCCCAAAACCTGATTTCGTGGACAGATTTCTTAGTGCCGCTTCTGGTTGGTCATATAAACACATCAAAATCAGTTCTGGAAATCCGTTTCTAGTTGCCGGTTTTCCAATTCCGCAATCTATTTTCGCTCACATGTAAACGTAACCGTTGTGAAACGCGCTTGGACTGTCAGTTTTCGTCTCTTTTTTAAAAAAAATTTTGCTAGCATGGACGGAATGGTTTTTTCAACAGCTAAGACTAAGTAAAATACTAGACTGAAGTTGTTTACACATCGTCTAACTGAAGAGAAATAGCGACTGTGCTGACTAAATCATAAACTGTAACAGGCGTTTTCCATGCGCCGTATTTAACTGGGATAGCAAATACGCCTCAGATCTTATGGGGAGGTTTACTATCTTTGGCCAGAAAAAAGCATGTTCTTTGAGAATTTTTTTCTAGGGATGTGTTATAGATATCACAGTCAAATTTTGTCAAAATGTTTACTGATATTCCCTCTACAAACTGGAATTTTTTTGGACCGGAAATGTCGAAGAGCAAAGGCGGAAGTGCCGTTGGAACGAAACAAAATTTCGATGCAGACCTCCACTCGCGGTATGTCACAGGTCAGTCTACTGGTCCGAAATCAAAATTGAGCTGACGTTAGCAAAGTATATAAGATTATTTAGAAGTTGTACATCGCTTAAGTTATTTGGACCATAGGAAACAAAATGGCGGCCATTTGAAGAAAATAGGATTTTTTCATCGATTTTTCGACTTCGTCGGCCAAGTAAAAGTATTTATAGTTGATGGATCGGAATAAAAGTGGTACAACCCCTAGACAATTTAGTTAGCTTCGTAGGAAACAAAGAATCATGCAATCGGCTCAGTAGATTTGAAGTTACCATACCACGCGATAAAAAAAGTCATTTTTAATTGCCTTTGAAATTTTGACGACATATAAATGCGATATTATCCAACTTACGTTCAATCTGCTATTCCGGGTCCTTCCTCTTCCTCATAGAGGGCGTTCTGCTCGCCCTGGGATAATCTGCGCTGCTCCAGAGCCGCTCGTACGGCTGGTGACAAGCGGTTTTCTTCCGAGTGCTTGGCGAACTGCGTCGAATAGAGTCCTAGGGCGACGTCCATCGCTGTCATGGTCTTCAGAATTGCTGAATACCCTTCGTTGAAGCTGTTCACTGCCAGGAAAGTCGCAATCTCCACAGTCTTCGCACCAGAATGCAAATGCTTGGGGGCTAACTTCCAAACACACTCGTCCAAACTTTCATTTGAATTTTGTGTGTTTCCTCCCAAGCACCAGTACAATAACTCGTCCTCCGAAAGAAAAAACTGGTTCGTGAAAAAGGCCAATCCTGCCGGTGCATTTTTTGTTCAACCGCGAATAACACACATTTCTGTTCCGTAATCAGAAAAAGCGTTTCAGACGTTGATTCTAAACACTTTTATGGATCAAAACATGCAATTTAAAAAAATAAATTTTTTTATCGAAAAGATAGTAAGCCTCCATTTAACATGTAAACACGACAGTGATAAACGGTTCGCGACATTCGGTTTTCGTCTTTCGGAAGATGTGCCACATGTAAACGTAGTGAATGATAGATCTTCCGGGGGCTATTTGGAGCTAGATCAGGAAAGAGGGAAGCGAATGTGATACACACAGTTACCCCCACCACAAAGGGATTTCGGGTTATGGATGTAGATGTAAATGCAGGTCTATGAAATCAAAGGTTCGTCGCCGTATAAAAGAACGTGTTTTCACGAGATAATAAAAGGTAATTTTAGAAATGTAGCTCGTATATAGTAACAACATTCGAAATATATGAGCAACCTGAAAGACCCCCAAGAAACTTTTCTTTCCTTATGGTTATGAAATTTATGAACCAGACAGTCCACAAATGTTAATAAGTACTTCTAAGAATTTTTTTGATAAGAGAGCAAGCTGCAGCGTTCACATTTTCTGCGGCCAACCTTCCGCATCATCATTTTTCGTTTACCTTTCGCTCTGTTAACATTTACATTGTTAGCTCATACGACCCACGAATGTATTGACGTATATTGAAATAATACCTTTTAAATTGATTTAACAGCCGAAGAATATACTTTTGTATTAATTTGTTGTAATTATCGGATTTGTTTAGCTATTCGTGAAAGAAATGCAAAAGTGGTGACGTGGAACCCGTCCGATACTGGCGTGATCCAAATACTGACTAGCAAGTTGTACACTAATGAAACTACCGAGCGAGGTGGCGCAGTGGTTAGACACTGGACTCGCATTCGGAAGGACGACGGTTCAATCCCGCGTCCGGCCATCCTGATTTAGGTTTTCCGTGATTTCCCTAAATCACTCCAGGCAAATGCTGGGATGGTTCCTCTGAAAGGGCACGGCCGACTTCCTTCCCCATCCTTCCCTAATTCGATGAGACCGATGACCACGCTGTCTGGTCTCCTTCCCCAAACCAACCAACCAACTAATGAAACTGCTGTTCCTCAGAAACGAAGTCCGACACTCTACCAATCATACAGTATAACGTGCTTGACCGATCGCTGTATGCAGTAGACCTCTCAAAATTATACTGGGCCAAATCTGTAACTTTAAGTTTCTCTCCAACACCACTCTGGAATAATACAAATTAACATTACTGAGTTCACTTCCTTCTGGGAAGTGGTGGCTGATTACGACTATATTCTTTACCTTTTCTGTTTTCCTTCCACCGCTTCAAGCAGTCAAGGTAGAAGTTCGACTCAAAAACCCCTAAACTCGAAATATCCATTGGTCGTGTGAACTGTCCACCGATTTTTATGTTCGATTTTTCACTCTCATTGTTATCGAAGAAGGTTAATCGGATTCGAATCGTAATCGCTAAAGCTTTCCTTGCGTTCATGTACGTGAATAAACCATAGGGCCGAAACTGACTGAAAATCAAAAACTCTTCTCCGTTTCCGCATGTCGTGCACCTCTGGTCTTTGTTGTAAATGGCTGGAACGTTGCGTAGCAACGAGTCACGGACCGTGGGCGGTGTACCATGCCGTGTCCTCCAGACAGAACGGAACGTGGGCGACCTCAACCACAAGGAAGGGCTGCAGGACAGGGAGTGCTGCGATCTGCGATCACAACTTGCTGTCCAGAAAAAGGTAGGTACGCTGCAGATTTCAGAACGCTTGAAAACGAAAGCGGATAAACTTGAGTATCGATCTGTACAGGAAGTGACATGGCACCGATAAACAACGCTGAGATAGCGCATTTTCCAAAATAGTTACGAACCATAGCGGCTGCAACGTCTCTTTTGGAAAATATATTAGCTAAACGGAATTTATTGTCGTATTTAATAAGAAATACAATGACTTAGATGTAGTGGACGATGCTGTTATGTGCTACATTACGTAGGTTTTTTTCGGAATATTTGTTGATTTCCGAGCAGGAAATATTATAAGTGGAACGAATAGCAATGATTTGTACAATCATCATTGCCACGCACGTGTGATGGTTGTGTCGGTACACGTGGAAGTTTCTGACGTGATGCACAGCTTAAGATCACAGCTGAAACTAATTTGCACATTCCGTTCTATATAACGTCCTACACATTTCTGTTTCATTGTGGCCACGTAT
Source organism: Schistocerca serialis cubense (assembly GCF_023864345.2). Lineage (NCBI taxonomy): Eukaryota > Metazoa > Arthropoda > Insecta > Orthoptera > Acrididae > Schistocerca > Schistocerca serialis. The sequence continues at coordinate 891,689,364 of NC_064641.1, forward strand.
ATCTGCCTATAGGTAAGGTGATGACGTTACTCGAAGGCAGTTCTGTCAGTGATTCTTCCATCTTATGTAATCACTCACCATATCTAATTGCCAACCGCTACTCTCTATTTGGTATATTTTTCTTAAGATACATTTTCATAATACGGTTTGATAAGTCTTATGATTACTAATAGCAGATTTACAATTCAAAAGAAGGCAGGTGCTGAGAGGTGCGAATATTACCGAACTATCAGTTTAAAAGTCCAGATTACGAAGTGCTGACACGCATTATTTACAGTAAAATAGGGAAACAGGTAGAAGCAGACCACGCGGTGGATTAGCTTGGGCTTCGGAGGAAGGTAGGAGACCTGAGGCAGTACTGAACTTACGACTTACCCTAGAAGGTAGGTTGAACAAAGGCACACGTAAGTTTACAGCGCTTGCAGATTTAGAGGAGGCTTTTGACAATGTTCAGTGAAATACACTCTTTGAAAATTTGATGGCACCAGGCACATACTGCGAGGAGTGAAATGCTGTTTACAACTTGCACGGAAACCAGTCTGCAGTGATAAGAGACAGGAGGCATGAAAGGGAAACAATGGTTGAGAAGGAAGTGAGACAGTTAGCCTGTCCCCCCTGTTATTCAAATATTGACCAAGCAGTGCATTGTACACTGAGCAAGCATCAAAGGAGACCGGGCTGATATTTGGTAAAGGATTTAAAGTTCAGGGAGAGGAAATACTTTGAGGTTTGTCGACATCAGTGTAGTTAGACAAGGTGGTGAGACACAAAGCCTAGTAGAACAGTTTTGATGTTTGGGCAGTAAAATAACTCGAGATGGTGAAACGGAGAGGATGAGCAAGAGGAATTTTTTAACACCTACTATAATCATATTGACGTGTAAGGGTTCTTTTTCGAAGATATTTCTTTAGAGTGTGGTCTTGTATAGAAGTGAAATGCGGGCGAAAAGGAGTTCGGACACTAAGAGAATAGAAGCTTCTGAAAAGTGACATGGTACAACAATGCTGAAGATTAGATGGATAGATCGAATAAGTAATGAGGAGGTATTGAACTGAACTGGGGATAAAAGAAATGTATGGCACAGCTTTACTAAAATAAGGGGTCGGTTGGTATGACACATTCTGGGGTATCTCTCAGTAGGGGTTCTGTGTGTGGGAGCCAGGGCTGGGGGTGGTGAAAATTGTAGAGAGAGATATCTAGGCATGAAAAAGGAAAGCCAATTGAAGTGGATGTAGGTTGCAGTAGTTATTCGGACATGAAGAGGCCTGGACAGGACAGTGTAACGTGGAGAGCTGCATCAAACCAGCATGCGGACTGAAGACCACGACAACAGCAGGACTAGATATACTTATTGTTACATTTCACTATCACACACACACACACACACACACACACACACACACACACACACACACACACACATATATATATATATATATATATATATATATATATATATATATATATATATATATATATAACCAATCTCTTAATTGGTCTCGAAAATCTGCAGAAAGTCTTAACGACTAAGGCTGTTCGAGGAACGATTTCCTTCAATCGTTCTTCTTTATTTCTTCTTTCTTCGTTTGTGTCATCTAAGAACCATGCACTAATTTCAATGCTTCCTTCTTTGCTGTTCTTTCTTTTTCCTCCAGTATTCTTTCATCTTTTCACTATGTATCCTTTTTCTCTCCTCGGTCCATTTTCACACTGTGTTCTTCTCCCTCTTGCATTGGAATCCTTCCATTGTTAACACTTTTCTCTTGAAAAATCTCTCTTTCTGTTGCATCTTTTCACTCATGTTGTTTCTTTCCAAATGTTTCATAACTTCTTGAATCCAGGCATTGTTGCCTTCTTGTCCCAAAGATATTTAAAAATCTGTTTGGTTAACCTGCTGCTGTCCGTGCTGTATAAGTGTCCAAAAAATAGCAGTCGCCCCTTTCGTAGAGATTCATTTATGGTTCCTGTGTTGTTATAAATTTCTTCATTGCTTCTTAATTTCCATACCTCTGTATTTTTTGGTGGCTCAAGTATTTTTTGAATGATTTTTCTTTCTAGGACTTCAAGAAATTTGTAGGTCAGTACTAAACATTCACTTGCATTAAGACATTCTGGTTTTACTGTTGTGTTATGATGCTGTATCTTCAAATTCTTAGACAGACACCTTTTGTCATAGACATTCCTAGTTATTTCATAAGCTCTCTCCATTTTATGTACTCTTTTTTCTACGTTGCATTTTTGTAAGCCATCTTCTTGGATAATTTCTCCCAAATGTTTAAATTTATTTACCCTCTTTGAGTGGCCAATATCTGTTTCTAGGGATTCCAGAGCACTTTTTATATTTGTCATAAATTTTGTTTTTTTTTCTGCTGACATTCTTAAACCTGTTTCGTTGGCTATTTCTTCTAAGAGATTGATTTGTATTCCGGTATTTGGTAGGTTTTCAGAAAGAATAGCAAAATTATCCTCAAATGCAAAACCGTGGATTTCAATACCTTTGTTTTTAGTTCCCAGTCTGATTGGTGATATCTTCTGTTGTTTTAGTTTTTGTCTCCGTTCTCTCACTATTTTCTCTAGTACGCAGTTAAAGAGGAGTGGAGACAGTCTATCACCTTGCCTTACACCTGTTTTTATGTTGAATGCCTTCGATATTTCACCCCGAAACTTTACTTTTGATTTTGTGTCTGTGAGCGTTTCATGACTAAGGTTTGCTAATTAAAATTTGATGCCAAATTCTCTGATTACTTTGTCTAGTGTTTTAACAGCTATATTTTTGGAGTTTGTAGGTGTGTGATTATGGACTTTAGGTTGAAAATATGGTCTTAGCAAGATTTGTCCTTTCTAAATCCACTCTGATATTCTCCCCAATGTCTATCAAGTGTTGTTTCTAGCTTGTTTAGCAGTATAGTTGAAAATATTTTATAGCCCACTGGCAACAAAGATATACCTCAGTAGTTATTTACATTTTGCTTATCACCTTTCTTGTGCAAGGGATGGATGAGAGCCAGTTTCCAGTCTTCTGGTATTTTTTGTGTTTCCCACATTTCTTATAACATAGGCTGAAGGTCAGTTATAATTTTTGGTTGAGACCATTTAATAACTTCAGCTGTAATAGAGTTTTCTCCGCTGGCTTTGTTGTTTTTCGGGGTACTTACTGCTTTTTTTAAATTTTTTCAGCAATAGGTGGTGAATCTACTTCTGTATTTTTATGGAGATCTGGAAATTCTAGCTTACAGTTTAGTTGTTCACAGTTAAATAATTTTTCAAAGCACTTTGTTAGTATTTCAGAATTCTGGCTGTTGCTTAGGCCTACTTTACTATTTTCATCCGTAAAGGAGATACTTGTAGCTTGGTAGCCCTTTAGATGACTTTTAAAGATATGATTGAAATTCCAGAAGTTATTTTTCACCAAGTTGTTTTGTATGTTAAGAAGTTGTGATTTCTCAAAAGATATTTTATTACTATTATTCTTGCTGTTTCCTTCTTTTGCACTCTAACTTCATCAAGGTGTTCAGTCTTCTTTTTTTATTTTTTGTTTATTTTTTTTTATTTCAGAAGGGGAAAATAAGCTGAAGACATGAATTGAACTTTCTGTTAGGGAGCGTCTTGGACTTAGGTAGTCCGTGCTGCTCTGCTACTTATACTATGGTGGTGGTGTAATGACTAGCACACCTGCCTAGTAAGAAAGGAGACCAAGATTCAAGTCCCTGCCGTGGTACTCATTTTAATTACTTTCATCAGTTTCTGTCTTTATCTTAATAGATTATGTGATAAATTTACTTAAACCATATTCAATGTACACTAACACAGATCATAAGATGAAGGTACAATTGAGTGAGCCTACCAAGCAAGCATATGTAAATCCACTACATCAGAAGTAAAGTTCAAAGGATGCTGAAGCACCAGCGAAAAAACTTGACGCGTTTTATCGTCAGATGTCGTACAGGGACCAGACAAATTTGTGTACTCACCAGATATATCCAATTGATGGTGGCCGCCTTCGAAGAAGCTTACCTTTGAGTTCACGCACGACTGTTTTCGTTCCTTGCACTGCTCTGAACACTTATACTAGCTTATGTTGATAATTTTCAGGTTAGGTTCGTCAATTTGCAACTGAAGAAAACGAATTTTATCATGGTCTTAGTTATGGAAAGACATCATCAGTGTTCTGAAATATATGCATGTTTACGTGTATACAGTTTTCGTTTACATAGTACAGGCTCCACTTTCCGGTTAAAAACTGTTCTGGAGTTTTCTGATATTTGCTGTGTCACAATGGTCTGAAAGCTTAATTTCTAGATGCTTCTCTACTTTTACGGTTGCTCTGCTGATAGTCAAGCTGTTCTGCTTGCAGTCTTTCAATTTTTCGCTAGCACAACATAGAGAATACAAATGCATGTTTTCCTCACGCCCTATTTCGAATGTTGTTGAGAACTGTTGAATACTGTAGCCAATAGCTGCGTGGGCATTAATACTATCTTCGTTATATGCCAGTGTCTGTGTCTGTGTTTGTGTGTGTGTGTGTGTGTGTGTGTGTGTGTGTGTGTGTGAAGTTGTACTTACTCCAGTGTAATAAGGTATATATAAGTCTCACTTATATTTTCATTTCTGTTATCTGATTTAGCAGAGAGCTGGTATTTGTATGTATCCGTTCGGTTTTTAGAATGGCATTCTGAGTGTGGCAGTTTTTCCTTCATTGGGATGGGGCATTTGTTGTGGCTAATGATTCTCATGTCTTCTTCTTATATGTTGGTGGAATGATGATTATCGAGTTGTAAGTACTCTGCGAATGTGGAATGGTTTGTTTAATGCTTCCAGCATTTGATATGTTCTATGCAACATGTTGTAAGTATTCTGCATGTCATTCCTACGTGCAATACTTCAGAGATTCGGCAGTTTTGCATAATCCTGCTCACTGCAATTTTCCACTCTTGACTGTTGGTTTGCTGAAGCTTGTTTCGAGTGTTTACACAGTTTCATATGAATGAAGGCCCTGTTCCTTGGCTCTGAGCACTATGCGACTTAACTTCTGAGGTCATCAGTCGCCTAGAACTTAGAACTAATTAAACCTAACTAACCTAAGGACATCACGCACATCCATGCCCGAGGCAGGATTCGAACCTGCGACCGTAGCGGTCACGCGGTTCCAGACTGAAGCGCCTTTAACCGCACGGCCACACCGGCCGGCCCCTGTTCCTTCACAATGTTTGCCACTCCGTGTGCTGTTTTATGTGTGTAAGTCAAAGTATACCATGGAGTCTGTTGTCAGTGTGTTGGTGTGTAGTGAATGTTTGTGGGGTGGGAGATTGTCATTTTCCTGCATTCTGTATATGTTGTGTTTGTTTAGCAGCTGTGTTTTATTTTTTGCTTGGGTCTGTGTACTATGTGTGTGTCATTTCCGTTGTTCCTATGTACGGGGTGTTTCTGTAAGTGTGTGCAAAAATCTAACAGCACGCAGAGAATGCTCAGCTGAACAATTTGGGACAGGAAAACTGGGATCGAAGAAGACAGCAAAAGGAGATATGGAAGTAAACTTGTCTGCCACTCTGTCTAACATTACTGTTTTCCAGCTCATTTGTAACTAACATGCACACAAGTTTACAAGTACTGTGCTCTTCATTTACATGTACATTATTTATGTCCTGCAAGAAAACGAGGAGGACGAACCTGACTACCAGGAAGTCATGATGCAGGTTCAAATGGTTCAAATGGCTCTGAGCACTATGGGACTTAACATCTGTGGTCATCAGTCCCCTAGAACTCAGAACTACTTAAACCTAATTAACCTAAGGACATCACACACATGCATGCCCGAGGCAGAATTCGAACCTGCGACCGTAGCGGTCACGCGGTTCCAGACTGAAGCGCCTAGAACCGCACGGCCACACCGGCCGGCATTGACATGATGCAGGTTTTGTTTACTTCACTTGCCCATAAGGTGGCTCTGATGTATCGCATTACATCGCCCCACGACAAGACGTGCTGTGAATGAACGGTACATCTATTCATTACTCAGTGCTGTTCAGAGATGTACAATACTGTACGTTGTAGCAGTACCGGTACAGTATTTCCTGGTCTCTGGATTGGAAGGGGAGGTCCTATTCCATGACTTGTGAGGTCACCTGACCTGAATCCGCTTCATTATTTCTTATGGGGATATCTAAAGTCACTTGTGTATAAGACTCCAGTGAATGCGGAGATGGAAACAGTTGCGAGAATTGTAGCTGCCTGTGATGTGATTCGAAACACACCAGGGATATTCGTCAGGGTTCGTCAGAATCTTCTTCGGCGATGTCATACTTGCATTGAAGTTGATGGCCGTCATTTTCAGCACACTTTGTAGGATACAGTATAAATGGTATGTTCATAGTGTCAGTGATGGTATTTGCAGTTAACTAATGTGAATAAAAGAGTACACAGGAATGTGAAGTTATTCCTATTATCTCTTTAAGCTCTCTTGCCGACCCCAGGTTTCCTACCTCAAATTCTTCAGTGGAGAATCCTCCATGTCCTGTTAAATTGTTGCACGCTCTTACAAAACACCTAATACGGGGTGATCCACTGTTAGTGACCGGGCCATCAAACGAAAAAACTACAAAGAACGAAACTCGTCTACCTTGAAGGGGGAAACCAGATGGCGCTATGGTTGGCCCGCTAGATGGCGCTGCCATGGGTCAAACAGATATCAACTGTGTTTTTTAAAATAGGAACGCCCATTTTTTATTACATATTCATGTAGTACGTAAAGAATTATGAATGTTTTGTTTGGACCACTTTTTTCGCTTTGTGATAGATGGCGCTGTAATAGTCACAAACGTGTAAATATGTGGTATCACGTAACGTTCCGCCAGTGCGGACGGTATTTGCTTCGTGATACATTACCTGTGTTAAAATGGACCGTTTACCAATTGAGGAAAAGGTCGATATCGTGTTGATATATGGCTATTGTGATCAAAATGCCCAACGAGCGTGTGCTATATATGCTGCTCGGTATCCTGGGCGACATCATCAAAGTGTCCGGACCGTTCGCCGGATAGTTACGTTATTTAAGGGAACAGGAAGTGTTCAGCCACATGTGAAACTTCAACCACGACCTGCAACGAATGATGATGCGCAAGTAGGTGTTTTAGCTGCTGTCGCGGCTAGTCCACAGATCAGTAGCAGACAAATTGCGCGAGAATCGGGAATCTCAGAAACGTAGCTGTTGACAATGCTACATCAACATCGATTACACCCGTAACATATTTATATGCACCAGGAACCCATCGTGACGACTTTGAACGTCGTGTACAGTTCTGCCACTGGGCACTAGAGGAATTACGGGACGATGACAGATTTTTTGCACGCGTTCTATTTAGCGACGAAGCCTCATTCACCAACAGCGGTAACGTAAACCGGCATAATATGCACCATTGGGCAACGGAAAATCCACTATGGTTGCGACAAGTGGAACATCAGCGACCTTGGCGGGTTAATGTATGGTGCGGCATTATGGGACGAAGGATAATTGGCCCCAATTTTATCGATGGCAATCTAAATGGTGCAATGTATGCTGATGTCCTACGTAATGTTCTACCGATGTTACTACAAGATGTTTCACTGCATGACAGAATGGCGATGTACTTCCAACATGTTGGATGTCCGGCACGTAGCTCGCCTGCTGTTGAAGCGGTATTGAATAGCATATTTAATGACAGGTGGATTGGTCGTCGAAGCACCATACCATGGCCCGCACATTCACCGGATCTGACGTCTCCGCATTTATTTCTGTGGGGAAAGTTGATGGATATTTGCTGTCGTGATCCACCACAACGCCTGACAACATGCGTCAGCGCATTGTCAATGCATGTGCGAACATAACCGGTGGCGAACTACTCGCTGTTGAGAGGAATGTCGTTACATGTATTGCCAAATGCATTGAGGTTGGCGGAGATCATTTTGAGCATTTATTGCATTAATGTGGTATTTACAGGTAATCAAGCTGTAACAGCATGAGTTCTCAGAAATGATAAGTTCACAAATGTACATGTATCACATTTGAACAAGCGAAATAAAATGTTCAAACGTACCTACGTTCTTTATTTTAATTTAGAAAACCTACTTGTTACTAACTGTTCGTCTAAAATTGTGAGCCATATGTTTGTGACTATTAGAGCGCCATCTATCACAAAGCGAAAAAAGTGGTCCAAATAAACATTCATATTTCTTTACGTACTACACGAATACGTAATAAAAAATGGGGGTTCTTATTTTAAAAAAACGCAGTTGTTATCCGTTTGACCTATGGCACCGCCATCTAGCGGGCCAACTATAGCGTCATCTGGTTTGCCCCTTCAAGTTCTTTGTAGTTTTTTCGTTTGACGCTTATTTCGTGAGATATTTGGCCCGGTCACGATCAATGGACCACCCTGTATATTATTGATTGTAAACATTTGATTTTCATAATGTCTCTTGATGAGTGGAATCTTGTTTACTCTGTGTAGCATGTGGCTTAGTTGAGCTGGCTTCTGCTTGTGGGTATGATTGGATGCCTGTGTCTGTGGTTTTCTGCTTGCCCGTAGATCACCGTGACAGCAACGCTAAGAATCAGGCATTCCGGCCTACGGGAGACACCTGGGCTCAATGAACTCCGGATACGTCTGAGTCTGGCTGCGAATTCAATGGCAGGGCCGCAGAACACGGTTATAATTGCAAATGCTCTCGTTAATAGGCGGATTCCGGCGTCCGTCAGAGCGGCCCAGCGCAGGAAACGGCCGGACAGCAATTACGGTTTGAAGGGCGTCGTCAGCGGTGCTCCATTCCGGTCACGTAATCCGTGTTTAATAGCGGGCGGCCTGGGGGATCGGCGGCGGCGCGGCGGACAAGCAATAACGAGCGCGCAGCGCAGGCCGGCTGCCGCGTCCGGGGACTCCTTTTAAGGCCGCGGGCTGCGCGCCTGCCTCTGGCCACACCAACAACCAGCGCCACGACGCGAGCCAAAGTGCCGCGCTGCCCACACTGCCGGCCAGGAGGCGCACTCGCGAAACGGCGAAACCGTGTTCCTAGTAGCGGGGCTCGGAGGCTTGCACCCGCTGTCCCGCTCCCTGCCCTCACCGTTCCCTTATACACTGAAGCACGTACGGGCATGCAGATTCAAATACAGAGATACAGGGTGTTTCAAAAATGACCGGTATATTTGAAACGGCAATAAAAACTAAACGAGCAGCGATAGAAATACACCGTTTGTTGCAATATGCTTGGGACAACAGTACATTTTCAGGCAGACAAACTTTCTAAATTACAGTAGTTACAATTTTCAACAACAGATGGCGCTGCGGTCTGGGAAACTCTATAGTACGATATTTTCCACATATCCACCATGCGTAGCAATAATATGGCGTAGTCTCTGAATGAAATTACCCGAAACCTTTGACAACGTGTCTGGTGGAATGGCTTCACATGCAGATGACATGTACTGCTTCAGCTGTTCAATTGTTTCTGGATTCTGGCGGTACACCTGGTCTTTCAAGTGTCCCCACAGAAAGAAGTCACAGGGGTTCATATCTGGCGAATAGGGAGGCCAATCCACGCCGCCTCCTCTATGTTTCGGATAGCCCAAAGCAATCACACGATCATCGAAATATTCATTCAGGAAATTAAAGACGTCGGCCGTGCGATGTGGCCGGGCACCATCTTGCATAAACCACGAGGTGTTCGCTGTGTCGTCTAAGGCAGATTGTACCGCCAAAACTTCACGAAGAATGTCCAGATAGCGTTCGGATCTGAAAAATGTGCCAATGATTCCTTTGGAAGAAATGGCGGCCCAGACCAGTACTTTTTGAGGATGCCGGGACGATGGGACTGCAACATGGGGTTTTTCGGTTCCCCATATGCGCCAGTTCTGTTTACTGACGAAGCCATCCAGGTAAAAATAAGCTTCGTCAGTAAACCAAATGCTGCCCACATGCATATCGCCGTCATCAATCCTGTGCACTATATCGTTAACGAATGTCTCTCGTGCAGCAATGGTAGCGGCGCTGAGGGGTTGCCGCGTTTGAATTTTGTATGGATAGAGGTGTAAACTCTGGCGCATGAGGCGATAAGTGGACGTTGGCGTCATTTTGACCGGAGCTGCAACACGGTGAACGGAAACCCGAAGACGCTGTTGGATCACCTGCTGCACTAGCTGCGCGTTGCCCTCTGTGGTTGCCGTACGCGGTCGCCCTACCTTTCCAGCACGTTCATCCGTCACGTTCCCAGTCCGTTGAAATTTTTCAAACAGATCCTTTATTGTATCGCTTTTCGGTCCTTTGGTTACATTAAACCTCCGTTGAAAACATCGTCTTGTTGCAACAACACTGTGTTCTAGGCGGTGGAATTCCAACACCAGAAAAATCCTCTTGTCTAAGGAATAAACTGTGGTGTCTACAGCACACTTGCACGTTGTGAACAGCACACACTTACAGCAGAAAGACGACGTACAGAATGGCGCACCCACAGACTGCGTTGTCTTCTATATCTTTCACATCACTTGCAGCGCCATCTGTTGTTGAAAATTGTAACTACTGTAATTTCGAAAGTTTGTCCGCCTGAAAATGTACTGTTGTCCCAAGCATATTCCAACAAACGGTGTATTTCTATCGCTGCTCGTTTAGTTTTTATTGCCGTTTCAAATATACCGGTCATTTTTGAAACACCCTGTATGTTAACTGGCAGAATACTGCGCCGCTGTCGGCAGCGCCTATATAAGGCAACAAGTGTGTGGTGCTGTTGTTAGATCGGTTACTGCTGCTACAATGGCAGGTTGTCAAGATTTAAGTGAGGTTGAACGTGGTGTTTTCGAAAGGTAGCGGCTCCGGCCAAAGAAAACCATCCTAACGACCGGGAGAACGGTGTGCTGACCACACGCCCCTCCTATCCGCATCCTCAGCTGAAGATGACACGGTGGTCGGACGGCACCGATGGGCCACTCGTGGCCTGAAGACGGAGTGAATGAACGTGGCGCTCGAGCGATGGGACACAGCATCGCCAAGGTAGCGATGAAGTGGGGATTTTCCCGTCGACCATTTCACGAGCGTACCGTGAATATTAGGCAAACAGTAAGACATCAACTGTCTGACATCGCTCCGGCCGGAAAAATTATTCTGCAAGAACTGGACCAATGACGACTGAAGAGAATCGTTCTACGTGACAGAAGTGTAACCCTTCCGCAAACTGCTGCAGATTTTAGTGCTGGGCCATCAACAAGTGTCAGCGTGCGAACTATTCAACGAAACGTCACCGATATGGGCTTTCGGAGCCGGAGGCCCACTCGCGTGCCATAGGTGACGGGTCTGGGACCGTCAATACTGACATTGGACTCTCGATGACTGGAAAGATGTTGCCTGGTCGGACGAGTCAAGTTTCAAATTCTATTGAGCGAATGGACGTGTACGGGTATAAAGACAACCTCATGAATCCATGTACATTGCGTGTCAGCAGTGGACTGTTCAAGCTGGTGGAGGCTCTGTAATTGTGTGGGGAGTGTGCAGTTGGGGTTATACGAGACCTCTGACGCGTCTAGATACGACTCTGACAGGTGACACGTAAACAACCTATCTGTTCTCCTACATCCATTCATGTCCATTGTGCATTTCGACGCACTTGGGAAATTACAACATGACAATGCAACATCACACACATCCAGAATTGCTACAGAGTAAGTCCAGGATTACTATTCTGAGTTTAAATATTTCCGCGGAGCACTAAACTCCCGTGACATGAACATTATTGAGCATATCTGGGATGCCTTGCAACGTGCTGTTCAGAAGAGATCTCGACCTCATCGTGCTCTTACGGATTTATGGAAAGCCCTGCAGGATTCATGGTGTCAGTTCCCTCCATCACTACTTCAGACATTAGTCGAGTTCATATCACGTCGTGTTGCGGCGCATCTGTGTGTTGGCGGGGGGCGAACACGATATTCGGCGGATATACCACTTCCTTCCGCTCTTCAGTAAAATAAAAAAAAAAAAAAAAGTTCAAATAGATATGAGCACTATGGGACTCAACAGCTGAGGTCATCAGTCCCCTAGAACTTAGAACTACCTAAACCTAACCATGCTAAGGACATCACACACATCCATGTCCGAGGCAGGATTTGAACCTGCGACCGTAGCGGTCGCGCGGCTCCAGAATGTAGCTCTTCAGTCGATACGATACAGGGGGCAGTCGTTCCGTTTACAGAGATTGGCCCTAGAGGCTCCGCTGTTTTTGGACACCAGCAGCGATCGGTGCCGCCCAAGCGCTGGCTGCAAGAGTTCTGCGTGCCGTGAGCTGCGCCACGGACTGCAGCTCCAGCCAGTTCTTGCCGAGTACTTGTCCACTTGTCGAGTAGCTCCAGTTAGCCGCAGTCCAGGATCGTCACAGTGAAGTCTCAACTTTGTTGACGGAAGTAGTACATCACACACTTATGGTTATTTCTGTATTGTGAACAGTTAAAGTGTTTAACGTACCCCAGCTTTCCAGGGACTTGCTTACGGAGTTCGACAAGGACGCTATGTACCGAAGTACCAAGTTCAGTATAGTATAATATATCTCTCAGTGAATACCTGAACGTTATGGCCATTCTAAGTTCTAGGGGACTGATGACCACAGTAGTTAAGTCCCATAGTGCTCAGAGCCATTTGAACCATTTTCGTTATGACCATCTACCTAAATGCCGGTGTCACGGGTGGCAGCGGCGACACGTCGTGGCATGGAAGCAATGAGGGAGTTGGCACCACATCTGCACACACAAGTCGCTTAATTCCCGTAAATTTCGGGGAAGGGGGCGATGAGCTCTGACACGACGTTCAGTCATATCCCGATGTTTTCACTCGTGTCCATATCTGCTGAGTTGTGGGGAGGGGGACAGCACATCAATCTGACAAGGGAACATCCCCATCGCACCCCCCTCAGATTTAGTTATAAGTTGGCACAGTGGATAGGCTTTGAAAAACTGAACACAGATCAATCGAGAAAACAGGAAGAAGTTGTGTGGAACTATGAAAAAATAAGCAAAATATACAAACTGGGTCGTGCATGCGTAAGATAGGCAACATTAAGGGCAATGTGAGGCGAGGAGCGCCGTGGTCCCGTGGTTCGCATGAACAGCTACGGAACGAGAGGTCCTTGGTTCAAATCTACCCTCGATTGAAAATTTTGCTTTCTTTATTTTCGCAAAGTTATGATTTGTCCGTTCGTTCATTGACGTCTCTGTTCACTGTAATAAGTTTAGTGTCTGTGTTTTGCGACCGCACCGCAAAACCGTGTGATTAGTTGACGAAAGGGCGTGCCTCTCCAATGGGAACCGAAAACATTTGATAGGTCAACCGATTCCTCCACAGGAAAACACGTCTGATATTTAGTATACGACACTGGTGACAGCATGTGCGTCACATGACAGGAATATGTTGTCGACCCACCTAACTAGTACACTTCGCGAATGGGTGAAAAGATTCTTCTACATTGCCCGATTTAGGTTTTCTTGTGGATGTAATAATCACTCCAAAAAAAGTGATGAGAACATTAGAGTTTTTCACATAAACTGAAAATAAAAAGTTAAAATTTTCGGTCGAGGGAAGATTTGAACTGAAGACCTCTCGTTGTGCAGCTCTTCACACTAACCATGGGACCACGGCGCTCTTGGACCAATACTGCCCTTAATATTGCCTATATTACACATGGACGACCCAGTTTGTATATTTTGCTTATTTTTTCATAGTTCCACACAACTTCTTCCTGTTTTCTCGATCGATCTGTGTTCAGTTTTTCAAGGCCTATCCACTGTGCCAACTTATAACTAAATCTGAGGGGGGTGCGATGGGGATGTTCCCTTGTGAGTGTGTCCCTCGCACTTCTCCATCACAATGCTGTCCTTGTGACATGGCGCATTATCTTGAAAAATGCCACTGCCGTCGGCAACCATGATCGTCATAACGTGAGTGTGCAAGGTCAGCAACCATTGTACGATATTCCGTTGCCGCTATGTTGCCTTGCACGAGCTCCACTGGACGGATGGATGCCCATGTGAATGTTTCCCAGAGTATAATGGTGCCGCCGCCAGCTTGTCTCCGCCCCACAGAACAGGAATCATGGTGTTGTTCTCCTGGCATCATGAAGATGGTATCGGGATGCATCAGGCGATGCAACTCTCTACCGCTGGGCCACGTCCAATGTCGATGGTCGCCTGCCCATTTCAGTAGTAGTTTCCTATGTCGTGGTGTTAACATTGGCACGTGCATGGCTCGTTGGCTGCAGATACCAATCGTTTGGATTATTCAGTGCACTGTGTGTTCGGACACACTTGTGCTCTTTCTAGTGTTAAAATCTAATGTTAAATCTTCCACAGTGCGACGACTGTCCTGTTTTACCAGTCTGTCCAGCCTACATCGTCCGACATCTGAAATTAGGGGTGGCTGCCCATCGGCGCCACATCTGGCCGCAGTTTCACCTTGGTATCGCCACGTGTTGAAGACACACAGCACAGCACTCGTCGAACACCCAACAGGTCGTACAGTTTCCCAAATGCTCCTGCTGAGATTCCGGGCCATCATAATATGACTTGACTTGACTTAGTTCCTGTCGTTCCCTCTGGGACATAGGGCCGTCACGAAATTCCTCCACCTGGTTAGATTTCTAGCAAGTCTCTTCACTTCACGCCAGGTGTTTCCATCCTCCGCAGCTTCTCTCTCTATCGTCCTTTTCGACATCTGTTTGGGACGACCACGTTTTCTAATTCCTTGAGGGTTCCAACCCAATGCCACCCTTTCAACAGCTCCATCTGGTTTCCCCAATGTATGCCCAATCCAGTTCCATTTTGTTTCTTTGATTTGTATATTGACTGGTTGCTGATTTGTCTCCCTCCAAAGATCTTCATTTGTCATTATATCTGGCCATCTCACATTTAAAGTACGCCGGAGAGAGCGGTCGATAAAAACTTGGAGCTGGTTTTCGATGTGGTTAGTCACCTTCCAAGTTTCGCATCACGTTATGCCCTCGGTCAAACCCAGATACATCGTCCGCGTTCCCCATTCTACACGCGGACAGCATGCTCACTGATACTACATGCACCATGCGTGTGTCTGACTAACAGTCATTCATCGTCAGGTGACCCTGCTAGGTTGTTGGTCATATTCTACTGACTGATCCGTGTATACTCTCATTCTTTTGATTTCTGCCTCTTGACGATGAGATTTTGCTTGGTCTCTTCAGCATTAAACTTAGAATTCATCTCCTACTACAGTGATTGTACCACGTCTTTTCAACCAGTCTGCATAAAACTAGGCGGGATGATAGATTAGAGGCAGAAGGGGGTAGTGCAACTTTACTAAAACCAGTACGTAGCAAAAATGCGAGCCTCCAACCCAGAAATACAAACAGCGCACAAATACAATGGTAACACAGAACAGAAACAATACAGAATGTTTCGCATACGTAAACAAACACACGGATTAGCGAAAAGTGCTAAAGAATCAGGGCATCTACATAGCACATAACACTGTGCACGTTCTCCACACAAGATCCGTTCTAAACGTGAGTATTGCTCGGAATTGGGCGACAGGGTTCGGGAAGAAGTGAAGTAGTTGATTGCCCTAATAAAGTGAGAGGGAATCTTGATCTGACTACGTTGTTAAAAGTGTCGTATTACAAAAGGCTTGGAATGGATACTGAATGACAAACAGCATGGACGTTTCTCAACTTCTGACTTTATTCAGAAAACAGTATCAACTCGTGATACACCCGGTGGCCGGCCGGAGGGGCCGAGCGGTTCTAGGCGCTGGAACCGCGCCACCACTACGGTCGCAGGTTCGAATCCTGCCTCGGGCACGGATGTATCTGACGTCCTTAGGTTAGTTAGGTTTAACTAGTTCTAAGTTATTGGGGACTGATGACCTAAGAAGTTAAGTCTCATAGTGCTCAGAGCCATTTGAACCACTTGAACACCCGGTGGTTATAATTACAGTCCAAGTACTCATAGAGGTGAGCTACTCACGGAGGTCAAGTGAGGGCTGTAATTATCGTATGGCAGCGAAACTTGGTAGATTTTCCAACATATAAATGTGGAACAGATTTACTCTGGGTACAAACAAGTTCGAATTTTTGCCGCCAGATGCAAATCTGACGCAGCGAATGCAAGAAAGATGTATATAAATGTTTTCATATGTAACGGATTAGGAACAGAAGTGGACATAAAAGGTCAGGCAAATGAGAAAGGCATATTGTTGATTTTATTATTAACCGCCACTTGCACTATTTATTCAATATGGGCACCGGAGACGTCGACTAGATGTTGTACAACGCCAGATTTGCACCTAGTGGGCACAATAGGAGCTACTTTTTTTCAGCATAAATCTGTTCAGCATTAATGTACTAGCAAGCCAATGGTCTTGCCGCAGTGGTAACACTGGTTCCCGTCAGATCACCGAAGTTAAGCGCTGTCGGGCTAATGTAGCACTTGGATGGGTGGCCATCCGGTCTGCCCAGTGCTCTTAGTAAACGGGGGAGGGACACATGACCGTACATATCTGCATCCAGTGACGCCTGTGCCCTGAGGATGACACGGCGGCCGTTCGGTACCGTTAGGTCTTCATGGCCTGCTCGGGTGGAGTTTAGTTTTATTAATGGAGCAACATATCTACAAAGTTTCGCTGCCATACGATAATTACAGCCTACAATGGATGGCAGTGAGAAGTTGCACTTTAATTATAAGCACTCGGTACTTGTTGTAAGGGATTTGTACCCACGAAGGGCCCAAGTCTTTACACAGAGACAGTGACTAACTAGTACACTGTCGGTACTAACAGAGCCTCCACTCATGACACGAAAGGCACAACTCCCTAGCTAAAAGACTAGGATTCCATCAGCTGCTCAGAAACTACTGCAGACAACTCTGCTTAGCCCTGCCTGGCTGCTCTGCTCGGCTGATCCTGCTGATACAACTACCAACTTCCTAATCTGGCTGCAGTAGAACTCTCAGAGCGTCCTGCCTCCTAGTTGTTTTCAGTTCTGCCCTTCGCTCTCGCCAGTACCTGCTCACGATCTCATTGGTTCGAACTGTGCACTATTCTTCCGAGGCTGAGTGGAGGGACCTGCAATAAGCTGTTCATGA
Source organism: Schistocerca serialis cubense (assembly GCF_023864345.2). Lineage (NCBI taxonomy): Eukaryota > Metazoa > Arthropoda > Insecta > Orthoptera > Acrididae > Schistocerca > Schistocerca serialis. Next base: position 891,706,474 of record NC_064641.1, read on the forward strand.
CATACAGGAGCCCCTTCCGAAGACCCGTTCCTTTTATCCGTCTCTTACCCTCGCTCCTTCTCTGCAATGGTATCACTCTTGTTTTTACAGCTGACAGTCTTACTGCGATAGCCGACCGTTACTACCCTTTCTTCCCTGCTCAGCACTTTTCCTCGATGCTCTTAGGAGCCACTGACATTTTATTTAACCGTCCTCCAAATTCTGGCTGTTGCCACGCACAGGCGACCAGTATATCTTGTCTCGTAATTTTCGCTTTGCTATGTTTCAAACAAACAAGGCTTGGCCGTTTCCATAAAGTATGGGAGAAAAATTCCAGGAGCAGGACTTCACAAACCTGAATGCAAAGCTGTGATGCAGGCTACATAGAAATAACATGAACAAAAATTTCTCCGAAGATCGACCTCCCATATATAAAACAGCTTCAAGTGTCTGATTGCTACACAAATGAGTTAGTGTGGTCGAAGAAGCAACAGCCTAATTATGTTGATTTTGTTAGTTTCAGATTATTCACCCACCGACCAATGAAAACCTTAAATACGAAAACTGGTAAACCAAATAAGTGGTAACCTATTTATATGTACGTACGTGTGAGATAGTTTGGCAATTAGTTCCGAGTGCCAGACCATCTATTTTAGGCTTGACAGTGGCGAAAGGTAAGTTATAGAAGCAAAGTCATTAATTTGCAGTTTTATTATGTAATCTCGATCAGACGTTACGGTTGGAAGTCACTAAATACCCTCATTTGCAGTGGCTGAGTATAGCGTAGAAAATTTGCGCTCAATTTTTAGAAAAGCTAGTTTTTCTCGCAACTCATGGTTTATGATGTCATATCTCCTGAGCTATCCGTCGTTAAATGATAATATTTAGCAGACACATTAAGCGGTAAATGCTAGCAGAATGGATTGCGAATACAATCAGAAGTAAAGAAGTAATAAAACGTCGTGCTTGATGTTGAACTTTTCGTGCACGAACAGCGAAAATGTAGTAAGCGATAAACCTTAATCCTTTCATTATTTTGTTGGGGATTTCAGCGGGAAAATGTTTCAAACAGATTTTCAGTTATTTGGGTGTTAGTGGTATAAGTACAGATATTTTTACTGCTGACTGAGGACAGTGTACTGAACAACATTTCATCAGTATTTACTTCACTTGTAGCCTTATAATTATAGCTATTGGGAGTAGTATGTTTCTAGGTTGGTTAGTATCTCCAAGTACATGTGTCAAGAGCAAGCCACTAATGTTTATCTCCCCACCCCCCGGCCCAGCAAGTCAGATGTTAAAGTGTCGATAGTTAGACGCAAAACGGTAAGTCTATACTGACAAACGTGGTCTACATAATGGTGCAGTTACGACTGTGCAGAAAACATCAGAAAGTAAATTCTGTGACGTGATTGCGAGAAGACTGTTACATGCCCAGAAAAAACAATTAACACACTGAAGTGGGTACATATGAATGCTCACAATACCGCTAATACCCTGTTCGTTAAGTAAGTTCGAAGTCTGTAAGTGTACTCATTCTCAAATAACTGATAAATATAATCTGGATATTATTTATTTGGCTCTCCTATACTTAGCATACACAGACTCCTGGATTAAAAAGACATGCTTGCACCTCAGACACCTATTTTTTTAGTAAAATATGTCGAAATATTTTATAACCATTTGATCTCTACCCCCTTGCATACATACATTTAGACACACCTTGCGTAGATACTAGCAGGCAAATAGCAACTGAATTTGCATCTAGATAAGTAACGGGTTTTTCGGATGGTTTAAGACACGTACTTAGAGCAACTAAGAGTTTAAACAGTGAAACTTCCTGGCAGATTAAAACTGTGTACCGGACCGACACTCGAACTCGGGACCTTTGCCTTTCGCAGGCAAGTGCTCTACCAGCTGAGCTACCCAAGCACGACTCACGTCCCGTCCTCACAGCTTTACTTCTGCCATTACCTCGTCTTCTACCTTCCAAACTTTACAGAAGCTCTCCTGCGAACCTAGCAGAACTAGCACTCCTGAAAGAAAGGATATTGCGGAGACATGGCTTAGCCACAGCCTGAGTGAAAATTTCATTCTGCTGTGGCTAAGCCATGTCTCCAGAATATCCTTTCTTTCAGGAGTGCTGGTTCTGCTAGGTTCGCAGGAGAGCTTCTGTAAAGTTTGGAAGGTAGGAGACGAGGTACTGGCAGAAGTTAAGCTGTGAGGACGGGGCGTGAGTCGTGCTTGGGTAGCTCAGTTGGTAGAGCACTTGCCCGCGAAAGGCAAAGGTCCCGAGTTCGAGTCTCGGTCCGGCACACAGTTTTAATCTGCCAGGGAGTTTCATATGAGCGCACACTCCGCTGTAGAGTGAAAATTTCATTCAAGAGTTTAAACATGCTAAGACAAAGTCATTTCCTCATACTACATTCAGAGTTTTCATTAATCACAGTAACTAATTTGTCTTCAAAAAGCTGTTAAAATAATTGATTCATTTCTAGTCTGTTTTTACTAATATTTTATGTCAATATAACACTTTAAGAGTTTGAAATTCAGTTGTAGTACAAATATAGCATCAGACATAGAAATGTAAATAAGGCAATCAACCATTTTGACAGTGAGATTGCCCCAGTTTCAACTAAGGAGCATGGCTGCACGTTTCATGATTAGGAAATACACATCTACAAAGCATAACACAATTATTATGCAATTTAACTAATATTTATTTATAATATTGTCGCAGAAGAAACTGAGCAGCACAGTCACTGTGCTGTAGTGGTTACGGTACTAGACTGTTGCGTGGAGGGTCGTGAGTTGAAAACACACCTGAACTTTGAAATTTTAATTTCTATATTCGGTTCGAGTACATTCTAGAAGCATCCACTAATGTCAAGAATCATTGTACGGGAATGTTCTGTAACTGCATATATGCCGTATGTGTTCTGGCCGGAGGCAGTTCGCTCCGCGCTCTTATATGTGCAAGTGCTGAATGAACCTTTATCAAGCGAAATTAGTTTTCGTCATTCATCTGATTACACCTTCTTATACTTGACAATATATTTGCGAAGTTTTATCGCTTAACATGCTTTTTATTCTTTTCTTAGTTTCTTATTACGCACTGAATAGAGCCTTCTTTTATCTGTCTTCACTAATGCATGCAGATAGTGCCTCATATAAACACCCTCAGTGATTCAGAGACAGAGTTGGATTTTATGTGCCTCAGTTGTTTGACTGCTTCAGAGAGCTAAGCTCCATAAATAATCTTGGCATGATTTACTTCTACTTTTTGGTTTCAGCAAAAATTCTTGATGCATCCGTCCTGTCAAGGTCATCTCTGTAAACCTGTCGAATATCCAACTGCTTACCTTTCATTTTCCAAACTTCACTGATTTCCTTTAAGGAACTGGCAACTTCATAAAAGCACAAAACCAAATTTCAATCTTTTACGCTTTATTAAACTTTCAGAACAAACTTGAGGATACACTTCCCTATAGTAGGCAATGCGAACAAGAGGTGACCGAGACATGTAACCAATGGCACCCCATACCATCACGCGGGGTGATACGCCAGTATGGTGATGACGAATACACGCTTCCAATGTGCGTTCACCGCGGTGTCGATAAACACGGATGCGACCATCATGACTGTGTAAACAGAACGTGGATTCATCCGAAAAAATGACGTTTTGCCATTCGTGCACCCATGTTCGTCGTTGAGTACTCCATCGCAGGCGCTCCTGTCTGTAATGCAGCGTCCAGGGTAACCGCAGCCATGGTCTCCGAGCTGATAGTCCATGCTGCTGCAAATGTCGTCGAACTGTTATTGCAGATGGTTGTTGTCTTGTAAACGTCCCCATCTGTTGACTCAGGGATCGAGACGTGGCTGCACGATCAGTTACTGCCATGCGGATAATTTGCCTGTCATCTCGACTGCTAGTGATACGAGTCCGTTGGGATCGAGCACGGCGTTCCGTATTACCCTCCTGAACCCACCGATTCCATATTCTGCTAACAGTCATTGCATCTCGACCAACGCGAGCAGCAATGTCGCGATACGTTAAACCGCAATCGCGATAGGCTACAAGCCGACCTTTATCAAAGTCGGAAACGTGGTGGTATGCATTTCTCCTCCTTACACGAGGCATCACAACAACGTTTCACCAGACAACGCCGGTCAATTGTTGTTTGTGTATGAGAAATCGATTGGAGACTTTCCTCATGTCAGCACGTTGTAAGTGTCGCCACCGGCGCCAATCTTGCGTGAATGCTCTGAAAAGCTAATCGTTTGGATATCACAGCATCTTCTTCCTGTCGGTTAAATATCGTGCCTGTAGCACGTCATCTTCATGGTGTAGCAATTTTAATGCCCAGTAGTGTAATATCAGTGGAAGAGAAAGTTAGACATACCTATCGCGTAGCTGAACATAGCAAGTGTTGTGTGGCAACCTAGGAGGTTATCCAAGGTGCGCAGTTTGTGTCGGTCTCAATGCACCAAACCTCTAGCCGCGTGATGTAAATCAATTCTGAAAACGAAGGTAATTAACGATGAGACTATGACCTGGGCTCACACAGAATTTGAATCATGAAATATTTTTATTAAAAGTGTAATCTAACGCACTCATTGATCGCTATTACAGAGGAATAAAATAGCGAACAGACAGCGTGTGCGGTTGCATAGTCCGTGCTTACCGGTTTCCCACGCGGAGCCGATTGCACCGCGCCAGCTATGCGTCTTTTGCATGTGAAGCACAGTTAAATAGCTATTGCGTGACTAGACTAATGTATCTAGAGCAGTCTCTCCCTAGGATAAGCGTGCGGAGTGGACTAAGTGCCTCTGTATCGGCGTGCCGCCAACAGCTTCCAGGATAAATGATCACGATAATTGAAATTTAATGCGGAACGATTACGGTTTCTGCAAAACGTTTGCGCCGTTCGGCAACCTTAATACACTTAGGTTTCACCTGGACACTAGCTGTATTTATTACACAGTCAGGACAGACAGGCAATCACGTTTTCATTGTTACGAAATCCCAAGAAGAAAAGTTGATGGTGCAGTTTTGAGAGCACACAATGGTCTATAGTAAACATAATAGCCTCGCCAACATTGTGTCACCGGCGAACTGTATTTACTGTAATTAATAACTGCTGCTACCCAGTTACAAACTAATAACCATAAATAATCAAATGACTGAGGCCAATTTCCCTGTAGCTTTCAAAACAATAAATGATAGCAATATCTATTTCTACAGGTAAACGTAAAAAACGTTACTGTTTGTGCGGAATTATCAAGATACTTACGGGAGAGCCGTGCCGTAAAGGACGACTTAAGTTTTTTTGGCTTTACTGTGTAGCTATGGTGGGCAGTTGAAATATTAATAATCTATTTCCTTACCACAAGACATGTGCTATTAGCAACATAGTGTAATGATTTTTGTTTTTTATTTGTAGTATTTAATTGTATCGGAACTAAAAGAGCTGCAATTACAAGGCTTGTAGAAAGTGTCTAACACTATCGGCCATTAACCGGTTGTTAATGATACGCTGTACTGATACTTACTGAATAATAATACAACACGCAATCATGGGAATTCATTGCTACTGTTTAATCCCAGTTCACCAATGTTTAGCTCACTGTTTTGCAGACCTCGCAAAAATAAAATACAAAATATTTGTCTGATTCACACATCCAGCATGTGCGCAGCATATACGCTTGGTACACACCACCCAGTCTTCTTCAAATGACTACACACACATCATTCACTTTTCAGTCTCTTCTGCTGACCCATTGTTTCCAGGCAATTCCAGTTTTCTTTGCCGCTTTGTAATAATTTGGCTTTCAGTGGTCACATATTACGTGTTTATTTTGGAACACCGGGGTTCAGTTTAGCTTCCTTCAACTGTCATTCAGCATTCATTTTTTCTGCCTGTCTTCGTTAGCGATTTTTTTCTTTTCTAATTGTTGACGAGGCTTGAGCTGCCTCCCTCGTAGTCCGCACATAAATTTGAGCACAGTCATTTTCAGGAACATTTCCTTCCATTCTCTTCCTACTTTTTTCTCATTTTCCGCCATTTCAATCTGAAAAGAAGGAAGAAGAAGAAAATATTATTTAAAAATTAAATTACTTCTGGCTGATACTGAAAGACAATAAGGTTGCCAGTCCTACACGACAAACACACAGTAGGATCTCGTCATATTGTGCGTTCCCTTATAGAAATTATCATGGAACGTTTGTTAGATGTCTTCCTACACATAACATAGGTAATCAAAATACAGCAACGAAATTAAGTACTTACCTTAAAAACGGGCACCACGGGCTTGAAAATATGTTCCCTGCGCTAAGAATTTCAGAAACACCAACAAGCAGTCAGAGCAGACTGAGCACTGAAGAGGGGCAAAAGATATCCATGTAGTGCACGTGGATATACAAGCTTGCTTCTGATTCCTATGTGTACACTTCTGTCATTTGGAGCCAGAAAGGGAAATTACAGCAGTGGGCAGTTCTGTATGGCCGCCAATACCGCTCCAAACTTCCCTAATTTACTTACCTGCAAAGAGTTACAGCAACAAGTTACAATTTTTAAGCAGAACATCACGTTTTTCTACCATATTACCGATCTGTTTAAAAAATGTGCGCAAATCAATGTAAATGTAATTTTTGTAAAATGTAATTAGTGATCCAGAAACGTGCAATGTTTAGGGAGGATGCAATATGCTGTGCAAGATAAGCGGCGTTCAGATGGCTTTTCTGGTGCCAGAGTGTTTACTGAAATGAACTGTTCAAAGGCGTGCCCATATCCTGAGTACACAACTCACTGCGCCTCCTAAATGACCTGCTGATGTCATGGAGGGCAAGCGTGTCTATGTTGTTTTAAACCTCCTTCGGTTAGGTTGTAAAATGTATACTTATACTGCCGTGTGTAAGAGAGTTCGCTATGCATGAACAAACGAGATTCGGTCTACCACGATATTAACTTGGTATACACATCCGTGAAATAGCCGTGACATCTGCCGTCAGATATCCTGGTTGTAAAACTCCATCAGCCATTTCGTTCTTACGTGCTGAAGAGCGACTTCGAAAAATAAGTAGTCTGAGAAGACAGAAATAGGCGAAAACCATCAAGGGATGAGAATACGAAAATGTTTGTTTGAGCTGAAATATAACACGAACATTATGATAGTATACGACAAGTTGCCTCAGTCACTAGTATGAGACTTACATCTATGTGGCGAATAGTACACGGTCACAAATTTCAATCGTACCACCTGCCACTGATATAAGGACGTCATGGGGACTATTTGAGCGAAAAGGCCGTGAAGAATTTCACTCTCGACGTCTCACAAAATATCATATTCTCAGACGAATCTCTGTACGTATATTATGTGTGGTGAACCGTCACAAAGTAATTACTGGATCACAGAACATGCTAGGTGATGATTACATCATGTAGATAGTCAAAGGAGCTGGCTCATTAATTTGTGATGTGGAATCAATGGAGCTGAAATAATCAGTCCACAGTATATTGCAGGTACTCCAACAGGTGAAATGTATTGCGCACTATATCACTTTTACTGTAACATGTGAAACGCATGCAGGTTCTTTCGTCAACAGTTTAGTTGTTCTCCTTGAATATGTCAGTTGAAACACCAGAGGCCATGTGTGAATGCAGCATCATGGTCACGCAGCCCATTCTACGCATGTTGTAGTACAACAATTGAAGATAGGTTTCCTCTCAGATGGTCAGGATGCCGTGGACCGCAGAAAAGGAACGCACAGTCGACTGGTTTAATACAAGTAGATTTCTTTTTGTGTGGATATCTAAAGAATCACGCTTTATGTAACAGAACTCATATCCCCAGAAGTCTTCAAAGAGAGCATCGAGAAAGCTTGTCGCTCCGAGACATCAGCAGCTTTACATCTCCTCGTCAAGTCTTTTAGAAGGCACACTCAGCTGCGCATTCAGAAAAATGGGAACTTGTTGAACGCCTAATGTAAGTGGAACATTCCGCCCCAGAACATCATCTGGACTCTGATCTTGTACTGCATATTGCTTTGATGCCCAAGTCTTAGGACTTTTCTAGCTTCATAAGAAAAGTGGACAGATATTTAAACTGATTTGTGCAGAGCTGACTTAAATACATCAACAACATGATAGAAAAAACGAGCATTCTACTTAAAAATTATAATTCGTTGCATTAACACTTTGAAAATTAGAAAAATAAATTTTGCTCACAGCACCACAGAAAGGCTATGGTTTCCTACGTTTAACTACCTAATAGTCCATTGTCTTACTGTATTACAGTAGCAGAAAAAAATAAATTGTATGTAAAGCGCTGAATACGTTAGCGAAAGAGTATTGTTTAGGTTTTTCAGATTAGGTAAATAAATTTAGTAAGTATCTGCAAAAACTAATTTATATCAGAGTTAGCTGACAAACCTCACATTGCCTGTTAAAAAGTTGTGATTTGCAGTGTAATATCACAAAAATTTCATTTCCATGATTTCGTGAAAACAACTCTGAAATCAAGTAGTTGTGTAGCTATGAGATGATCCAGACCGTTTCCGTACGCTAGGTACAGTCGGTCCACATGTCTACAACGCGAATTTGTTAACGTCTCTATGGTAGCAGTAGGGCAAGAAGAGAACGAGATAACCTTCACTCTGACCTAGAGGTTATTCTGGGAAATCTCATGCAATTGCGTGTATCATATTTCGCTGACATTAGCGTCAGCACTTCCTTATCTCCAAGGTCAGCCCAGGAATCGTGATATCCTGCCATGTGCCAAGATGAAGGAGGGGTGGGGAGGAGAGAGCAAATTTCGCATGAGGAACCCACCCTCTCCCGCCACAAGCGCCAGCCTCCCACGCCCCCCCCCCCCCTTTCATTTTTGGGAGCGAGACTCAACTGCGTGTAATATTTCGCTGACACCAGCATCCTACCTGAACTTCTGCAAATTTAATTTTGCATTAAGCATCCACCATCACATGCCCTTACGCCGCCATGAACCTCATGCTTCTGCTCCACAGATATGTCACGTTACTGATTTCCAGAAAGTTCGTGTAAGGAGTAGCACACCGGTCCTCACACAGATAATTTGGTTTGAAGATACAGCGCAAATCATTTGCCATAGTAGATAGCATATGTGTCTATAAACGATTACGAGACAACATTTGTTTATAAAACATAAATAATGAAATAGGAAATTTTATTTATTAGAAATGAGATTTTTACAATAGACTTTATCCAACAAGCTCTGAAAACATAAGTAAAAGCAAATCCACTTTCACGTCGTACCTGCTCCTGTCACCACCAGATGGCTGCACTGAAAAATCGATACTTCTCTATAAATAACTAAAAACTAACATTTACTATAACATATAAATAATGAATTAAGAATTCATGTTTGTTGAACATGAGTTTTACCTCATGTACTATCCCACAAACTCAGGAAACGTGAAATAATAGCAACTCCTAATTCCTTCAAACACCACCAGACGCGAAGATAGTTCGATCTTTGTACCTCGCCAATAGATGGCTCCAGTTGCAATTAAAAACCCAACAGACCGTTAATTAATTATTTTATGAGTCTAAGACGTTGCAAATATTGTGAAATGTCTGCAGAATACACCAGCAGCGGGAAAATTGCGAAGTTTACATAGCTCGTTGAGGGATGTTCGGTTTGTAGATCGTGATTTTGTACCACCACGCATAGACTGCCGCACGATCTAGGAAATAAAACTACAACAGAGTCGCAAATTGATTATTTTCGACATCTAAGATGCTGAAAAATTACTAAAAAGTCTGCAAAATACGTATGTAGCGCGAAAAAGGGCGACGTTTCATTTTGCTAGTGGAGGTAAATACACCAAGACACTGTCTGACGTCACAATATTGCGAGAAACGTCTGTAATGTAAATGAGAGCAGATGTTAATTTCTACATATATGCTTATTCATCAAATTAGTGCCAAAAATTCTGAAGTATGTACCCCAATGGTAGATTACAATATTTGACACTCATAGGAATTAGGCGTGAAAATTTGATGTCACTAAACTAGCGTGACCAGGCCAGTAACAGCAGAAAAGTAAGTGTTAGTTAAGCAGGAAAATGTTGTTGTTGTTGTTGTTATTGTGGCCTTCAGTCCTGAGACTGGTTTGATGCAGCTCTCCATGCTACTCTATCCTGTGCAAGCTTCTTCATCTCCCAGTACTTACTGCAACCTACATCCTTCTGAATCTGCTTTGTGTATTCATCTCTTGTTCTCCCTCTACGATTTTATCCTCCACGCTGCCCTCCAATGCTAAATTTGTGATCCCTTGATGCCTCAGAACATGTCCTACCAACCGGTCCCTTCTTCTTGTCAAGTTGTGCCACAAACTGCTCTTCTCCCCAATTCTATTCAGTACCTCCTTATTAGTTATGTGATCAGGCAAATAGGCAGACTGAATGTAATTAATGAGGTACAAAAATAAAATAAAAACTTGTAAACAACTATAACAGCACAGCAGACACACGTAGCAGAATTGCATTATTGGGGAAATAAGGAAAGGATAAAGTGTTCATTACTACCAAAAATGTTATTTAGACAATACGAGGAACATGTACAACTTGTAAACACACTATCAAAGATGGCAACAGAAATTTCCAAAGACAATGTCAAAGTGCCTATCTTAGAGAAAAGGGCTTAACATAGTAACCTGTGAGACATCTCACACATAGCAAGCACAAATTAAACATTGGTGTATCAATAGTCTGTATAACTCATCAAAATACATGTCTATCGTAATACAAACTGAATCCCTACGAAAATTCGATTTCGTATGCCTTGAGACACGAAGAGCCATCTTAATACGCCTAGCCAAAGACTTTGTATGACTATCCTCCATACCTAGAAATGCTAATTAAGCGCCACAACTGGTACTAAAGCGATTCTATTCTCTGTAACGAATAGATATGTACATGTGCAAGTCGTCATGTTTCTAACGTACCACAACCGGAAATGACGTTAGAGATTCTACTAGCGCATGCTGCTGACCGAGCTGAAATGTGCGCTTTATATCAAGCCGTCAACCATATCGCCAATGATAGGATTTCCAATAAGCAAAGTGCCTCTAAATATTACGGGATATGGTATCTCAGCATTACGGTGTGACGGCATGACATTGCCAGTTTGCAGAGACGATCACTGTCGTCGTAATACACGGAAAATAATGTGATTACAGCAGTAATGACGGTGCGGAATTGCCAATAATTTCTGAAGTCATGTAATTACATTCCATAACAGACTAACTGAAAACTCATCGAGTACACACCTAAACAGCCTGGCACAGGGATAAAACACATTAAAGTTTCCCGCTCCTGGAGTTGTGATGTGACGTATATATTATGTAAATTTTTTATATAGAGGTCACCCACATTACACAGTCTTATCACATAGCAAAACCCTAGATGTCATTGTATTACCGATCCTGGCTGGTTCTGTTCATGTAGATTTATAGTGCAGCTTTTTAAGGTAAAATACGTGTGCTGTGCGTCATAGCATATGCCACAAAATATGACTGCAAATAATAACGTAATGGGATAATTTAATGATAAGTAAGGCTATTTGTGTGACAGAGTACTAAATAGCAATGGACAGACTGTACCGCCAACGGTATTGTGGAGAACAACATTTCCCCTTTTTTAATATAGCACTTGCGTTGGAGCAAATTATTGTAGCTGTATGCGGATAGAATAGTGGTTAGTGGTCTACCGGTATTCCAGTAGACAAACAGCAAGAGGGTGTTCTGCCCCAATGCCGGCAGAACTGACAGTGACAGCATACAAGTTTAGGAGACATATTACTGGATTGGGTGCTCTAATATAGTGAGTGAAACCTAAAACCCATTATAATTGCGTGATAGTAAACACTCATCTGTCGCCCAGTTCTCATGTGCTGTAAACGATTTGACTGCAGCGGGAAGATGGACTTGCAGTGGGGTTAGTGATCAACAAGAATGTGTGTGTGTGACTCAGCCACTTCATATAGCACTTATATATACATACACACAAACACACACACACACACACACACACACACATATATATATATATATATATATATATATATATATATATATATATATATATACATAATTTGTGTGCTGTGTTATTTAACATGTTGCAAAGGCAAAAAATACACTACTTGCTGATACTGTCATAATTAAATTGAATGAATACCTTAACTGTAGATGCTATAGGCACTCAACATGCAACACAATAGGAAATGGAGACTGCACACTTAACACAGGTAATAATGTATCCAAATGGATTGAACTTTGTGCCCACCTCGTCCTGGAAGCAAATTTTAGCCAGATGAGTAGCCTCATTGTCATGTTGTCCTGATGGCACTGTTTGTTCAGAATATCTGCCTAAAGTTTAATATTTAGCATAACAATATTTGCTGTAATTATAACATTATTCGTCCGACGGATAGTATCCACTAAGTCACTGCTCTTTACACGAATCAGAAACACACATTTGGAGATCCACAGAGCGTGAGCTGTCCATGGATCAACTTCTCACATTAATGCTTCAAACCATCACCAGAATCAAAACAAGCTGTTTCACCATCATTATCATCATGGCCCACCTGGTCGCTGCGTACTAGCAGGGGGCCACTCGTCAAATGTTGCTAATCTAGCCTCCTTTGTGCTGTATTTAGGCCACACTGGTCACACGCGCAGTTTAAGCTGAAATGTGTTCAGGCGTTGGTTCTGGAAAGAAATTTGGACCATGTTTCCATTCTGCACAGTTCTACCTCCTACATCTACAGGGCAATTACAAATGATTGAAGCGATTTCATAAATTCACTGTAGCTCCATTCATTGACATATGGTCAAGAAAGCGTATGTCGTGCTTGAAATGCACTCACAACAGTCAGTCATAACAGTGCAACGACACTTCAGGACGAAGTTCAACAAAGATCCACCAACTGCTAACTCCATTCGGCGATTGTATGCGCAGTTTAAAGCTTCTGGATGCCTCTGTAAGGGGAAATCAACGGGTCGGCCTGCAGTGAGCGAAGAAACGGCTGAACACGTGTATCTGGACATGCTGGAAAATTGGCTCATGCCACAACTGGAGACCGACAGCGCCGACTTCATCTTTCAACAGGATGGTGCTCCACCGCACTTCCATCATGATGTTCCGCATTTCTTAAAGAGGAGATTGGAAAACCGATGGGTCGGTCGTGGTGGAGATCATGATCAGCAATTCATGTCATGGCCTCCACGCTCTCCCGACTTAACCCCAAGCGATTTCTTTCTGTGGGGTTATGTGAAAGATTCAGTGTTTAAACCTCCTCTACCAATAAACGTGCCAGAACTGCGAGCTCGCATCAACGATGCTTTCGAACTCATTGATGGGGACATGCTGCGCCGAGTGTGGGAGGAACTTGACTATCGGCTTGCTGTCTGCCGAATCACTAAAGAGGCACATATCGAACATTTGTGAATGCCTAAAAAGCTTTGAGTTTTTGTATGTGTGTGCAAAGCATTGTGAAAATATCTCAAATAATAAAGTTATTGTAGAGCTGTGAAATCGCTTCAATCATTTGTAATAACCCTGTATATAAAGACCCAGCATGGTTAAAGTGCCATTATCGATCAGCAACTACCGTGAATCGAAATCATAGTGCACACTGTTGTACCACATACAGCTGCAGTGGAATTGGAGAGCTGACGATTTGGCCCCATGCCCATTGGGATCTGCTGGTGCAACTGGAAAACATCCGGGTCTCCCACTCAGCAGCAACAGCTGTGCCGCACCTGCTGGAGACATGAATGTCAGGAAGCGAGTTCTCTTTCTTGCAGTTAACCACTTGCGCTTTCATCATCGTATTGATGAAATCTCCGTAATAATTTCTCATATTCTGTAGGAGGAGCACATATGACGTATGTCAAAAACTTACTTGATGTCTATGAGCGAGCGGGTGGAAAATGGGAAGCGAATAAATAAATAAAAGCTCTAGTTACAAAAAAAAATTATTTATCGATGAACGTGTAATTTATACTACCAATATCACTAACAAGACTGTCTATGTTCTCCAGTAATAACAACAAACCAAAGTGTTGATCGGTTGGTCTCTTTTTCCTCCCTACCTCCCTAATAGCTGAGGTATGTTTAGAACATTGGAGAAGAAATGTTAGTACTTTCCACTACCAGAGAAGCTTCGTTTTACAATCTAAAGATCAAAGATTGTTGTACTTCTGCTCACATGATGGTCGGCTAATTCCTTTTAAACTTGCTAGTACTTGCTGTCTAACTGTAAACTCCTATCTCAGTTACACCATCGCCTGTACGTGTGTGTCAGTTTTTCGCAGAGCTATCTGGTGTTGGGCATTGGGTGTCATGCATACCTGTGTTGGGTGTCAGGTGACAGACGTCAGGCAGTAGGTGTCAGGCAAAAAAAAAAAAAAAACAAAAAGGCTCTGAGCACTATGGGACTTAACATCTGAGGTCATCAGTGCCCTAGAACTTAGAACTACTTAAACCTAACTAACGTAAGGACATCACACACGCCCATGCCCGACGCAGGATTCGAACATGCGACCGTAGCGGTTGCACGGTTCCAGACTGAAGCGCCTAAAACCGCTCGGTCATTCCGGCCGACCGTCAGGCAATCAGCACTCCCGTTCAAATCTATGTTCTGTTAATGGAAGATAGTAAAGCAACGCCTCATCCTAATTTGCAGGTAAAACAATTTGAAACGAAAGGTGCAGAAACGTAAGTGTCTAGCAGGGGAGAAGTAAGGCATCCATGTCACTTCAGGGAGGCACTACCGTCTCGGACAATTCAAGTTAATGATCACGTTATCAGTAGTTTGTAATGCTTCACATATAGATGCAGGCATCTATGTGTAATTTATTTTTTATTCCACAATACCCAAGCAGTTTGTGGTTTTCTTGGCATGCAAGTAGGTGGGGCTGATTTAGATAATGTGTGTAATTTTTCAATATTTATCCGTTTCTTTGATATTCCACATATACATATGCAAGTTCAAATATGCTCTTATTGCTTACGCAGCCGAGCGTGGTCACAATTCACATGCAGCAATATTTAATTTGTGCTTGGTAAGTGTGAGACATCTCGCAGTCCTTTCCCTGAGACATCGTCATTCAGAATTTTAAGCACTAATTTGACGACATGTGTATACATGAAAACTGAATCACACTTCCTCTTACACAACAGATTTTTTCAGTGTTGTGACGTCAACCATTGTTCTTTACGTATAAAGCTCAACTATTGAAAAACACATTGCACTTTTTGCACTGCCTCAGAAATATATTGTTTGAGGGCACGTTGTGAGTAATTATATTCAGTGTGTCTCTTTGCCTTCTCAGTTAATATTAATTTTTCTGCAATTAGGGGCCTGGTCAGGCCAGTTTTATGACATCGAGTTTTTAGTCCTAATTGCTATGAATTACCATTGGCGTACATACTTCAGAATTTTTGACTCTAATTTTATGAGTGTGTGTGTATGTGGAAATTAACAAGTACTTTCTTTTACATTAAAGACCTTTTGTTCATATTGTGACATCAGATAGCGTTTTTCGTGGATTTACCTCTAACAACAATGTGAATGTCGCACTTTTTCGTATTTTGCGAACACTTTAGAAATTTTTCATCTTAGATGAGCAAAATAATTAATTGACGACTCTGCTGCGTTTTTTTTCTAAATTGTAGAGCATTCTATTCAGGGAAGTACTAAATCTTGGTCTACAAATCGTGATTCCCCTCAATGCGCTACGTAAACTTCCCATTTCTGTGCTCTTGACGTATTCTGCAGACATTTTAGAATATTTGCAACATCTTGGATGCATAAAAGAACTAATTTATGATCTACTCCGTTTTTAACTGGCATTGGAGCCTTTCTTTGTTGTGGTACAAACATCGGACTATGGTCGCTGGTGACAGGAGGGTCTGACATTTGCTGTTATTTCACGCTTTCTGGGGTTTTGGTATTGTATTTAGGATAAAATTTATGCTCAACAAATGCGAATTGCTAGTCCGTTATTTACATTTTCAGAACAAATGTTCGTTTCTCGTTATTTTTAGAGGAATATGCTATCTACACGTCCCAATATTCCATCGCGAATTATGATCAAAGTTATCAATGTGGGCGCTGGTGTGCCAGTCCTCAAACGAATTTTTTGGAAGTCAGTAAGGCAAACATAGCTGCAGAGTGGAAGTGTGAGGTGTGTGGGGGCGTGGAGGAGCAGGGTGAAGGGTGCTTCATGCAAAATTTGCGGAAGTGTGGAGGGGTGAGTCGGAGTGCTGATGTCAGCGAAAAATAATACTTAGTCGAGGCTCTCTCCCACAGATGCAGGGGAGCACTCGGTGTGGGGGAGGGGGGGGTTTGCTTCATGTTAAATTTGTAGAAGCGCTGAGCTCTCCCCTCCTTCACCTTGGCACATAGCTGGATATCGTGATTCCTCTAATGACCTTGGAGGTAAGGAAGTGCTGATGCTGCCGATGTCAGCGAAATACGACATGCGCAGTTACATGATACTTCCAAGAGTTACCTCTGTGTCAGGGTCAAAGTGATGTCGTTCTCTTCTTGATCTACTACTTGTGGCTACACCTCTTCATAGCTCTGTAGGCAGTTATTGTTTTCGCTTACAGTCGTTTGCGTTTCGTAGTCAAAAGATATTAAATGCACTGCCAGATGTCAGGGATATGTGTACGTCGAGTCGACTGTAGGAGTGTCTCTGGAGTAGTGAATGGATGTAATTAAACCTTCGTGCATGTTGTGGCATTGGTTCACACATCTTAGTGTTTATGACGTGATATCTCTGGAACTATGTACTGTACAGTGGTATATTTGTGTAGGTACATTCAGCGGTATATTTGGATACCGTCTGGGAAATGTTACGAATGGATTCAGTAATAAATTTAAACGTCATACTTGATGCGGCAGTTTCTCACGCATCTCGGGTGTTTTTGACGTCATGTTTCCTGAACTATTATAGGTTGGTGGTTCCTACCCCGATAGAGATTGTTGCCTAACAGAAAGGGATATGTGTACCAAGTTTGGTTGAAATTGTTCAAGTGGTTTAGTAGCACATGTGGTACATACACATATACACTCCTGGAAATGGAAAAAAGAACACATTGACACCGGTGTGTCAGACCCACCATACTTGCTCCGGACACTGCGAGAGGGCTGTACAAGCAATGATCACACGCACGGCACAGCGGACACACCAGGAACCGCGGTGTTGGCCGTCGAATGGCGCTAGCTGCGCAGCATTTGTGCACCGCCGCCGTCAGTGTCAGCCAGTTTGCCGTGGCATACGGAGCTCCATCGCAGTCTTTAACACTGGTAGCATGCCGCGACAGCGTGGACGTGAACCGTATGTGCAGTTGACGGACTTTGAGCGAGGGCGTATAGTGGGCATGCGGGAGGCCGGGTGGACGTACCGCCGAATTGCTCAACAAGTGGGGCGTTCGGTCTCCACAGTACATCGATGTTGTCGCCAGTGGTCGGCGGAAGGTGCACGTGCCCGTCGACCTGGGACCGGACCGCAGCGACGCACGGGTGCACGCCAAGACCGTAGGATCCTACGCAGTGCCGTAGGGGACCGCACCGCCACTTCCCAGAAAATTAGGGACACTGTTGCTCCTGGGGTATCGGCGAGGACCATTCGCAACCGTCTCCATGAAGCTGGGCTACGGTCCCGCACACCGTTAGGCCGTCTTCCGCTCACGCCCCAACATCGTGCAGCCCGCCTCCAGTGGTGTCGCGACAGGCGTGAATGGAGGGACGAATGGAGACGTGTCGTCTTCAGCGATGAGAGTCGCTTTTGCCTTGGTGCCAATGATGGTCGTATGCGTGTTTGGCGCCGTGCAGGTGAGCGCCACAATCAGGACTGCATACGACCGAGGCACACAGGGCCAACACCCGGCATCATGGTGTGGGGAGCGATCTCCTACACTGGCCGTACACCACTGGTGATCGTCGAGGGGACACTGAATAGTGCACGGTACATTCAAACCGTCATCGAACCCATCGTTCTGCCATTCCTAGACCGGCAAGGGAACTTGCTGTTCCAACAGGACAATGCACGTCCGCATGTATCCCGTGCCACCCAACGTGCTCTAGAAGGTGTAAGTCAACTACCCTGGCCAGCAAGATCTCCGGATCTGTCCCCCATTGAGCATGTTTGGGACTGGATGAAGCGTCGTCTCACGCGGTCTGCACGTCCAGCACGAACGCTGGTTCAACTGAGGCGCCAGGTGGAAATGGCATGGCAAGCCGTTCCACAGGACTACATCCAGCATCTCTACGATCGTCTCCATGGGAGAATAGCAGCCTGCATTGCTGCGAAAGGTGGATATACACTGTACTAGTGCCGACATTGTGCATGCTCTGTTGCCTGTGTCTATGTGCCTGTGGTTCTGTCAGTGTGATGTATCTGACCCCAGGAATGTGTCAATAAAGTTTCCCCTTCCTGGGACAATGAATTCACGGTGTTCTTATTTCAATTTCCAGGAGTGTGGATCCATCCATTTTTATAATATGTAGGGATTTAGTTTAGCACTGCAGATGTGAGTGAATGGTTGAGTGTGCAACGTTTTGTAAATGGCTGTATACTCCAGTGCTTCGTTGTTGGAGCCAACATTTTGTGTGTAACACAATAAAATTATTTCATGGATTTTCTTGTTTTGTAAAACTCTTTCTGAATCTACCAATCCGTACACAGGGTTCTCATATAAAAACCAGCCAGCAAAATGTGTAAGTATAACATGTTAAAGAACAAGAGAAGCACTCTTTATAAGGATGCTGGTAATGGTCACAAAGAACGTCGATACATGATTTTTTGGCGTAATACCGCAAATATATCAAAGCCCAGTTTCATTTTGGTAGCGCTGTGTTCATAGAAGACCCGCCAGGGTAGCCGAGAGCCCTAACGCACTTCTTCCTGGACTCGGGTAGGCGCGTCGGCCCTGGGTCGAATCTGCCTAGCGGATTAACGACGAGCGCCGGCGTGCCGGCTAATCTGGATGTGGTTTTTAGGTGGTTTACCACATCCCGATAGGTGAATACCGACCTGGTCCCCATGTTCCGCCTCAGTTACACGGCTCGCAGGCGTCTGTACACATTTGCACTCTTCCATGGTTTACACTAGACGCAGGCAGTTGGTGTTCACTAATTCTTTTCTTTCCCGAGGGGGGGGGGGGGGGGTACGGAGTAGCGACAGGAAGGAAGAAATCTGGCCACCCCTTAACATTAACATGCCACATCCGATTAACCGGCAGATCCTGCAAGTCCCGATGCATGGAAAGAGAGGGTGCTGTGTTCATAGAAGTGCGTATTCCACAGACATGTTCACAGTACTGTTCACAAGAAATAGCCTGCTTCGACATTACAAAATTCATATTCAGTTCGTCAAAAGTGTTGCAACATAGTTGACGCATTGAACATGAAAGAGAGAGACAGACAGAGAGAGAGAGAGAGAGAGAGAGAGAGAGAGAGAGAACGCACCACAAAGGAATTGTCAGAATAGGACGAAAACCGGTGGATGTCCATGTACAGAAAAACAAATAACAATTTCAGAAAAACTGGATGTTTTATTTAAGAGCAAGAGCTTCTCAAATTGAGCACGTCAATAATGCGTCAGTCCTACCCTAGCCCTCAATGAAGTAATCATTCGCGTTAGCATTGTCTGATAGAGGTGTTGGATGTCTCCTGAGGGATATCGTGCCAAATTCGGTCCAATTGGTGCGTTAGATAGTCCACACCCCAGATGGTTGAAGAGTCCTGCCCATAACGTTCTCAATTAGGGAGAGATCCGGCGACCTTGATGGCCAAAGTTGGGTTTGGGAAGCACGAAGACAAGCAGTAGAAAATCTCGTCGTCTGTAGGCAGACATTATCTACTGATATGTCAACCGGGAGTGGCTTGCCGTTAAGGGCACCAAAACGGGACGTACAAAATCGTCGACGTACCGCTGTGCTGTAAATGTGCTGCAGATGACAATCGAAAGGGTCTTGCTATGCAAATAAATGGCACCCTAAAACACCACTCCTGGTTGTCGGGCTGTATGACTGACGACAGTCATGTTGGTCTCCCACAGCTGTCCTTTGTCTCGAGACATGTGCCGTAGTTTCTGGTTTTAGAGAGTAATAGAAAATTACGTCCGCCCCGATAGCTTAGCCGACACGGTAGCTCATCGTGTTCGGTCAGAGAGCTGGTTGACCTCTGTAATAAGAAAAAACTGAGTGGAAGGATCAATAAACGAACTTGAACGGATGTGATGTGACGTCCGCAACGATCAAAGACAACGATCAACAACGAACAAAATGGGGGAAAAAAATAGCTGAGTGGTCAACGTGACGGATTGTCGTCCTACGGACCCGAGTTCGATTCCCGGCTGGGTCGGGGATTTTCTCCGCTCAGGGACTGGGTGTTGTGTTGTCTTCATCATCATTTCATCCCCATCCGGCGAGCAGGTCGCCCAATGTGGCGTCGAATGTAATAAGATCTGCACCAAGGAGGCCGAACCTGCCCCCTACGGGGCCTCCCGGCCAATGACGCCAAACGCACATTTCTTTCCATTGAAAATCGTGAGTCGTTGCTTTAATTCTTTTAAAATAAGCAAAATTAACTGTTATCATCACTGCGTAGATGGAGTGAGGTTTCCTCTGTTTAGCTACCTGAGCAAATATTCCATTATTTTACTGTATTACAAGTCAAAAAGAAAAACACGTTTTCTGTAACTTCCCATACATATTAAAGAAAGAGCTTTATTTCGTTTTTTCTCATTCGATAATCACATGAAGTTAGTAACTATTTACAAAGATTTATCTCATTCATATCATAGTTTCGTGTAGCAGTGTAGATTTGGGTGAGACATTGTGTCTGTATCGTTATGTAGAACACTATACTCCTAGAAAATTCGTTGTCGCAAACGACATTTCCGTGCTTAATACAATAAAGCTATTTCACAGACTTTCTTCCCGTGTAAAATACTCTCCTAATCTACCAAACAATGGAAAATCCGGGATGGAAGTAACAATATTATGAAAACGGGAGTTGCTACTCACCATATAGCGGAGATGCTGAGTCGCCGACGGGCACAGCAAGAAGACTGTCATAAATATAGCTTTCGGCCAGTAAGAACTTCGTCAGAAGTAAACAACAGGCACACACACAGACACATACTAAATGTAACTAACACACACATGACTCCACTCTCAGACAAATGAGGCCAGTGTGCCCGAATTGCGACTCAGCATCTCCGGTATGTGGTGAGTAACAACTCTCCTAATCTACCGTTTCACAAAAGATGCCCAAAACAAAAGTACCTAGGAAAATATTTAGTAGTGTGGCGTCTACCCTTGTTAGCGAACGGACCTCGAGTCATTATTTTTTAGCCTATCACGAAATGGCGAAAATATATAAAGCCGAGCTTTTCTTCTTTTTTCCTTTTTTACTTCTGTGTTAATCGATGTGCGTATTTCACAGATACGATCACTGTACAGTTTCCCAAGAAATAGTCGGTTTCGACACTTCAAAATTCATTTTCAGATCATCGAAAAAAGTAGTAACATAGGTAACTCATTGAACACTGAAGAAAATAGGAGAAATGGAAGGAATATGTGCACCATAAGGGAGAAGAAAGACTACAGGTAAAGGTTCCATCTTGATTATAAATACAATAGAGGAAGAAATTGAGGAAGACCATAGAAGAGATAGAGCGAAGAAGAATAAGAAGAAGAAGAAGAAAAAAGAGGCGAGGAGGCGGAGGAGAAGAAGATGGAGAAGACTTACATTCTCCTCTGCAGCGTACGCTATACTTATGGTTTTCTACTTGTCGAATATTCGTTACTTTCTTTGCTCAATGTGCGTTGTGCAGTGTGCAAGCTGCCAGTATAGCGAGAATTATACCTCACACCCTATTGCACCATTCCTTTCCTTCTTCTGATTTTTTATTGTTGCATAACTAGAAACGTGTGGAACATTCCATAACGTAGATGCAACGTGGCCGCGGACTTTGACCGTCGTAATGACGGGTGTACAGTGACACAGGTGTTGCGCATCGGAGCGAAGTCACGCGCTGGGGACACGCACCTGTGTGTATCCTGCGCAAGATGCCACGACTCCACCCACCGTTATTCATCACCATCACCGACCAATAGTCACCGAGAGATAATACATTATCTCACTCTGGAAAACTTGCACACCTGCGTCGATATACGAACTGATGCCCTGTAACTCTAAATAGTGCTCTCGAAGTGAGATAAAAGCCTGCCATCTCCTCCCTGAGATTTTTACCACCTGTTTGCACCCAAAGCGTTGTTGCGTATTGCGCGTCGCATTGAGTAGAATACGCGCTAGCCATTGCAACATCCGGCCGCATTTATTGTTCTTACTAAATCACGTAACTCTTCCGGAAAGAAAAGAACATGCCTTAGGTGATACCCAACGATTTTATGCTCAATGGGGTCAGTCGTGGTTGACCACTGGTCAGGACGCTAGGCTCACATTCCATGATTGTGGTCGCCCTATGATTAACACTGTGGTTGTTCATGGTTTACCTAAGTCACTTGAACGAGGCCCCAGACGGTTCCTTAGAAAAACGTACAGTTTATTTCGTGCAGCACCATTGTCCAGTGCGTATTTGTGCTCCATATCTAATACTTCTTCCTTTATCCTAGACTTGACAAACACACACAAAAAGGAAATAAAAGAAGGTGAGATGACAGATTTATGGTCGATGTCAATTCAGTTCTAAAAGAAGGGAATTGAAATGAGTAAGAAAAGAGACTCTGAATGTAAGATTCCGAATATCTGGATCAGTGTTGCTCAGTGTATATATAATCGACTCGATGTCGAAAACAATATCCCAGACTTAAACCAATATTAATTAGCGTTACAGAAAGTTTACTTCACAAAGAACGATCTTATGTCGGGAAGATGGGGTTGAATTCAGAGGGACCACACACTAATCCTGTTGAAGACTCTTGCAGAACAAAACAAATAACATGCCACATTCTCAACATTTAACTTACGAATGAAATCTTAGTATAATTCTGATGATACGACGAACCATCGGAACATTCGTTACACTTGGGTAAATTCCCTGTCATCGAAGCAACTAAATGCATCGTCTCCAAACTTCTGAGCTGAAAGTTGGACAAAACAACCGAAACGAGATCCTATGCACTGCGAAGAACATTCAACCAATATATTAGGTCTACAACTTTGTTTCCGCCGTTTTGCAACAGATAACAGTAGCGACAAGTGATGGGGCAGGTGACAGGACGTAAGTGTAATTCAATAAGTTTAGGCATTTGTAAACATCAAGCCATCAAAATATTGCTCGATTTGTGATTGCATCGCGAAGTTAGCCTAGAGTTAATATGTCAATATGTTAGCTTACGAGCCAAGGTCTCGTCATTTACGGAAGTTTCAGTTTTCTACCTTAACATGAACAAATTTGCAGCTGAGCCTCATAAAATGCTGGATAAAACCGATGGTGATATTGTGAGGCGCATGTTGGGGAACGAACGTACAAAGAATGATTCCAACTCTTCAAGAATCGTGATTCTGACATTGAAGACCGGTATGGCGGTGAAGGAGAGGTTTTCGAAGCTATAAAAACCGACGGAACCAATCACAGGAGATAGTTTATCGATAGCAATTGATGCGCTTGAGCCGAACACTGAAAGACAAACGGCCACAATACAGTGACAGACATAAATAGACGATTTTTCCAGAATGAGATTTTCACTCTGCAGCGGAGTGTGCGCTGATATGAAACTTCCTGGCAGATTAAAACTGTGTGCCCGACCGAGACTCGAACTCGGGACCTTTACCTTTCGCGGGCAAGTGCTCTACCAACTTTTTTTTTGTTTTTTTTTATTTTTTTATTTTTTATTTTTCCTGATTTTCCCGGAACATGTTTGTACTTCCTCCTTTCATCAGTCAACTGAACTTTGAAACTTCCTGGCAGATTAAAAACTGTGTGCCCGACCAAGACTCGAACTCGGGTCCTTTGCCTTTCGCGGGCAAGTGCTCTACCATCTTTTTTTTTTTTTTTTTTTTAAAGAAAACAAATAAAAACCTCTAGGGTATGAAAATAAAAGACGACGTTCTTCATAAATAACACAATATCCTTTGAAAACGTAAAACATAAAAGGTAGCTATATTTCCGCAACGGCCTTCTTTTGTATTTGTATGTTTTTTTGGTAACATAAATGAGTGTACAGTCTCACCATCAGCAGCATTTTTTTTTTTTTTTTTTTTTGAGCACAAGAGAGAGAAAACAAATAGGCTGCAGATAGAGAGCTATGTATGAAAGGGATTACCAACTGAGCTACCGAAGCACGACTCACGCCCGGTACTCACAGCTTTACTTCTGCCAGTACCTCGTCTCCTACCTTCCAAACTTTACAGAAGCTCTCCTGCGAACCTTGCAGAACTAGCACTCCTGAAAGAAAGGAGTGCTAGTTCTGCAAGGTTCGCAGGAGAGCTTCTGTAAAGTTTGGAAGGTAGGAGACGAGGTACTGGGAGAAGTAAAGCTGTGAGTACCGTGCGTGAGTCGTGCTTCGGTAGCTCAGTTGGTAGAGCACTTGCCCGCGAAAAGCAAAGGTCCCGAGTTCGAGTCTCGGTCCGGCACACAGTTTTAATCTGCCAGGAAGTTTCATATCAGCGCACACTCCGCTGCAGAGTGAAAATCTCATTCTGGAAACATCCCCCAGGCTGTGGCTAAGCCATGACTCCGCAATATCCTTTCTTTCAGGAGTGCTAGTTCTGCAAGGTTCGCAGGAGAGCTTCTGTAAAGTTTGGAAGGTAGGAGACGAGGTACTGCCAGAAGTAAAGCTGTGAGTACCGGGCGTGAGTCGTGCTTCGGTAGCTCAGTTGGTAGAGCACTTGCCCGCGAAAGGCAAAGGTCCCGAGTTCGAGTCTCGGTCGGGCACACAGTTTTAATCTGCCAGGAAGTTTCATAAATAGACGATTTTGCAGCGTGATAATGCTTGACACCATATCGCAAAACCCATCAAAACATACCTGGAAACGTTGAAGTGGGAAGTTCTACTCGACCTGCCGCATTCTCCAGTCATTGCTCCCTCTGACTACAATATTTTCGATCAACGGCAAACGGCCTGTCTGGCCAGCATACGAACAAGTGCAAGGTCAATTTACGGATCCAGTTCTTCCACCGGGGACTTCGTATGCTGTCCTAGAGGTAGGAGAAAGTAGTGCCCAGCGATGGCCAATAGCTTGAATTGTAAATTTCTCGTAAATTTTTCACAATAAAGCCTCAAACATCGAGAAAAAAAGTCGGAAGTGAAGTTGTGGACCTAATAAGTTAGGAAGAGTATTGATCAAACAGCTGATTCTCAGTATATATGTATGAAGGTTACGTGCAAGAGAATTACATCTGACTGACGCTAAACTTCATAAAGAAAACTAAATAATACATAGTATCCGCACGTAAAAATTTTAGCAATAGGCCTATCTCGGCATTACCGCCATCTTCAGGCTATTTGTAACCAAATAAAAGGTAATAGCCTAGTGATAATAGACTAAAATGACTATACTAACTAAATACAGAACATTTTTATAGCAAACCATGTTAATAACTGAATAGGGTTAACTCAAACAAATACGTAGCAGAAGCTAAAAAAGTAATAATAAGCTGTGACACTCTGTTGACTGATAGAGAGAGAGAGAGAGAGAGAGAGAGAGGGAGACAAAGAGAGAGAGAGAGACAGAGACTGAGAGAGAGAGAGAGCAGGATAGAGGGCGAAGCGACATTTATGGCTCACAACATGTTGCACCAGTGTTTTGAGTAGTTACAGGATGACAGTCAGGATGACTCACTGAACTTATATCGTAATATTAGCTAACGTGTCGGTACTGCGATTCAGCTGAAGTCAATGGGGAACTTCACTCATTATACACTAACGAGTCACACTTCTGTGACCATCTGCCATAATACTGAATAACCAACGCTCGCGCCGCGGACCGCCGAAAGACGTGCAGGAAGATATTCCGGTAATTCCGACAAGAAATTGCAGCCATGCCAACTCCAATGCCGCGTCCTGTCCCGGTAGCTTCCTCGGTTGAAGAACCAGGGCGCGAACAAAAAAATGGCTCTATGGGACTTAACATCTATGGTCATCAGTCCCCTAGAACTTAGAACTACTTATACCTAACTAACTTAAGGACAGCACACAACACCCAGTCATGGCGAGGCAGAGAAAATACCTGACCCCGCCGGGAATAGAACCCGGAAACCCGGGCGCCAGAAGCGAGAACGCTACCGCACGACCACGAGGTGCGGACGGGCGCGAACAGCCCGATCGACGTGGTTCTACAGATTCTCGATTGAGTTTTTTGAAACCGGTGATTTTGGTGCCTAGGGAGTACTGTACACTCAATCCTGGTTCTCTTCAAACCTCTTCAAACTCTGTGAGCTGCGTGACACGTTGTACTGTCGTGCTGGGAGATGCCATGGCGCCGAGGAAAAACAAAGTGCATTTATTAGTGGGCATGGTCCCCAAGGATACGTGCATACTTGTGTTCATCCATAGTGCCTTCCAGAATGACGAGACTATGCAGGGAATGTTGCGAAAACATTCCCCAGACAATAACGCTCTCTCCTTCGGCCTGGACCCTTTCCCACGATTTTTGCTGAGCGTTTGCTTTCAGACGTTTCACGCCGTACACGTCAACGGCCACCTGCCATCTGGAAAGGCTGTCTGTCGCCACTTAGTGAATGCCCAGTTCCGTTCGCCAATTTCAGCCTTCGACGCTGGTTCAAAAATGGTTCAAATGGCTCTGAGCACTATGGGACTCAACTGCTGAGGTCATTAGTCCCCTAGAACTTAGAACTAGTTAAACCTAACTAACCTAAGGACATCACAAACATCCATGCCCGAGGCAGGATTCGAACCTGCGACCGTAGCGGTCTTGCGGTTCCAGACTGCAGCGCCTTTAACCGCACGGCCACTTCGGCCGGCTCGGCGCTGGTGAGCAGCACTCTGCATAGGTGCGTAGAACATGCAGCTGCTTCGGTGACCCGTACACACCAACGTTCGCAGAACGTTCGTTGAGCAGACACTGTTGGTAGCCACTTGCTTAATTTGGGAGATAAGCTGTTCACCAGTTGCACAAGTATTCGCCCGCTTTCATCTCCGCATTTGGTTAGCGCCATTTTGCCATCCAAGGTAGGCTTTAACCACGACGGCTCGCGAACAGTTTACAAACTTAGCTGTTTCGGAAATGCTTCTACCGTTGCCCCGATAGACAATGATCATTCCATCACGTAACACTTCCGGGCTGAGATGCCGTGGTCCATACATAAGACTCTCCCCTGACACTTCGCCTTCCACTGCGGAAGTCATCCTCCGAGGACAATCGGCGAACTGTGACGAGAGCACGAGTGAGCGCCGTATATATAAGCCATCCAGAGGGCGCCGCTGTCAATCACGTGACGTTGGCTGTGCTATGATCTCTGATATTGCCAACTTTCTCAATTGAAATTAATCGATTGTCACGCTGTTGGTGCAATGTTTACATCCATATCCACTTTAACTCCTTCATCTTTTCTATTAAAATTATTGCAGTGTTTGGCAATCTCAGTGGCCTCTCTGTACATTCGCGCATAATAATGCGACGTCTTTGCTATGAATGTCGTCTCACTAAACTTTATTTCATGATAACCTTCCTGAAACACATGCCTCGCTACAACCGATTTATCAATATGTCCCAGGCGACAAGTTCCTTTTATGTTCAGCCAGACGGGTGTTGACGCTTCTTTTTGTTGTGCCTATATAGACCTTTTCACAACTGCACGGAATTTTATAGACACCTGCTGTAACTAGAGGATGTTGTTTATCTTTTGCGGATCGTAAACATTCTTAATTTTCGTGGTGGGTCTGAAAACAGTTTCCACATCGTACTTGCTTAAAAATTTTACAATGCGATCAGTGACCTTACTGATGAATGGTAAGAACACTTTCCCCTTGGGTTGGTGTCGATCCTCGTCCGTTCTGGTTGTCAGTCTAGGGCGTAGTGCATGATCTATCTCTCTGTTGGAATACCCTTCTTGAAGCTCGTTCTAAGGTGTTCAGTCTCATCATCTAAGTGAACTGGTTCACGCATTATTATGCGCAAATGTACAGCGAGGCCATTGAGATTGCCAAACACTGCAATAATTTTAATAGAAAAGATGAAGGCATTAAGCTGGGTAAGATATGGATGTCAACATCGCGGCAACAGCGTGACAAGCGATTAGTTTCAATTGAGAAAGTTGGCAATATCAGAGATCATAGCACAGCCGACGTCACGTGATTGACAGCGGCTCCCTCTGGATGGCTTTTATACATGGCGCTCACTCGCGTTCTTGTCGCAGTTCGCCGATTGTCCTTGGAGGATGACTTCCGCAGTGGAAGGCGAAACGTCAGGGGAGAGTCTTATGTATGGACCACGGCATCTCAGCCCGGAAGTGTTAAGTGATGACAACACCTGCCGTGAAAGCCTTCATTCTATGATCAATGATCATTCCGTTTTGTACGTCACACAAATAGCTCCGTTCCCGCATTGCGACAACGACT
The DNA here is from genome assembly GCF_023864345.2 of Schistocerca serialis cubense. Lineage (NCBI taxonomy): Eukaryota > Metazoa > Arthropoda > Insecta > Orthoptera > Acrididae > Schistocerca > Schistocerca serialis. The sequence goes on from NC_064641.1 coordinate 891,735,062, forward strand.
ACAACGTTTACGCCCCCCCCCCCCCCCCCCGGCTCCCCACCACCCCCGTCACGTTTTATAAACCCTGAACTGTCAGTGCTGCCACCTGACCTCTGTGAGTGGTTATTGCGCATTGACGTCGAACATAGGCCGTGGTCACATCAATGTGACTGGACCGTGTGTTTACCGATGACATGATACACTTCCTTGAATAGAGTGGACACCTCCATCAAGTTAGTCTTCAGACTGTAAATCAAAACAACAACGACGGAGCTCTAACGCATACCACGTACCTTACACATCATGTGCTTCGTTGGTAAAGCTTAGACCATTTGCAACAAAACAGCAGCTTGAACTAGTGGTCTGGTCTCCCCTCTTTTCCCTCAACATGAATTAATCAGAAAACAAAACATAGACTATTGAGACAGAACGTTATGAACATCGATCCGTCAGCATTCAGGCTTGTCACTGGTGGTACAAACGATGCACGTTGTGACGTATGTTTATACAACCAACACGTGACCGGGTGCAGATGAAGCCAAATATTATGCGCAGGTCATGTCGTGGTTGCAGATTTTGAAGACCTGCTTTCTTTGAGCTTTCGGCTGCGGACGAGTTACCATACAGTAGTCACTAGATTCCAAATGGAACTCATGTCATGACACTCAAGACACTGTACGGCGATTGTGCTATTACGGCGTTTCGCGCCACTTTGGAGGTTTTTTGCTTCCTGCACTAGTTCTAAACCCAACAGTGCACTGGGAAACTTGTTGTATTTAGCTTTTGTTCAGCAGTAACCAAACAAGAGGAAGAATACTGGAAATCAATTATAATTTGGCATGATGGCAATGAAAATTTGTGCCAGATCAGGTCTCGAACCCAAATTTCCTACTTTACGTGAGCGGTCAGCTTAACCGCATCGGTTATCCGTGCTCGAATCACGGCCAGACCGAACTTACATATGTCGTCATCCATGTCTCTCAACCTACTCTCGTACGTTACATGTAGTCCCATCCAGGAAGGACATACGAGGGGCATTTCAAAAGTCAATGAAGAAATAAAAACTACTTACGAGTTTGGGGTAAACCTTTTTTATTTTTCGACATATTCTCCTTTTAGACTTATACACTTCGTCCAACGCTGTTCTAATTTGCTGACCCCTTCCAAATAATAGGAATTGTCTAAGTCTGCAATGTAGTTATTAGTTGCTGCAATCATCTCCTCGTTTGAATAAAATCTTTGTCCCACCAACCATTTCTTCAAATTGGCGAACAAATAGTAGTCCGAGGGAGCCAAGTCTGGCGAACATGTACCTGTAATAGTTTTACCCTTTTCCAGATAGTCGATGAGGATTACCCCTTGCGAATCCCAAAAGACAGTCGCCATAAACTTTCCGGCCGAAGGAATGGTCTTCGCCTTTTTTGGTGCAGATTTTGCCTTGGTAACCCATTGTTTGGTCTCAGGAGTATAGTAATGTATCCATGTGTCATCCACAGTGACGAAACGACGCTTAAAATCCTGTGGATTTTTCCTGAACAGCTGAAAACCATCCTTGCAACACTTCACACGATTCCGTTTTTGGTGAAGTGTGAGCAATCGCGGAACCTATCTTGCGGATAGCCTTCTCACGTCCAAATGTTTATGTACCCGTTCATTCGATATTCTCCCAGCACGTGTAATTTCATGCATCTTAACTCTTCTATCATCCATCACCGTATCATGAATTTCATCAATGATTTCTGGAATCGTAACCTCCACAGGGCGTCCAGAACGTTCAGCATCACTTGTGCCCATGTGTCCACTCCGAAAATTTTGAAACCACTTATAAACTGTTCTAATCGAAGGCGCAGAGCCACCGTAATGTTCATCAACCTTCTCTTTATTCTCCTGAGGCGTTTTGCCTTTCATAAAGTAATGTTTAATCACCACAAAATTCTTTATCGTCCATTTTTTGACAATCACTCGACTTACTTGATTCACACGAATGCCAAAAACAAAGAAATAGACCAATATGGCCGAAACTTGGTGTGCGTTCTTTCCAAAGATGCTGCTAACTAAACGTGACCTCGATACGCGCCGGTGGTGCCATCTCTCGGACTTTGCAAGGACTTTTCAAACGCCCCTCGTATTTATTGGGAGTCGAGGGTCTGGTATTGGCGAATAAATACGAAATAACAGTGCCTGTATTATTAAGAACTACGAAGCAGTGTTCTTTCTGACAATCATGCATCTCGAAGGAACACTGAATCATATATCTTAGTAACACAGGCACTGCTATTTATTAAAAGGAAGAATGTTGAGTTTGTTACCCAGTAGCAGGCTTAAGACACTGCGTTTCGAACATAGTGTGCTGTAAATATCCCCCATACATAAATGTTTGTTTTGGAGTACTATATTGAAGTCACACAGATTATTATCGCTTTAGGAAAGAACCAAAGTGGCCTCCTGATCGTATATAATCCACTGATGAATTAGGAGTCGTGTGACTGCAGGGAAGAATTCTTAGGCCTACGAAGAGTAATACCCATACATTAGTGCGTCAATTATTCACGTCTGTGATTTACCTTCCATGTGCGGTTAGCATCCAATCTCAGTTAACATACGTTATCTGACATCTTGGCTTTTGGGAAGCTGCAAAAAATTACAATAATCGTAATAATAATAATAATAATATTTAATGCATCAAATCTTTGTGGGCCCAAATTATAAACAGAGTGTATCTTCTTCGACTCAACAAATGCATTTGAATGTGCGTACCATAATGTTTTACTGAACTTTTGCATAAATAGGTGCGATATTAGTTCAGAGAATGATTCTACCAATGGTTGCTTTCGTAGCAGGAAACAAAGACGAAAGTTTTTCTCCAGTATCTGCTAAGAGGAAACAAATCTGAATCTCTCTTCGGTGCAAATGATTACATGGTTCCCTAGGAGTCAGTTCCAGGTCCCCTGCTTTTCTTAGTGTATATGAGTGATGTGCCAATAAATACCACGAGTTATTACATATTGCATTTTCAAATAACAAATGTGTCACTTTCATAAACGTGGAATTTAATACGAATTATTTAGCAAATATCGTAGAACCTAACATGAGCACGAAGTTGGCGGAGGACGTATATTCGATTAAGGTAAAACTGTCATAAGGTAAACCTGGAAGTTGATTTGTAAATCACAGTGTTTCCCTAGCGACGATCCTATTCGAGAGAGTATAATGTAGCACTACTTCGACCTTCGAACTCACTTACACAGTTGGTAATAGGAGGACCTGCAGTTAAATGTGTATTGCGAACCACGGCGAAACTGGACGTTTTTCACATTAATAAACATTTTTACACACGAGAGAAGTGATACCGACACACAGAAATCCAGGGAGTATCACACTCTATACCTAGCAGTCCCTAGTAATGTAAATGCTTTAATAGTGAGCCACCGCGGCACACAGAGCGATTGACAACAATAAATCACTTGACACATAATTTGTTATTGTCATAAAAGCGCAGTTTTGTGGCCACAAAACGATCAAAAAGTTGGTAAAGAACATTTTAAATTCATATGATTGATGACTAATGAGTAGCTTCCTTGAAAGGCTTAGATTCTGGTGCAGAATATGAATACTACTGAATACTACTATTTGCACTATAAGAATAATCCACACCATCTCTAACGCTCAAACAATGAAGTATTCTTGGTTCGTATACTTGCACTCTGTCACAGGGAGACTCAGCTGGTCCTGCCGAAGTCGTTTTACGCAACCCGCAGCATTATATCTAGTGTTCAAAACCATGAGCGAGATTGTCATTTTGTCTCTCTCGCTAAGCGCTAACTTATTAGTACTACAGAGAATACGAACATTGTCTTTTTGTGGGAAATTTAATTTAGGTAAATTTTGTATAAGGATATGTTTCCGCTGGAGGCCGTAGTTTTAGAGTTATCCAAGAAAAGCGTAGGAAAGTGACCTTCAATCACACCTCCACTGCAACACACATTTATAGTATTGTTCATGGCATTCCCTACTGCCACTGTGCAAAAATTTGCGACTGTATGAATTATTTCCCACACTCGACATATCTGGTCTTTACTGACAGGCCTTATTATGCCACCTGGTTAGTCGAGCACTAACAAACTGTAAAACTGTTGTTTGTGTAAATTTCACCCAAAAAATTAGTGAATTTTAACAGCATAAATAAACAACTGCATTGTTGTATTCGTCACGTCTACAATCTTTGTAGAGTGGTAGGACGGAGCGTCACGAACAACATACTAGAAATCCTGACTGGTGAGGACTGGGTGTCGTTGCGGACATGTATTTGAAAGTCACTTTTGTACGTCTTACTTGAGTAATTCAGAAACCATGGCCTTCAGCGAAAATGTACGTCAGTATAAAATTTCCTACAATCAGGTGCTCTTCATTTTTTCTGTGGGACTAACTGCGCACAGCGAGAGTGAAATATGAAAATCTTGAGCGTGGTTTTTGAAGGCTAGATATAACCGTGTGAGTCGCACCAAACGCTTTCGGTAGGGGTAGCTGTTGAATTAAATTTTGGGGCAACTCTGTGCGTTCGGAAGGAATATCCACAGGGTAGCGTGAACGATATGCGATGTCAGTTCGCGAACTTTGCGCAGACCATTGTTCTAATATCTCTGGATTCTATTTTTGCCATTCCTGTACATTCAAGGTGTTGCAGATGACGTGTCTTTCTCTGTAACTTCCAAAACAATAAGTGAAAGGAATAATTATTTAGATATATGAATGTACGAAAAGATATTTTTTATGTGGAGCTATGACCATAGTTTATTTAATTATCTTCCAGAAAGTTATAGCAACGAGTTATAATTTTTCCCATTATACAGCTGACGTACGTTAAGCAGCTTGTGTGCAAATCAGTATAAACTAATCTCTGTCAGTTTTATTTAGGGTGCTAGAATAATTCAAAGTTTTGGGGGTTGATTCAAGTCTGTACATAAAGTTACTGGTGTCACGGAAGACAAGCTTTTTCGATGCGCTGTTCGACCAGAGTGTAGAACGTATTTTTACACCGTCATGTACTAGGTGGTTGGAATTCACGAAAAAACGAGATTCTGTGTGCCGCAGACATTGACTCAAAAAAACAAAAAACAAAGAAAAAACATGGCATAAACGAGTACGAGTATGTTGACGTGTTTCTGACGTTCGGCGAATACTCGTCAAAGAGCTCCGTCAGCCATTACTTTCTAACGTACTCTCCAACGACTTCGAGAAAGACGTAATCTGAGAAGACATGGCGGTAATAGGCAAAGACCAGCAAGAACTGAGGATATGCAAGAGTTTGTCTCAGGCGAAATACGCAAGTGAGAGGTATCAAGCCTTTATCGTCTGCGGTTTAGGTGTTCCCTTTGAAAATGTTAGACATTATTGGTCGTATGTGGACGCAACAAGATGGTCACTCAGTCCATTCTGCGAGTGAAGTGCAAAAACTGAAAACCTGGAAGATGTTTTGGACAAGGCGGTCCCCTATAATGTCACGCGGGGCGCGGGATCAACATTACACTCCCGTTTGTGGTGACATATGAAGAATCGTGTTTATGTCCCCGCCCCGACAACCCCAGATGACATCAAACAGCGGAATGCTGCGTCACACCAGAAAGTTTATTTACTGCATGTTGCATCCAACCGTTAAACCTCTGAACATTTCTATATCCCTAACTGAAATTGATAGAAATTTGATTTAAAAAGATTTGTATACAGGCAGTTTAAACGTTTAAGTTACCGGACAGAAAAAATAATGTTCTGTAAAAAAAAATTGTAGCTCGCTGGTGCAACTCTCCGGAAATAAGGAAATAAAATATGTTCATAACTCAGCAGAAACCGTAAAATTTCTTACGTTTGCCACTCTAAATAAATATTCCTTTCATTTATTATTTCGTAAGTTGCTGAGAAAAACAGCTTACCTTTAACACCCTGCATTCCCTTTCAGGAAATACGTGGCTAATAGTTTGAATCGATTCAAATCCACTCGGCGAACAATGAACATAAAAACGGAAATAAATGGTTGTAGCTCTGTCATCAGCTGCATGAAGAAGTATCTTTTTTATTTCTTGTCGGTGACAATTTTCAGACACCTATGGCCATTTTCATCTTCCAGGTTTTCAGTTTTTGCACTTCACTCGCAGAATGAACCGAGTGATCATCTTGTATCGTAAGAATGACAACATAGGTGAAAGCCTATGTAGAAAGGCGGCCCCTGTAGCGATGATCATAGCGGCACTATGGCCTACTCAACAATAGTAAGTAGACCACATAGGACAGACAGTGAAGAACTTCAAGTTTGTGAACATAAAAACCGTGAACACCTGAACTACTCTTCTTAAGCGCTTTACAGAAAGGCGTGTATCACTTGCTTCATTACATTTTTAATTTCCAACAGGAGTAAATAATCTGACAGATAACCAAACCAAATATTTTCACATCTAACGCGGAAGACTTCGTTATGGTATTCTCCCTGTAATACGTACAGGTAATTAGTTGCGGTATTTTCGAACCCTTTTCTATTATGTGTCACTTGTCTCTTTGTACTATCGCAGTCCTTTTGCAATAGTGTTCATTTTTATTTACATTTTTGTTTAACTTTAATCGGCTCTCTTTAAATGATGAACATCTTTCCACATTCGAGTAGCTTGCCTGAAAACTCTATAAAAACCTGAGGAAAATGTACAAATAATAAAGTACGAAAGTAACTGCCCGAAAGTTCGACGTAATCAAATTACAGGTAATAAACCGAGCGAGGTGGCGCGGTGGTTAGCACACTGGACTCGGATTCGGGAGGACGGCGGTTCAAACCCGCATCCAGCCATCCTGATTTAGGTTTTCTGTGATTTTCCTAAATTGCTTCAGACAAATGCTGAAATGGTCCCTTTGAAAGGGCACGGGCGACTTCCTTCCCCATCCTTCCCTAATCCGAGGGGACCAATGGCCTCGCTGTTTGGTCCCCTCCCCCGAATCAACTAACCTCCAAAAGGTAGTAAACCACTATTTATTTTTAAAGAAGACAGTTTTAATTTTGTGATCCAGAATGTGCTTCATATTTAAATGCGACCCAGAGTTGCGGTGAAATGGATCGAAGTGAGTCAGTTGTTGCAGGGTAGTTATTTGTAACTTATCGTCTACTGTGTGGACTCATTATAATAAAAAAGCCCATTTCGTCACAGGGTTCATTTAAACATTGGCCATCCCCAAATTTCTTTGTATAAGTCCGGAAATTTATTTATTTATTTTACCTGGAAAGATTAGGGCCTTCAGGCCCTCTCTTGCACCTAACGAGGAATACTCAGATTGAACGAATTTCAGTTTGTACAGAACATTATGGACATACCACGTGTTATACAGTATTAATGTTAAACAAAAAAAATAGAGATTATGACAGTAGTACAAGGATAATTATAACAATCAAAGAAATAATTATAACAATCAAGAATAATAATAACAACAATAATAATAATAATAATAATATTAATGACTATATATATATGAAAGTAAACCTGTTTTTCTTTTATGAATGTCAGTCCTATTGCTAGTTGATAATTTTCTCGTTATGTTCTTGCAGCTTGTGAGTTATTCACATCGAGCAGAGACATAAGAGATATAGAAGAGGTATCTGGGTTAGAGGAAGAGAAATAGAATGGTAAAATTCGAAGCTATGATGGAGAGGAGAAAGAAAGAGATGAGAGGGCATAACAATGGTGGCTATACCATCCCTAATATTTAAGTTTTGAGTTCCCTCTTGAATGTTGAGTGGTTCTGGATAAGACGCAGATCACAGGGGAGCGCGTTCCATAGCCGTATGCCTGAGATGGAGAATGACAAGGAGAAGGATTTTGTGTTATGTAAAGGTACAGCCAAGATGCTAGACGTATCCGATCTAGTATTGAGGTTGTGGAATGATGATAGGTGTTTAATGTGAGAAGATAAGTATTGGGGGCACCAGTCACTAAGAAATCGATGAAGTAAGCATATCGTGTGGAGATCGCGTGCCTTATGTTGGCGTATCCAACCTAGCTGGGAGTATGAAGGACTGATATGATCATACAACCGTATCTAACGCAAGCATTCATCACTAGCTCGAGGCAGCTCGAATTTTCACTATTTGTGACGTGTTGAACTACATCACAGTACCAAAGATTAGGCAATACTAGTGTTTGGACTAATTTTTGTTTAACATGGGTTGGAAATATTTTTCTAAATTTTTGAATTGCATGTAGGGAGGAGAGCGATTCGCGGCAAGCTGTGACTGTTTGTTCTTCCCAGTTTAGGTGTTCATCCAAGATTATTCCAAGGTCTTTTACGGTTTTTTGGTATGGTGGTTGGGTACCAATGAGGAGTATTTGAGGGACTGTTTCGCGAAAGTACCGGCTGATTAACTTTGGGTGAGATATAAGAATGACCTGGGATTACTTGAGGTTTAGTTTCAGACCTAGGTCCTGTGCCCATCGAGAAACAGAGCAAATATCTGCGTTCATACTCGCTACCTTCCGACTGCAGAGTTACGTTTTGCATCCATAATCCATAACGAGCAGTGGATAACTACGGAATCTCCGCGAAAGTGGTAGGTTCATATACGGGCAAAACAAAAAACCAGAAAATTTTGCTGAAATACAGGCTAGCAGTCACCGGAAACAACCACAACCATTCCCTTTTCATTGAAAATTCAGTGCTGCAGGGAAGCACAACGAAATCCGCGTTGTAAATCCGTTCATTACTCGTAGGCTGCCCGCCTGCAGGCGAGAACAACATTGGATCGCAGAATGCAAAGTGGAAAGTAACTTCTGAATGTTGTGTCACTGTCAAACTCGATGAAACTTGGTCCATACGTAGAAAGACAACAGGCCATAGGCCAAAACCCATACAAAGAAAGTAAATGCAGTACAGAAGATAACTTAAAGAAATACACAATGATACGAACAAAAATAACACTTCTATACAAAGACAATTATTACACTGGGGCAACCGCGTTTCATTATGGTTTTCTAGGCATTAGACAAGACTGGACATGGTTCTTAATAGTACGTGTGCTCACCATGAACGGCAACACTGGCTTTAAAACGTGCTCACATACTTACCACAATGTTCGTAAGGAATTCTTGCATTCCCACTACCATCACGGTTTACAATTACTGGTCCACGTAGATGCGCTGTAATACGCATCCCCTAACCCATCCCACACGTGCTCGACGGTATGTAAGTTGGGAGAATGGGCTGGCCAGTCCATTCGTCGAATGTCCTCTGGTCCCGCATCTCCCCCACCTGATCTATTCGATGCGTTCGCGTTTTGTCATCCATAAAAACGAAATCAGGGCCGAATGCACACCTGAAAAGACACACATGGGGAATGAGTACACTGCCACAATAACGTTGGCTGGTGTGGGTAGCGTTTTCAAACGTTTCAAGTTCAGTACGCCCGTAGTTAGTCCAGGTGTTATGAGGAGACGTATGTTGCATGCTGCAGTTATAAGCGTCGGAGGACATGAAAGGAAACATTGATTGAGAAGGAACCGTATCAAGGATGTTGTCTATTTCTAATTTTATGCAATCTGTAGACTGAGCAAGCGTTAAAGGAAACCAAGAAGGAATCTGGAAAGGGGATTAAAGTTCAGGGAGAAGAAATGAAACCTTTGATGTCTGCCGATGGCATTGTAATTCCGTCAAGGAAATCAAAGCACTTGGGAGACCAGATGCAGAGAATACTGTAAAGTGCGTGGGAAAAGTAATAAGACTGACAACTTTGCTAGCGATTTGGCGACACTGTGTTGATCTACTTAGGTAGATCTGTGTGTCCGTCCGTTCCAGATGCTCTTTGTGAGTTTGACCTCCAGACAGCTATCATGCGGTTTTTGAGAGTGTCATAAGTGAAGTTGTGTTTTGTGGTATATTACGAAAATGCAACAACGGAATTCAGAACAATGTTATGCCATCAAGTTATTGTTAACAGAGTGTGGCCTTTGAAAAGTTGTAAAAGGCGTATGAGGAACACTCCTTATCAAGGGAACATGTATTTCACTGGAAAAAAATCATTTTTGGAAGGCCGAGAACACGCTGATGAACCTCGCTTAGGAAGACCTCCAACTTCAAAAGCCGACGAAAACGTCAAACGTATGAGTTGTCTTGTGATACGGTTCCTCCAGGAAAAACTTTCAACCAGTGTTTGCAAAAAAAAGTCCTTGAAAAAATCAGCAAAAGCATGAATCGATTGAGAACGGACATTGCAGACAAGTGGCTGTTGCATTATGACAACGCCCCATATCACACGGCCACATCCCTCATGAAACTTTTGATCTCAAAAGGATTTCCTGTTGTTCCACAGACCCCCTTTGAAACAAATCTGAGTCTTCGTGATTTTTTTCCGAAAATTGAAAAATGAGTTAAAAAGACGTCATTTTGGGACTCCGGAGAGCATTCAAGAAATGTGACTGACATGTTAAAGGCCCTACCAGTTGAAGCCTTTCGGCGTTGCTACCAAGACTGAGAACGGTGTATGTCTGCCGAAGGGAACCACTTTGTGCTTTGAACAGAATAGTACCTCTGATAGATAAAAAAATCACACGAATTACCTCTCTCACACATATCTTATGTTTAAAAGAGGTTATAAAGTCAACATCAACACTAGTAAAACAACAAATAAAGGTAATGGAACGCTGTCAAATTAAATCAGCGGCGGTTGAAAGAATTAGTTTAGAACAGGAGATACGAAAAGCAGTAGATGAGTTTTGCTACTTGGGTAGCAAAGTAACTGACGATGGCGGCATTCGAGACAAGAGGCAAACTGTCAATAACTGGAAAAGCTTTTATGAAAAAGAGAAATTTGTTGACATCGGGCACAAATTTAACTGCTAGGAAGTATTTTTATGAAGGTATTTGTCTTGAGTGCAGTCTTATACAAAACTGAACGTGAACGGTTAGCGTTATGCAAGAAGAAAATAGAAGCTTTTGATATGTGGCATTAGAGTAAAATGCTGCATATTAGGTGTTTCGATCAATAAGTGATGGATAGGTACTGATCCGAATTGGGAGAAAAAGAAGTTTATGGCACAATTTGAATAAAAGAAGAGATTGGCTAATAGAACACAATCTGAGGACTCAAGGTATTCTTAATTTAGAAATAGATAGAATTTTTGCAGTGGGAGGGCCGTTAAAAGTCCTTAGGGTGACCAAAGGATGACAACAGTGAGCATTTTGAGATGTATGTAGGAAGCAACTTTTATGTAAGGATAAGAGATTGGCCCAGGACAGATTAGTATGCAGGCTTGCATGAAAAAAGTCTTCCCACGAAAACCCAGAATAACAACGACTTAAGAAACGGGTAAAAATTCCAAGTTTGGTCACTAGAAGCATTGATGGATGGGCTGTAGGAGTTCTCCATGGAGCAAATATTTACTGAGAGAAATTAAATGTCAAAAAACGCAGTCAGGGGTGAATATCATACAATTGCCAGCTATACAGAGTCTTTGGTGTACAAGTGCAGATACTGTGATCATTGGTACCTCAATACTCGCATGTATCCACTTTAGTGTGTTAGCTGCTTTTTCCCATCCAAAAGTCTTCCCACACACACAATCAAATTATTTACTACCTGATGTTTCCTGGATGCTCGTAACTGCGTCACTAAGTGGACTACATCAATATAGACTGACAGTTTTGCATCTACGCACTGCCCTGGGGAAAATAAGCATTAACGGCTTATTCTTGCCACATGTGGAGATACTAACATACAACATACCTACATACATACTACTCAAATAACTACAATTATTAGTCTGCAAATGAAGTAAATACTGATGCACTATTGTCCAGTACATTTTCTTCAGTCACCAATAAAAATATCTGCGCTTATACCCTAACACCCTCTATACGCTAGTCGCTTTAATAAAACAATGTCCGAAAATGTAGCGCAATGGTTTTAACTTCTAGTCATATTTTATTTTCCTCCATTAAATCTGGTAATGGCTGTATCAATAAAATGAAATATGACCAGGACTGAAAATTCTACGATTTATTCACTGTAAAGTTTTGGTGAACGGAAAGTCTGAAGTTTGACATATATACAATCAATTCTTCGACAGTATTCTGTATGAATTGATTACTACATGATTATTTATATTAGCTTTCCAAGTTTCTTTTCAGGTAGCAGTACCCTTCAGAAACTCACTACGACAAAGGACAAAAACGTCACAAAATGCGTCAGATCTTCTCAACTGTTAGTAATTGAAAGAATGAAATGTTTCCTGTAGCTCTTGGATAGAAATGGTGAATATCGTATGTCGTCGTACGATTCTTAAAGTTCCAGAAAAAAACTTAATCTGCTGAGTTAAAATTTTGCAGTTCTGAGCAAAGACGAAATAATAACGCCTTATAGTGGTGATGTATGCCGCTAGAACCTTCCGCACATATTACAACTTGTTACACATCCCAATTTTCAACCTACTCACTGCACTGCGACTTTAATTGGGGCTGGCCTCCATAACGTAAAGCTCATTTGCCAAACTCTCACTGGAATGTATTGTACGAACACAAGTAAACCCCTAAGTTTTAAAGAATCGAACTCCCACGTATAAAACAGCTTTAGACTTCTGATTACTTTACAAATGAGCGAATGCGTTACACTTTTGATGTAAAGCATGAAGCGAGAAAACATTTAGGAAAGGTTTGCAATTATGTTTAACATTTCTTGGAAGTCACTGAGAGCTCTCATTATCAAATACTGGATGACTGTATTCTGGGTAATGTTGTTGTGGTCTGCAGTCCGGAGACTGGTTTGATGCAGCTCTCCATGGTACTCTATCCTGTGCAAGCTTCTTCATCTCCGAGTACCTACTGCAGCCTACATCCTTCTGAATCTGCTTAGTGTATTCATCTCTTGGTCTCCCTCTACGATTTTTACCCTCCACGCTGCCCTCCAATACCAAATTGGTGATTCCTTGATGCCTCGGAACATGTCCTACCAACCGATCCCTTCTTCTAGTCAACTTGTGCCACAAATTCCTCTTCCCCCTAGTTCTAGTCAGAAACTCCTCATTACTTACGTGATCTACCCATCTAATCTTCAGCATTCTTCTGTTGCACCACATTTCGAAAGCTTCTATTCTCTTCTTGTATAAGTATTTATCGTCCACGTTTCACTTCGATACATGGCTACACACCATACAAATACTTAGAGAAAAGACTTCCAGACACTGAAATCTATATTCGATGTTAACAAATTTCTCTCCTTCAGAAACGCTTTCCTTGCCATTGACAGTCTACATTTTATATCCTCTCTACTTGGACCATCATCAGTTATTTTGCTCCCCAAATAACAGAACTCATAAACGACTTTAAGTGTCTCATTTCCTAACCTAATTCCCTCACATCACCTGATTGAATTCGACTACATTCCATTATCCTCGTTTTGCTTTTGTTGATGTTCGTATCTCCAGAATCGTGTGTCATACAGTGATGCGGAGCGAGGTGGCGCAGTTGATAGTACACTGGACTCCAATGTGGAGGATGACGGTTCCAACCCGCGTCCGGCCATCCAATTTAGTTTTTCCGCAATTTCCCCAAATCACTCCAGGCAAATGCCGGTATGGTTCCTTTGATAGGGCATGGCCGATTTCCTTCCCCATACACGCCTCAATCCGAGGTTGTACTCCGTCTCTGATAACATCGATGTGGACGGGACGTTGAACCTAGTCTGCCTTCCTTCTTCCTTTCGTACAGTGACATAATTTTGCACGTACAGTCAGTGCTGTATGTGGACACTGTCTGCAAATTGTGTTGCGAATACAGTTAGCAGTACAGATGAAATACTCGAAAATTGAAACGACATGGATGATGCGGTCCTTTTACTGCATGAATATCGAAACAGTAGGAGGCGATAAGCTTTTCTCTGGCATCACTTTATGAGTTCTGTCAAGAAGAAAAAGCTTCGTCAAGATTTGAAATTATGTATAAATTTTCTTGCAAATCTCTAAGTGCTCTCATTTCCTAATACTGAATGAATGTAGTCTGGATATTCGCACGCAGTGAGTTAGACTGCCGCAAGACATATACACAGATTACAACTGTAACACCTGTCTTACTGTGTTGAACTTTGCGCGTAATACTATACCTCGTAAGGAGTAGATTATGTTAGCATTTTAAAGTTTTTAATTCGGTTCCCATCTATATGAAATTGTGAAAACTAATTTTTTCTTTTCCCCTGTAATCCATTACATAGGTAACCTGTAATTCTGTTAAGCCCCCCCCCCCCACTCTAGTACAATATTTATCGATCAAAACTGAGTACTCTCCTACACTATTGACTGTCTGAGAGCGGTAAGGAAAGTTAGCGCAATACGTCACGACTTGCGGAGGTGTAAACAGTTCACACAGCGACCCCATATCGACATAAATCAAGAAAGACAGATGAACGCATTGAAGGGAGTAGCTTGATTACATATTTAATACTTATTTAGTAAACACGTCTGGAATATTCGTAAAAGTGTATAAGTTCAGAAAATACAACCCCAACCGCTTGCTCATCCTTTTCGGAAGCTTGAAATATTTATAAGAGAAATGCGTAACAGCTCCACCTACGATCCTATACCATAATGCATTTTACTCAGGCGTAAAGATCACTTCTATCATTCTGAAAAGTGAACTCTGACGTGTATATGAAGAACATCTTTTCTCAGTGCATACGGTGTATCGAAGTTCACCAGATCGTTGAAACGTTACTCGTTCATCCCTAAAAGTTTCAGATAGCCTTCTCGCCTGCTACAAGTGCGGTAAGCATGTCGCTATGGCTTCCTCTTGTTTTTGCTTTTGCAGCACGTGTGGACTGCATTCGCAATATTTGCGAGTTTTACATCATAGAGCGCCGACATGTTGGCTACGCAGGCAGAGTTCTATCTGACGCTTCCTGGGCGACAGTATCGTCTAATAATATTTTGCAGTACTCGGCCTCGCACTTCACACATAAATATACTGATACAGTATTATTGCGCAATAAATATTGAGCGTATTAGGGTTCTATACCCTGTGATCGTCGCTCAATAGTGGAATTCAGTATTAAGGCAGTATTCTCACGAAGATCGTAGTACAACCTCCTAAGCCCACATATATCGAATCTGATATGAGTAGTAGACACATATAAAACATAGACAATCATAACGGAATTACATAATTTCTTTCACAACACGACTAATGAATCAAGGTGTTTGCATTTTTTGGATGGAAACTGGTAAAAAGGCACTCACTGTCGTGTTGTGTTATTGAATTGTTAGTACTTTGTCTAGCGTCCTTTCTTCCTAATTACCTCAAAAACTCTCCTTACTATTGATTTTGTTAGGATTTGCAGTTCTTGCCCACACATCTCGTACCGCTCTTTTCATCCCACGTACGCCATCAAATTGGCTGTCAATGCGATGAACACGCTTTGTATGTATTTCCCAAAGGTTTTCCACGTGGTTAAAACCCGGGCTAGCTGAATCCCAGGGCGAGACATGGCTATATTTATCTTCATACCACTTTTTGGTTGTAGTAGAAACATGCGCAGATGCATTAGTTTGCTGAAATTTTGGTCTTTCCTTCCTTAAGTCCTTATACATTCTAATCAGTTTTGTCTCTTGCATCTCAGTGTACATGTTACATTTGATTCTGGTGTTCAGCCAAGAAATGCGTGATTTACTTTTGAGCAAAGGGCTGTCCGAATTACCACCAAAACACAAGGCATTCTTGCCTGCTGTTTTGTTCTAAAATCATTCCAGTAATGTTGAAATTCATCCGGCCCACCTAAACTGAACTTCTTCTCATAACTGGAGGCCACTTTATCCCATTCGGAAGACCATAACATATATTTTCAGCAGTCTTCAGTATAGCCTCATTATATTTGGGTGTCAGTGCAGATTTATGCAGCCGTATCTCGAATGCAAGATGTTTCTCATGTGACAAAATTTGTCGTACACGTCTGGCCTTTACTGGGAACTTGTAAATTAGCAGCAATCTTGAGAGGAATAACGGTCTGCGGCCCTTGCTTAACGCAAAAGTAACAATTTCGATGCATCAGAAAATTTTCTAACTTGACCGTATTTTCCCTTCTGGCCACGGTGTCCAATCTAACGAAATTATCAATCACTGTTTCCTGCGTGGCATTGTCACCATCGTGTTTTATGCACATAACACACACTGTCACTAACGGTGGCTGTTTCCTGTCTGCAGTAAAGGCACGCACACAGCACCGCACAGAGCCGATTGTCTTTATACAGAGTTCCACCCTCTACCACTTTAATCACTGTATTGTTACGTACTGCACTGTTGACATCAAATGCGATTCCATTTGACTTCATTTGTCGGTGTACTGGATCTCATACTATTGAGTATATACTGTGCACGACTATTCCAATCGACAGTGTTAATTTTCATTAAGTGTATTTCTAAAAAGCTTACGCCAAGGTACGTACAGTCACAGTTCAACAACAAGAATGCAAACAGTCCAGTCTTGAACGAACTGTGACAGAACGCCGGATAATAGGGGACTGACGTACTAGAACATGCATTGATACTACGAAATGGTGATATGTAATGTAATGTGTAAGCCATACAGATTATGCCACTAGCTGTAACTCTTTATCCTATCACCTGACTATGTACTTCTAATTTTTAGCATTGATAGTGGCTAGGCACTAGGTGAAATCTGGATTTCTCGAATAAAACCTGCATGGAAAGGAAGGCCGACTGCTGTGCTGTATCATTTGAATCTTAATTTTCCTACACATATCCATGCCTTTATACTGATTTCCACTACTGAATAGATTAAGTGCTTGTTGACGCAGATCATAAGCCGCGCCGGAGAACGTGCAGAGAAGACCAGTTTGGGTGGATTTCCCCGAACGCTGCAGGTGGGGAGAATATGGTCAGAGAGGCGGCAAAGGGTCGACTTCGCAATATGTCGAATAAAGGGTGCCCCAGCACACTGCGAATAATAAGCCAGAGACGTCGTATCAAAAATTCAAGTATATCATCTTGAACACAACACGGTAGAGCGTGGATTACTGCTTCACTAGTCAACATATTCTAAAAACTATGGCAGTGATGTCGGTACAAAACCTAATTAGTATCACTCAAACCTTTGAAATTAGTAACTCGTAAGCACTTTGAGCAAATATCATAGTCAAAGTGTCAGGCTAAAGGTGAGGGTGCAAGCTACTGTCACTGAGTTTCCCACGTCGCTAACTATTATATAGACTCAATTACGGAATATTTTAATTACTGTACATTACGCAAAGAAGTAAGGACTAGGATTTCTCCACACATACTCCCGTAAGTAATAATTAACTGAACGCTGAACTACTCTCTAAGTTTCAATATCCTATATGTATAGTTTTTAGATTGATTTATAGGTCAGTAACGGAAACTAAATAATGGACTACCACAGGGGTCTGTTTTAGTCCAATCACTATTCAATTTATACATTAATGATTTACCAACCACAATATCAACTAAATTCATGTATGCTGATGACATCGCACTGGTATGACAGAGCAATAATTTCGAAGATGGTGAACGAATTCTTACAGAGGATCTGGAGAAGATGTCAACTTTCTTTAAGACCTCGAGATTGATCCAAAGCACATCAAAAACTGAAGTCTCTTGTTTCCATCTAGCGAATCGTGCTGCGAACTACAAACCAAGAGTTCTGCTCAATGGACAAACGTTGAGGTACAATCCTTTCCCAAAATAACTCGGAATCACTCTAGATAGAACCCTGAGACACAAAGAGCACATCACCAATCTTTCTCATAAAGTTGCTGCAAGGAACATCATACTACATAAGCTCAGTTGTACCCCCTGGAGAACCTCTGCTGACTGTCTGCGCTTAACTGGCATCATTCTTTTGTACTCTGCTGCCGAGTACTGTGCACCTGTCTGGTTGGAAAGTGTACATGTGAAGAAGGTAGACACAAAACTTGACGAAACAATGCGCTGCAGTACTGGTTCCATCAAATCAACCCCATGCCACTGGTTACCTGTGCTGAAACACATCCCTCCGCCCCACTTAAGGCGGAAAAAAGCTCTACTGAGGGAGTCGAAGAAAATCTCTGCATCACCGTCTCTACCACTGCACCACGAATTCTGTCATTCGCCACAGCAACGATTGCGATCAAGAAGAGCAACAAGTGTTACTGCAGGACAACTCATCGCGGATGGTATTGATCTAAATGAAAGCTGGAAGCATGAATGGTCAACAAAAACATTGGGAACAAGAGCCCATCACCTTGACCACACAAAGAAGCCAAAAGGTTTTGACCTACCGAGGAAACTTTGGTGTCGCCTCAACAGGTTAATGACTGGGCATGGTTGTTGTAGCTACTTCAGGTACAAATGGGGCTGGATCAGTTCACCAGTGTGTGAATGTAATCAAGAAGAGCAGACAATTGAACATTTAGTTCAACGCTGTCCACTTCATTCATACCCTGGAATTCCCGATGACTTGTTCACTCTCACACCCAGCTTAATCAACTGGTTGAAAAACACGGACTTCAAGGTTTAATCTTGTCTTATATCATATGTATAAAATCATTTGCCTTACATCAACTGTATATTGTATAAAATCACCATACGATTAAATAAGTAGGTTAGTAATTTGAATATTTATTTGGCTGTTTCCAAAGACGTGAGTCACTCCAAAGCTGCGTTGCTCACGCAGATTACAACACCACCATTGAACAAAGCTGAAAAAATACGCTTCTTATTAGCAGGCCACATTTATTAATTGTTGTTTATTTGTATGGTATTTCTTCATATTCAATCTTGAGCGCATTTATGTACAATTTGAATTCCAGTTAATTATGACGAAACTATTAGGGTTAGAATACCATGTGTGGTCACAGAAGGACCAGTGAAGAGGCGCAGTCCTCCCAACATGTGAATCTTTTCTGTAGTTCGACATATTTTGAATGGAGGTCCAATTTGTTCGTTTGACTAACTTCTGCGGGCTTAAAAATAAGGCATAAAAGGGGTTGGGGAAGACCGGTCTGGGTCATTATGTTCCGAGACAGTGAAGAGGTAACTTTTGGGTGGGTACCCGTTTGGGTTCATATGACATAGTAAATTAATAGAATTTGAGTGACAAGCAGCCGTGTGGTGCTTTAACTTTTGTGGGTACTAACAAGGGGAGGTCACGACGTTTGAAACCCGGATTGACTGCAAACTTCGTACACTCGTAGTACTCCATTAGGACAACAAAATGTGTAAGCAGTAGCGCGTACTTCTCAAGCGTTATTGAGAAAATCGCAAGATAATTTCGGTCGTCAAATATATAGCTGTGCGTGGGTATTCTTACTATGAAGCGGCGGCAGCTGAGTGGTTAGCGTTCAAGCACCGCAATCGCTGTATCGCTGGATCGAGTCCTGATCGTCAGTTTTTTTATCAACAGTCATTTTCTTTACTATTTATATTACAATTGACATAATGGGAAAAATACGAGTAAACGGATGAACTTTTATTGAATTTACAATGTTATTTGGCAGTCTACAAATTTTTACTTTCACGAATAATATAATATTCATAACTTCATGTTTTCCATGTTTTGACGAAAAATACCATCCTGCAGCTTGTACTCGTGATGTCGAAAGCGACGATTAAGTGTACATCTTTCGAAAGCCGTGTGTGCCGGTCAAAACTTGCAGGCAACTGGAAGTTTCGGGCTCCTTCCAGGTATAAGGGATTTCTCAAATCACTGACAAGCATGCATTTTCAGTATCACTTTATGCGTTTGATCGTTTACTAGTCGATAGTTATGAATATTATATTATTTGTGATAATAAAAATTTGTAGACAGCCAAATAACATTGTAAATTTAATAAAAGTCCAGCCGATTATACCTATTTTCCCATTATATCTCCCATTATATCAATTGTAACATAAATAGTAAAGAAAATGTGTTGAGAATTAAAAAAAAGAAACTTACGAACGGGACTCGATCCATCGGTTACGGGGCTTGTACGCTAAGCACTCGGCTGCCGCAGCTTCATGGTAAAAATGGACACGCGCAGGTATATATTGGACGACCGAAATTTTCTTGCACTTAATAACGCTTGAGAAGTAAGCGCTACTGCTTACACGTTTTGTTGTCCTCATGGAGTGCTACGAGTGTACGAAGTTTGCAGTAAATCCGCGTTCCAAATGTCGTGGCCTGCCCTTGTAAGTAAAACTGCCTAGTGAGTTGAACTTAGGATCTAGGAGCCAATCGGAACATTTGTGCGTTTCCGGATATGTGCAGAAGGGACTAAGAAATACTTTGGATTTTTTTTATATTTGCAAGAAGATAACGAGATAGAATTTATTATCGGTTGTGAGAATTTAGAAATGTTCATCATATTACTGAGCTCCAAGTATATGTGAGTTGGCTATTAACTTGTCGCCGGCCGCAGTGGCCGGTTCTAGGCGCTTCAGTCTGGAACCGCACGACCGCTACGGTCTCAGGTTCGAATCCTGCCTCGGGCATGGATGTGTGTGATGTCCGTAGGTCAGTTAGGCTTAAGTATTTCTATGTTCTAGGGGACTGATGACCTCAGATGTTAAGTCCCATAGTGCTCAGTGCCATTTGAACCATTTATTAAGTTGTCAACAATTAATGCTGTATGGAAATTTATAATACACATATTTGAAATGATGCGCTGAACTGTGGCAGTCGGCTCGTATTTGTATCGCATTTGTGCAATCTTACGTTGCAATTATTCCGTTATTCTTATGTCTTTTATATTTTGCTTTCATATTTTTTGTGTATCGCGATTCCATTTTATTTTGAGTTTGTTGTATGGGAAAAGCAACCTTTGGTGTAGCCTACAGCTTTTACCACAACAGTTTTATCATTCATAGTTTTTACTTATAAATTTTCCAATTTTCTTTATGTTTAATCCCCAAAACCAGCGTACTTTAAAAAATTTTCGAGTGGCTGGGTCATTTGTGGAGCCAGTTTATTTCACTGAGTTTCGCTGCTAGTCTGTATGTTATGGTGTGTGACTCGATCCTAACGACACATAGCAAGGTGTTCGTACGTTTGTTCACTCTCATGAAGCAGATTTTTGGTTTCTTTGTCTTCCAGCGCATTGTGTTAAAGAATTAGCCAGAGTGCTTGTACTAAGTGGCTGTCCTTTTTGGGATACAATATGTGGAAACCCAAGAACGTCACAACTTTATCACCATCAAATTATGTTTTTTTATTCCTCTGACAGTTATAGCACAATAAAGAACTCCAATGTGTTTGCTTTTCGCTAATTGCCATTTTTTTAAGTTCATCGCGGAAAGTGACTAATCTGTTCATTAATACAAGATATGTTTTACTGCTCCGGCCAAATAACTGAAACCTTAGTTACGAATCTTAGATGACTGACAACAGAACGCACATTATTAGTGTCCGAAAGGTCGTGCGTGCGTCATAAATTACAGAACATTTGAAGTTTACACTTGAGAACTGATGCACCTGTCGTAAGCGGAAGATTAAGTACTTTGTGGAGGTTATCGGAAGCGTCATGAAAGCGTCCAAAATCTTAAGCGTGCAGGTGTTCTGTTTTCTGATTAGATTTCAGATTAATCCACTGTCAGAGAGCCGGTGGTGGCGCAGGTGGGTTGCACCGACGAGGTCAACTATCCGCATTGAAGCCTACAAGTGGGGGAACGTAATCTCACATCGCACACAGCCACCCCGTTTTTAGTACGTAATGGGACGGGCGAGAAAACAGAACGAATACCGCCTGATGTTTGCTGTCAATCAACAATTTCCTCAAAACAAGCAGCGAATATGTAAAAATACTCGTACCCAGCTGCAGACCTTCCGTAAAATTAAAAAGAAGGTTAGAGTCGTAGAGTTTAAACACGGACGGTGTCACACCATTTGTACAGCAGATAACTAAAACACAGAACGTATAAGTTAGTTTCAGAAAAGTAAATATCGGAACAGAAAATATTTGAACATAGGTGCATCGCCTATTCTACAAAAATAGAAATAATGATAACATTGTAATAGTATAGGTAATCTTCTACAACTGAACGTAGTTCAAAGGACTAGCAACAGAAAGAAAGGAGTATAGTGCTTTTTATGCTACCCGATCCACAGGTTATCATCGTGTTTCCTCAAATACCGTACGAAAAAACTGTAATAACTAAATACTTAGATACAGTGAAAACCAGAAGAGACAAAGAGTGAAGTGTTTTAGATACTTCTCTCATCTCTTCGCTACACATCTGTGACTGACAACGGCAAAGTATTAGCTCTCAAACACAAGTCTGTAGAAGTATGTCTAGCCGATGTATATCATCATGCTTTCTTAGGAGGAAGGGAAATACAATGACATTTTAATTCCACGAAGCTGTTAAGCGAGCTTGCCGTACCATGTGTAGCATTGATTGTGCATTAATATAGGCAAAAAAGTAATTCAGTTTACGAACAACAAGAAAACAAACGACCTCACTTGAAACAAAACTTGGATTACTAAGAATATGTTTGGATAAAATGTGATGTATCCCATTAGACTCTGAATTCATTTTCTTACGTAGCTGATAAGTGATACCTGATAACTGTTCGTCAAATACATAATTTAACGTCTGCTAATATCATCGTTGCGATTAAAACAAAAATAAACTTTTTTCTTCGAGAACAATATAGAAAGCTCCGACTATTAATAATAATAAGAATGGCAAGTTAAAGGAAAAGAAGCGAATATTGTTGAGGCTTTGGTGGACCCTTTTTCACATATTGCCTGTTGGCCATTTTGTACAAGGATCGAGGAGTAACCTTCATTTAACGATTTTATTAATGTTTTATCAGCACAAGTGGCTGGCTTTATCAAAGGTTCACAGTACACTGTCGGTGTCGAACTGCCAACAATGGACGGTAATCTTTGGCAGTTCTTCATATTTACAGCCACTAACGATGGTGACGTCAGAAAAATAGTTAAACAAATGGCCATCGTTCCCGGGCCAAAAAAGTCAACAGGCAATACGTAAAAAAAACCTCTTTCTTCAGTCAAAAATTCCTCAAATAATTGATATACTTTCGTATTGCCATACACGTCCACATCTACGGCGGTGTCATTTATTGTACAAAATACGTAGTATTTCCTATGGAGAGAGAGAATGATTTCTCCGAAGTAAGTAAAGGGCATTAAGTGAAATATTTAAACTCAGGATAAGACTTCGGTTAGATACTTTCCTAAGTGGGCGCTAACGACCAGACGATAGTGCTCCAGAATCCAAAGAACAAGAAAGGCAACCTAACGTCGGAGCTATCAGTACTAGAATCAACCGAACTGGAACAAAAATAGTTCAATGTTTGTATATTGTTCCTGAGCGTAGACTATATCACTTTATCTATAAAGTGCAACCGCTGTGTAGTGAAGTACGAAAGATTTCCGTATATCAGAAGACTATATTCAGTAGTTCAAAAATAAACTGAAAACAGGTGTTGTAATTACGTCCAGTGCACAAAACGTCAATTGTGTGTGACTTCTAGGGGGATGCAGGAAAGAGCTTTGTGACGGAGGAGATAAAGATTTATCGGAAGGTGTTACACTATTAAGTCAAATTAAGTTATTTATTTCCGCTGTTGCCTGCAACGTTAGGTTCCTTTTGTCTTCTAGTTACCTTAGATACTGAAACTTTGGATAACTGGAAAGCATTTGACTAGGAGGGGGGGGGGGGGGAGATTATGTTTTAATGAGATATGCTGCTGTTTCTGTGTATCTCAACCCTTTAAAGTGACTGTTTTCTTGAAATATAAAAACGAGGTAAATTAAGCCGTAAATAATTCCTGTTGCGGAAGATTGTGGTCGTAGTAAAATCCATCGAGGTGTTCTTATGTGAAGCTTGTGAAAAATATAAGTTTCAAAAGACAAGATTATTTTGAAGAGTAGTTGTAGATGACGCTAGTTTCTCGGAAAGAAGCCACTAAACTGAGGTGGAGACATGAGCCGCATTAAGTACGTCCTGGTTCAAAAGCGTTCTCGCAGCAGATACGGCTACGCTGACTTTGACCTGTGATCGATAGACATGATATTTGTAGTAAATGAATACCAAACCCTCAGTGAGGCAACGGAACACAGAGCTGGGTGAGCAGCTTATGAAGTGATACACATGAAACAAAACGTATCGAAGGATTCGCGCTGAAGAGCATACATTTAACAATTGATGTCAATAATGAACTACTGAGCTTTTCACAGTACGAGTAAATATTGCAACAAGATGCTGTAACTCGGCATTGGTGTGTGAGGCGAAATAAACCATCTGGATACATCAAAACCAAACCCCATGAGGAGGCTCGAACCGAGGTCTTCGAAAAAGAAGGTACCAGGTACTGGAAATTTGATTCAAGTTTGTATTACACACTTGGCACAGGAAAACACAACGTTGTCGATCTGTGAGCAATGGACAAATGATAACACTTCTGGGAAAAACGTGAATTATGTGACATAGGATACAGTAGAGCAGGCAACCAGTGTAGAGATACACAGATAATAATAGGTAGCGAAGAATTCCTACTCACTGGCGGATAATTGACGATGGACCACACTCACGATCTACTGAGAATTTGAGCAACCATTATGCAGCAAAAATTTGCCACTGTTGAGTGTAAGTGTACACCCTCATAGATGAAAACTAATCACTAGTTCGGTACTAAAACACATGTTTAAGACATGGTAAGGACGATTGTCTTGAATGGGTCCTCTGACATGAAAGGAGCGGAGTGGATAGAGAGATGAGATCTGAGGAAATAAAAGGAAAGTTGTGGTGTGACTTACAAGTACATGGTAGAGCGTCGCATTAGAAAGGTAAAATTCCAACCTTTTGTCTCCATAGTACTGGTTCGGGACTTCAGCAACGGAATAATTTGTCACGCAAAATAAAAAATATTTGTTCTATGATTATTTTGTCTCCAATGTGTTCATAGTTTTTATTTTCTTTTTTAAATCGATGTGGAAGCCCTGTATAGCTTCATCTTCAGGCACTTTAGCTAGGTAATCGATGTCTTGTACCTCCGGATGTATATTGGTTCAACGAACTCTTGCATTTTGTACTGAATTTACTACGCAACTGGCAACAGTGTGCACGTTTTCAGTAACCCGATATACTTGCGGAGGTTTAAGTCATCGATTACGCAGCTGAAGTGTCTCGAAGTGAAGCCTCAGACAGCTTCGATATCGATCGAAAATAGACAAAAAGCTACAAGCGTAGCTGACTGGAGACATGTGGGCTCATTTACAAACAGGCTATCTAGATTACAATACTATAAACATTTAAAATATGTAATATAATCGTAAAAGAAGTAGTAACATTGTGGTCGAGGGCTTATTCGGCAGAATTTTTCGATGGACAGATAATGTGAACTAAGCCTTTCAAACCTCCTGATCTTTCGCGTGAAAGTCTCAGTGGCGCCCGAACGTCGCACACATGGTTCACAGATAAGCGTAAATATCTGGGATTACTAGAGCTCTCTGCGCAATGTGCTGACTTTTTGAACAGTGACGTAAGACGCACGTAAACCGGAGACCTTATCACACACTTTATATTCCCTCAACGATTGGCGTAAATGTTGTGCAACTAGTTCACAGAATAGTTTTCAGCTTAATTTTCCTTCGAATCAGGCCGTCAAAATACTACTCTATATTGGACAACTCCAGGCCTAGGTGATGTTGATCAGCTCAATTCGATTTTACAGTTATTCAGAGGAAATCATCCCTATTCAAAAATTTGTAACATTCATGCTACCCGGGGCCACAAAGTTTGAACAAGTTTTTGAAGGAGAATAACGAACATTAATAACTACCGCAGTCAGTTGTGATAATACTTCTTCAACGAGACGGAAGTATAATTGCTTTCAAACGTTTGTAAATGGTTCAAATGGCTCTGAGCTCCATGGGACTTAACATCTGAGGTCATCAGTCCCTTAGAACTTAGAACGACTTAAACCTATCTAATCTAAGGACATCACACACATCCATGCCCGAGGCAGGATTCGAACCTGCGACAAACGTTTGTAATAACGAAAAATAACTTAGCAGTGTGAGTGTCTTGCGCTGGAAATTCACTTAGTATTGCACTGCAAGGAGTGGCCGAGAGCTGAGTGCAGTAAAATTGGCCGGCCGCGGTGGTCTAGCGGTTCTAGGCGCTCAGTCCGGAACTGCGCGACTGCTACGGTCGCAGGTTCGAATCCTGCCTCGGGCATGGATGTGTGTGATGTCCTTAGGTTAGTTAGGTTTAAGTAGTTCTAAGTTCTAAGGGAACTGATGACCACAGATGTTAAGTCCCATAGTGCTCAGAGCCATTTGAACCATTTTTGCAGTAAATTTTTTTGAGATTTTGGCAAAACTTAAGTATCTTTTACACCTTCATCTGGACCCTATGAAGTCCTAAGCAGCTGCTCGAAAGAAAAGCGAAACTGCAAAACCTGTTGTCGTGCCATAACGAGAAACACTTTGGACTCGCCAACACGTCACTACAAAAGCCTTCTTGCGAGACTGTGAAGAAATAAAGAACGCAAGTTTTGAAATTTCCCGGGAAGAAGAAGGACCAGGAAAATCAAGCGCTAGTGCTCTGCGCCTCCGCAACACAGTTTTAGATATGAAAACCAATCTCTATACAGGGTGTGACATCCAGGGACATTTAAAACTATTGAAACTCTCCAGAACCATAAACGGAACATCAATAGATCGAATCAGCCTTCGAAAACTGGCAGGAAAATCCTATTTTGGTAGGATGGTTCCCCGGTCAAGGCCCGCACCACATATCTGTAGAGCCTAAATATGGTACTGTGCAGAGAAAATAATAACGTAATAAACACATTTTACCATCCATAACTACAGGTAACACTCTAGGTTCAAATCTTGATCAGTAAGTTGTATTTACCAGACGGAAGGGCTCAAGATTCGAATAGTTTCTCAAGACAAGTCACCACCAATGAAATTAGGTGTTCGTCTCCTGTCTCCGTCACAGATACTCACAACTAGCTGGTCGCCTTTCCTTCATCAGACTCACGAAGCATCGTGACACGACCGTCCGCACTTTACGACGCGTATTTCCGCTCATTGCAGCGACCACAACCGTCCCCACACTCGGTTATCCACGCCAGTACTGGTCTCTTGCGCGACGCCCCTGCGCACCGGCTACCCGCGCCTCACAAGCGCCTCCTGCGATACTGGCCGGTGCAAGCGCACCGGCGCCGAGTGCGACCGCACTTCCGGCCGCAGTGCAAACACCGCCGGCGATGCGATTGGTCGACGTAAGAGCCGTGTCATTCGCTAGATAAGGCCCGATTAGATGTGAGAAGTTCCCTCGGCCCGGGTAGAGATAACATCGCGAGGAACTTTCCTCGGATGCACCGTTTGTCAGCGGGTACTGTTATGTGCCTGTGTCGACCGCAAAAAAACAGCATTCTATAAAATTGGAAGGTGGAAGCGAAGTCACAAAATAAAGTTGTGTACGTACAAGACTGTGAATATTAATTCGTTAAAGACTAACAGAGACAAACAAATTAGCAGAAATTAAATGAGTTGACTTCGCTCATTTTCTTCTGCATTTATACAAATTAATGTGCCGACCACTTTTTTCTGTATGTGTGGGAAGGCCAATTTCAGGAAATTCCGTAAAGATAGTGATATGGTTTTCACAAGTCGACTAATTAACGAAAAGATTTGTGTCTATCACTGCACATTGTAAAAAATTCGTCTGGCCGTGAACACCTAGTACTTTCCATGTGAAGCCACGCCGGTTAGCTAGTATTTACATAACAATCAGAGGAAAAATGACCAAAATAGGCGAATATGTATTTCTTTAAATAAGACCCTGATAGAAATGTGGAGAACAGGCTGCATCCATCTTCATTTCACCTTCCTCACAAAAAACCTTTCGCATGTGAAAATATTCGCGATCGTTTAAAACAGAACATTTGAATACTTTTACCCAAGCTCTCTTAGTAGTTAAGCCTTCATACTCATCGCCGTCTCATTGCTGTATATACCTTTCTCTCCTTTTTATGTTTTTCATTTACACTGCCACTATCCCATCTCACGTTTACACTATCTCCTTTTGTATTTCTTTCGCACAGCTACTGTCTCCACGAGACCTCGCAAGGTCAAAACTTCTGCCCGTCCAACTTAATTTTCCTGTATAGTTTCATGTTCACAATTGCAGTTTAAAATGCGCCCTGCCCTATACTCACGTGGTACAGTTCGATCATCTGGCAGAGTCCAGACCCACAAGCCTCTGTATGGTCCCCACTCATCTATGTTTGTCATTCTCACTATCTCCACTCTATTTTGCTCCCACTACTTCCGTACCCACTCATCTCTCTTTCCATTTTACTGACATTGTCTCTCACTGACCACCAATATCTCCTTTCTCTTTGGTTCCCACTACGATTGTCTTCACCCATCTTCCTTACTCTTTCACTGCCACGTTCTCTCTCCTACCATCACTGTCTTCTCTCTCTATCTCTCTCACTGGGACTATCTCTTCCACTGTCTCTCTGTTACACTCCTTTAAGCACGAAAAGGTCTAATATGGCTGCATATCAAAACTTTTAGCGAGGAAGACGGATGAGGATTGCAGCACCTGGTTTCCTACTTTTCTGTTAAAATTTTTGAAGAGAAACATGTTTGCCTTTTTTATGCTCTGACAGGAGCATTTTTCGCAGGTTTCCTTCTTTTCTGTACTACAACGGGGTGTACTGCTTATATAAAACTAATTCTATAGGTAATGAAAGTTTTGAAAGTTTATTTATATAATTCTACGTGTTTATGTAGTTTGACATTCATGGACAACAAATAAATATGCATAATTCAAGGATAACAGAAATCTTCTGCGTTGTTCTGGAACCTTTGTTGTGATACAGGCACGTGAAAATTGTGGTTACTGCCATTTCTTATACTGCACGTACTGTGAAAGGCGAAAATAACATTAATCAAATAAATATGAGTGTACTGCTACCGAGAACTTCACACATGCCAAATACCACTTATGTACTCGTATTTCACTTATGTGCTTCAAAAAGAACATAGGTTAGAAGGAGGTTTGGCAACAAATGGTCAAATGTTTTGTGAAATGATTTGTCTACAAATAATAAATGTAACAGATTAGAGAAACATTCGCCGCGCCTTTGACTGTTGCTGGAAATCATGTGTAGCATGTAGGTGCCCATACGTTAGCTGCGTAAGGAGAGCACTCAGTTAAATTCCTCGTGACAAATAGCCTTTAGGGCTCTCTAAATCAAAAACTTTCAAGTCTTACTTTCGACTATTAATTCTCAATTCGCACCTCATTTGCTGTACATGATTTTGAGCACCATTCAAATTCACTTGAAATGTTTTTCTAATCTACTTTATTTCTTACTTTTAGACAAATCAGTTCACGAAACGTACGACCATTCTTTCCAAAACCTTTCTATTTTCCTGTTTTGCTCGTAAAGCATGAAATATAATATCTTTAATATCTTTTTGTTGTTATTACGAGTATATGTACCAAGAGACAGCAGAGTACTTTTAATTAATGCTGTGATTTGATTTTATTTTTACATTTTATTTATAGCTGACAGCTGCTGTTTGTGTGAAGATGTCACTTTTTGCTTAAACCAGTAATCAAGTTTTTCTTAACTGTTGCGATTACTTTTCTGCAGCCGAACCTTTTTGGGGAACTAGATCTCACCCTCGTCAATTTACACTCCTTTCCTCTATTTCTCACTCTTCATCTGACCCTGAAAACTGGGACAAATGTTTCTTCAAATCACTAATTATGTTTTTCTTAATTAACCTGATTAGTTTCAAGCAATTTCACTTCATTAAAACTAGGCCTGATACATGTCAGTTTGATACCCCTTTTGTCCATTTCCCGCCTTCAGTTTCGCTATGAAAATTCGAAGAAAAAACCATTGCGTGATTTCAAAGGAGTCTTGCTTTTGCTTCTCTCAAACGTTTGACCAAAAACGAAATGTTTGGTGTTACAAATCGTCAAAATGACACAGCAAAGTATGTTGAAGGAAAATTTTTTTCCTTAGGTAAAAAATACTCCTTTTTACGTAATAACTATGAGCTTACTTTTTCTCTACATGGTAGTTTTAATTTTTTTTATAAGGGTTTTTCCCGAAACATTTAAAGAAGTGTACTGCAACAATGTCGAATTTTTTTCATTTTGTATTTTGTCTTCACACTTTTTTTGACATACGTAAGCTCTAGTGCTTGATACAATTCAATTTTATTACATAAAGTCGTTAGAATTTCGTTCTCCGTTACCAAATGAGTGTTACATATTGTATGTAAGTATTATTTATGGTTGTTACAGGTCTAGTGTGTCTGTGACTACATATGTATCCTGACTACTGGGCGTGGAAATTGTAGGTGGTTGACTAAGGCAGAACGTAAGACATTCCCAGCACATTATGTCGTAGCTACGGATTTTGAAAGGGGGAAATCATCACTGTTTCAGTTTTGTGTAACTGTTGCAATTTTGTAAATACAAGGAAAATTATATTCATATTCTGTGTTATGGAAAGATTTGCAGTTTTTCGTGATATACTGCTAACGCATGACATGTTAGATACACAATATATTATTAGAAAAAAGGCAAGGCATACAGAAAAGGCAAGGCAAGTAATGTTATTTACACCACTAAATTTTATTTGTTTCCTGTAATAGTATTGAGAAAAGAACGTGTGCAGGGCGTCTTGAAAATCTGTAATACCAAATATCTTCGTGCCTGGTTTCTGTTTCTGCCAGCATGGGGGGTTTCTACACAAAAGAATCTTCAAAATTCATTAAGTAGTAACTGTACATTTATCACTATATGTTGGAAAGTAAAACATTAGCAGTGATAAACTTACACGTATTTACAATAGAATGAAGTTCCCAGACAGTCGCAGAAGCGACTCTTGGTAAGCATCTCATTATGTCTCACAATAATTCGCGCGCCCCATTGTTTATTATTAACCAACTAGCGACGTGCGCGAGATAGAAAATCAAACAGAAAACTTTACTGCCAGCAGCAAATATATCGATTTCTCGTCCATGATAGTTATGGTTGAGATTTAATAAATAACGTGAAGAAACAGAGGGTCGAGCTGTCTGCAGTTGTTGAATTTCTTTCGAAGCAAATTTTTTAATGTAGAAAACAAGCCCATGATAAGTTATTATCATGGAGCGATGATTGATATGAAATCAGACTTCGGGATAAACGGAAAATTCAATGCATGAATTACTCCAGACAGGGATCGGAGCCAACATGATAGTCAAGTTGTCGTCCACGGTAAGTCTTTATGATATACTTAAAATTCGAAAACTTTTTACTCCATTGTTATACATGGTAATATCCTGAAACCATTCATTTCAGACATTAGGGATATTTTTAATTTAAAAGATTAAGAACAAAAAATCAAGTGATATCTGCTCCAATTAAGTAGGTTGTTCAGTACTTATATGGAAGAAGCAATGAAGGAAGTAAGATAAAGTTCCGGAAGTGCGATGAAAATTCAGTATGATACCATTTGCCGATCAAACTGTTATGACGACTTGTCGGATGCAATGAACAGTATACTGATCATGGAATGTAAACAGAGTTAACCGAAAAAAGATAAAAGTAGCGGAAATGAGATTAGCAATAAAATTATAAATAGTAGACGAATCGAAAGAATTCTTGGAAGAAAAATTGCTTATGGAGGAAGAAGCAAGGAGGATATAAAAAGCAGAATAACACAGATAAAGAGAACTTTCTTCGCTATACAAGTGTACACTATCAAGAGTCGCCTTTTATATGAGGAAAAAGTTTTGAGAATGTACGTCTCGAACACAGCACTGAATGGAAGTGAACCACAAACCGTGACAAAATTGGAAAAGCAGAGTATAAAAGTGTTTTCTGTATTGTATTGCAGAAGGATGGTGTAAATGTAAAGGACTGATAAAATTAGAAATGAAGAGCTTTCCCACAGAATCGTTGAGCAAGGGAATATGTGGCAAGCACTACCTAGATGAAAGGATAGAATATTGGGTTGTGTCTTGTGATATCACCGAATAACTTCAGTATTACTAGAGGGATCTGTTGAGGGAAAAAAATTGAAGGGAAAGACACAAATCAGAACATGTAGAACTAATACTGAAGACGATTTCTGTATGTGCTACTTTAAGATTTAGATACTGGCGTCAGAGAGAAAATTGCGGCTGGCCGCATCACACCTGTCGAAGACTCATGGAAAAGTAAACAACAGAAGTCTACTGTATGGTCACGTATGATCATTCACAGTACGTGTAGGTGTAGGTGAGGGCCATTATTTGTTTATCTGGGTGTTACTACATGATATCACAGTAAATCGTCTTTCTCGTGAGGTTTCTCATTGACAGTACTCTTCTTCATCTACTTCACTTTCCTTGTGCCTTCAAGCGTTGGGTAGCCTCGATCTACCCATTTCTTCCTTTCCACTCTATTCTCACACAATTTCTTCATTTACACAAGTGTTGTCCGAGCATTTGTCACAGTTTCTCGACCCTGTTCACTGATGTGATGCGATGTCCTCTTCGTCCAGCTCCTCCCTGCACATTCATTTCAAATACGTATAGTATTCTTTCATACCCAACTCGATTTTGTCTGGTTTTTCCAACTGTGCTGCTCATATACCTCAGTGGCAGTAATCCTACTTAGGTGTTTATCTAGCAGGGCCAAACTCTACATTCAATACGCTGTAATTGCGCCAAAATTGTATTGTAAATTTGCATTTTAATTTTCATATTTATCTCTTCTCTCTTTAGTTTAAAAATAACCATAGAATCCATTCCATGAACACAAGATACTTCAAGCGTGTGCGGAGAACACGTCCTTTTCCATAGTTCAGAGAAATGTGTATTATCTCTCACCAAACGTTTACAATTGGCTTTCGCAAGAATTAGATGCGGCGACTGATAAAACGCATAGTTCCCCCCCTAGTTCCAGACTTACCTGTTATCTAACTACCTACTTTCTATACAGTAAAGCATTTTAGGTGCGTTTTCTGACCCTTAGTAAAGTAAATGGAAATGAGAAATTATTGTACTCAAGGTTACTGTTGTTTCGATATCCATCATTTGAGTTTTTGATGGCTTTCCTAAATCATTCTAGGCGAATAACGACTGTTGTTAAAACAGAATATCGCCATATCCATTCCTAGTTTCTGGAAAATGTTCAGCCAAACATTTCATTATTAATTATTGGCCTTGTCATGTATGATTGATAGTCTCCCACAAGGATTTTCTCCAGTATTAAGCAAACTCTTTACAAATGTCATTACTTCTTACTCTGAGTTGACCTTCCATAGATTGCGTCTTAGCAGACTACACAACGGTGTGTAGATCCTGTTCGTCGATCAGCCTTAACCTGCTACCATTATCTCTTCAGGTCATCCATGAATCATTGTTTTCTTTCGCTCGTCTGGTAAAGTACTTGTCCATCTTCTCGGTTCCAATTCAATCGTAAAACTCTGATAGCTTTTCATGTTCCTTCTGAGACCATTGTAATCATTTATTTTACCTTAAGCAATGTACATCTCTCGTGGATTTCTCTCAAACCCTTGGAATCATCTTCATTCAGATGACTTAGGTTCTAGAAAATTTTAAATTTTGGTCGTCAGATGGTCATTATGTTATAGGACAGTTCTCTTCGATTTTTAATTGTTTTATGCTTTCAGTCTTTGTATATAATTTTTCATTGGACCTCAGGCAAATCTGTCAGCCTGTATAAATAGTTGAATGGATTGCTCGTTTAGTCAGCAGATTCGTGACATTACTAATAAACTATATTTCGGTGACCTAATGGAATAAAAAGTGAAACAATAAAAGAAGTAAAAATATTGTCCTGAGATCCATTCTGCGTAGTTTGTCAAAACCTTCATCGCCATTTCTACGAGTAGGTCTTTTGTCAAAGAGTCTCTACACTTCTTTATAATGCTCAGCTATAATACATGTCAGGTCTCGCTTCCCGCGCCCGGGTTCGATTTTCTCTGCCTCGTGATGACTGGGTGTTCTGTGCTGTCCTTAGGTTAGTTAAGTTTTGTAGTTCTAAGTTCTAGGGGACTGATGACCGTAGATGTTTAGCCCAATAGTGCTCAGAGCCATTTGAACCATTTGAACCATATCAGGACTGCACATACAGTGAAGATTTTCCGCACTTCTGCCATTATTGTTATCTGCCGATCTGGTCACTATGGTTATACACATTGGACTCAGTGTAATCCACCAGATGTTTTCGTACAGATTTTGGGAAACAGAAACCAAAAGACTGTCATTTAATAATGTTCTATAGCCTTCATTCCGGTTCTCTTTTTTATCAGCTGTACAGTGTCAGAGACGGACAGTTAATGAAAAACAAATATACGAGGAAAGACAGCAGGGCGCTCTCCTGTTACTTTATTAACATATTTGCTGACGACTGAATAAAGGAAACTTAATGAATTTTGTGCAGGGAATTAGAAATGGGGACGACATTGTTATTCTGTCCTGAAACGAAGAACCAGAGGGTAAGGATTAACAAAAAATAATAGTCAGCAGCAGCAGAGACGGAAAGACCAAACTGCTCAAAACTGAAATGTGTGAAAACAAGTAGAAGAACTGTAGAACGAAAGAAAGGAAGTTTAGTGTTAAAAAACATACCGTCGACAACGCGGTCATAAGAAAAATAAAAAGTGGATGTGGTGTTTTTAGCAGTTTCAACAAGGACTGCTCACGCCTTCCACTGATTGCATTATGTCTGGATATTTCAAACTAGCCCCTGCCTTCACATATTGGCTTCAGCGAGGAAAATTTAATAGTAAGTATTTATCCAGTAATTTGCAAATGAGTGCTATGCAACTGAGTTAGCCATCTTCAAATCTAGGTACCTTCAGTTTAGTAGATGCCTGTAGTAGATTGCAGAGATCAATGCCAGAATTAAAGAACATTATATGTCATGTGTCAGCAGCATAATAACTATGCATGTGAACTTTCCATGTGTGTTTCGAGGAGCACCTATTACTGTGAAAAACCTAAATTACAATTATGAGTATGATGCGAGATAAATGTGAAGCAGACGTAGGTATTGTGATTGGTGACGTGGCCTCAGAATACTGAAAGATCACAAAGACAATTGGCTAATGTGTAGTAACAACTGCTATTCCTGGAAGCAAGATATGCTCTGGATGTCTGCTAGTAGTTTCTTACTTTCTTTCTTTGGGCCTTGTCCCACGTCACGCGGGGTTTGCCGTGGTATGACGAATTTGGCAGTGTTAGTTACAAAGGGTGGCCGGATCCCCTTCCTGCCCGAACCCCCTAGAACGTAAGTAGAGTATCCCAGCTATCTGTGTCTAATGTAGGTCATGAGAGAGTGAGAACTGCATTAACGCTATCGGCAACCCTGACGGGTCCAGATGTCTGCTCGTATAAGGGTGCTATCATCGATAACCTGACTGAAGGTGGCAATGGCAGTTCAATTCCGATGGCTGCGATTTCGTTGATGCTCTGAGTTTCTGGAAGTTAAAGTCAGTCGTCAACGGCCGGGAAATCACACGTAGACCGCAAGCGCTTTCGGGACGTTGGATTGAGTGAGTCTTTGGCTAGTGGTCAGAGGTGACGGTTGTGTTGTCGCCCTGGAGCGTGGGCAGAAGTTTAATACTGGAGTATAATGATTGTCAAAGTGACTGAGAAAAAATTTCTGGTTGGGGTTATGATTGGATACAGGAGTACAGACGGTTAGGAAAACAATCCTGTAATATTCGAGAACAGCATTAGTAGTGTGTTGCTTGACTAATATCGAGGAGTAAAGTTGCAACTCAATATGAAGTGGAACGAGCACATAATGACTGTAGTAGGGAAGACGTATGGACAAGTTCAGTTTATTCGGAGAACTTTAGAGTAGCGCGAGTCATCTATAACGGAGACTACGTGTAGAACACTAGCGCGATCCGTACTTGGGTACTGCTGGTGTGTTTGGGATAACTCCAGGTCAGATAAATGGAAGACATCGGAGTAATTCAGAGGCAGGCTGTAAGATTTGTTACCGATAGGTTTAGTCAACACGCCAGTATTATGGAGATGCTTCATGCTCTTGAGTTCCTGAAGAACATGGAACACTTTTGAGGAAATGTAGTGAACCGGCATCTGAAGATGACTGCAGAACGATTCTACTGCCTCCAACGTACATTTCGCGTAAAGACTACAAAGATACTATAAGAGAAGGTAAGGCTTGTGTGGAGGCATATAGACTGTCATTTTTCCCTCACTCTGTATTCGAATCGAACAGGAAACGAAATGGGTTGAAGTATGTATATACAGTAGATATAGATAAGGAGAAGCACTAGAGTAGCGTTCCGGACTGAAAATTCATGAAATGTAATTTCGTGAAGCAAAAATATGCATTACCCTACTGAAATGTAGGGTTTCGCAGGGATCGAATGAAGGGTAGAGCCACTGGTCGTAACAAATCTGAAATGTAACGTCCACTGTTCAAAGTGCCGTCAATGCGAACAAGAGGTGACAGAGACGTGTAACCAATGGCACCCCATAACATCACACTGGGTGATACGCCAGTATGGCGATGACGAATACACACGATGCCGCCAAACACGGATGCGACTATCATAATGCTGTAAACAGAACCTGGATTCATCCGAAAAAATGACGTTTTTCCATTCGTTCAACCAGGTTCGTCTCTGAGTACACCATCGCAGGCGCTCCTGTCTGTGATGCAGCGTCAAGGATAACCGCAGCCATGGTCTCCGAGCTGATAGTCGACGCTGCTGCAAACGTCGTCGAACTGTTCGTGCAGATGGTTGTTGTCCTGCAAACGTCCCCATCTGTTGACTCAGGGATCGAGACGTGGTTGCACGATCCGTTACAGCCATGCGGATAAGATGCCTGTCATCTCGACTGCTAGTGATACGAGGCAGTTGGGATCCAGCACGGCGTTCCGCTTTACCCTCCTGAACCCACTGATACCATACTCTGCTAACAGTCATTGGATCTCGACCAATTCGAGCAGCGATGTCGCGATACGATAGACCGCAATCGCGATAGGCTACAATCCGACCTTTATCAAAGTCGGAAACGTGATGGTACGCATTTCTCCTTCTTTCACAACAACGTTTCACCGGGCAACGCCGGTCAACTGCTGTTTGTGTATGAGAAATCGGTTGGAAACTTTCCTGATGTCAGCACGTTGTAGGTGTCGCCACCGGCGCCAACCTTGTGTGAATGCTCTGAAAAGCTAATCATTTGCACATCACAGCATCTTCTTCCCGTCGGTTAAATTTCGCGTCTCTTAGCACATCTTCGTGGTGTAGCAATTTTAATGGCCAGTGGTGTAGTTGACATTAATGCCACACGTGTAATTAATCACTTAGGCGACTGTGTAAAAAGTTGAATATCGGAAAAAGTCTTCAACAAGTAACTAAATTACTGAAATAATCTTAACGTGAAATAGTTGATAGAAACTGACTGATGTGGTTAAGCGATAAGAGTGTTGTTGGATTATAGAGGATGACTACAGGTGAAAGAATAAACTGTGTTTAATTTAAGTGGTTTTTATCATTTCAGAACAGTTATTAAACATAGTTCCCCGTACATGTAGGATACAGAGCACAAATTGGTTTTGACCTCTTATTCGGGTGAATAACCATCTATGTATCTGATATAACGAATGCTATTTACTCGTTCGATTGCTGGTGCATTCAGATCATTAATGAATTTTCTAAAAGCGAGAACGTTCAGATATACGGCTCAAGAGTAATCTGATCTCTGAGCATATGTTCAACAGTGCTCCATAATAAGGTATTAAACTTTAAGAGAAACGGCTTAAATGTGATGCTAGAAACCCCGTCTCCGAAAGCAAGCCGCAAAACGCGTCAAATTAAGCGGAAAATTCTGTGACAAGAGAAAGGAGTATAAGGAAGATCTTTTATTTTCCAGGAATGACGTGGATTCAATTTTTATTTTTTATTTTTAGCTCTATCGGTGGTTACTGGATGTATCGTTAATCACAAAAAGGTTCTGCTAAATTAGAAAGAAAGTGTCAGCAGAATACTGTTGAAGGATGAAGGAGCTAGTGCACAGACGACATCGCTAACCGACCATATCAACATCTCCGTCCGGGTGATTAGCACCACTTCGAGTGGTGCCCTCATCTGAGAAACTTTCTACGTTACGGAGGCGGGCGGAAAGCAGTGGCAGTAATCGCTGTATAATTGTGCCACTGTTAAACTGTAATCTCGGATCTCGACTGCGAAAGCCGATTTCTATCTGCGCTGCTGACGTCCCAAATGAAGACGACGGGACCCGGCAGAAGGCGTACGCAACGAGCCCTCGCCTCTGCTCAAGTGGCCCGCAGCGGGCAGCAATTACATTAGGACCGCATTATGCCGAACGCTTCTTAAGCAGAAGAGACGCGGGCCGGCGGGTTGTAATGACCGTCAGAGCAGCGGCTGTCGAACCCCACTAATTTGGCCTCCTGATCGTCCAGATTAAGCTCCTCTGCCGTCTCGACTCTCGTAATAAGCTGGCTGCGTAGCGCCGAAGGCACCGCTGCATCGTTACACGCGCTCACCAGGCGAGAGGAGGATTCTGAGTTGTGCCAATCGTGAGACAGTGAGCACTCAGACGCGCAGAACAGAACAGGATTCTTCTGTCGTCAACATATATTGTCCCATACGTCAGGTGGCTTTGTGGTACTTATCAATGAAAAGCTGCTGTTTTTTTTCTTTATTGTGATTTCATTCCCCTGCCCAGAAAGTTAAAAAACGTAGTTGGCGATTCTTAAAATGCACAGAAGACACTGAATGCCCATGCACAGGTTAAAATTCGGCCACAGTCTTAAAAACACTCCGGAACAACACACTTAAAACCCACTTGGAGCACACACGACGAAGAAGAAAACTGCCAGGTGGGATCTACCGAGGGAAAGGTCAGAGAGGATGGAAAAGGAGGGGAGAGCAAGGGGCAGCAGGGGAAGCGGCGGGATGAAGAGAGGAGGGGCGTCAGTGGGTACACTAAGAGGCAGGAGACACGTGGGGCAGGGGATGAAGAGGGAAGACAAGGCAGGTGGATGTGCAGACGCACTGAAAGGGGGCACAAGAAAGGGAGGGGGAGTAGGAGGGGGAAGCCGCGCAGGAGGAGGGAGGGGGAGGAGAGGGAGCCCTAAGGAGGTGGCAGGAAGATGGGGTTAGGGTTGGTAGGAAGGGTAGATGTCAGGGAGAAGCTCATCTTCCAGGAGGGGTAGACGGTTGAAGTTGTGTTGGAAAAGGAGATGGAGGGTGTGGAGATGGAGAGAGGGTGGGACACAACGGTAAAGGCAAGGCAACTGTTTGGGGGTGGAGAGGAAGGGAGACATTAAGGGGTGAGGGGGATCAAGGCGGCGGACAATATATAGTGTGCGGATGTGTTCAAGGAAAAGGAGAAGGTGGGGGAAGGGGATGAGGTCGTAGAGAATGCGCGTGGGGGACGGAAGGTGGATACAGAAGGCGAAAAGCTGCTGTTACCCGCTTCACGTTTCAGTATTTGCTTCTGCAGCAGCAGCAATTATTCGCCATTGCTGTAACTGGTAAATAAACGGAAAAACGTGGCGCATACTTGTAAGACCGGGTGGCTATGATTAAACTTTCCCTGTTTACCACGTTATAACACGGGAACTAATTACCGTGCGAGTACCAAACTCGGTAGCAGACATGTCCAGAATATGGGGTGCGTGATTTCCATTCGTTCCAGCGCCACCGTCCAGTTCCAGCTATGGCCACCAGGTGCCGCGATCAGTCATCGTGGTTCATAGTCTCACACACCTGATCAGTCAGAGTGCACATGTTGGCGTGTCAACATGAGTTTGCA
Source organism: Schistocerca serialis cubense (assembly GCF_023864345.2). Classification (NCBI taxonomy): domain Eukaryota; kingdom Metazoa; phylum Arthropoda; class Insecta; order Orthoptera; family Acrididae; genus Schistocerca; species Schistocerca serialis. The sequence goes on from NC_064641.1 coordinate 891,774,877, forward strand.
CAAAAGGAGCAGGGCATCATTGGTGAAGCCCTGTTATCAAAACAACAGTAATGCTGCAGGTGCTCTTCGAGAATATCGCAGCCTGAAAGGATTACCGTACGAGAACCAAACTTTATAATTACGGAAGGGTCCTCTTTCCCCACCTGCTGTGCAGAGCATGATGAAAATGTTCGAACCAACTGGAGGACTGGACATCGCTCCGGAAAGAGGCTGACGACTGGTTGCAACACAGGTGGTTGATGAAATCGCTGTTGCTATGGCAGACAACGCTGCGGGCAATTCCCGATCGTCAGGCAGTGCGCGTACTGTGTCACGGCAGTTGAACATCCCGAGATCCACTGTACAGAAGGTGTTTCGAACCATTCTCAAATAGTACAGCAGGTTGCACCACAGGACGCACAACGACGTTTTGACCTTACTCTCCACATTCTCTCAAAGATTGAAGTTGACGATGGCTGGCCCTGGACCATCCTATGGACAGACGAAGCTCGTGTTTATCTGATGCGTGAGGTGAACACACAGAATTTTCCAATGTGGAGATCCTCACCTCCAGTCACTGTGCATGACGTTGCTCTGTATTGTGGGTGTGTCACCGTATGGTGTGGTTTCACGGCTACGTTCATCATTGGTGCTGTCCGCCACTATAACTGAGTGGTGCCGGCAGGGTAGCTCAGCGTGTTCGGTCAGCGGGTTAGCTGCCCTCTGTAATAAACAACCGAGTTAATTGGCGAACGATGAACTTGAACAAGCATCATCGGACGTTCGTCACGAACAACTACAACGAACGCTAACGAACAAAACGAGATAAAAAAGTATGGTCGACACGACGGAATGGCATGCAACGGGGCCGGGGTTCTATTTCCGGCTGGGTTGGAGATTTTCTCCGCTCAGGGAGTGGGGGTTGTGTTCTCTTCATCATCATCATCAGATCATCCCCATCGACACGCAAGTCGCCGCAGTGGCTTAACTCAAAATACTTGCATCAGGCGATAGGTCTACCCAACGGGAGGCCCCAGCCACACGACATTTCATTTTTCATTGGCCCTTTCTTTTTTGAACACGTTGGCGCTGAACGACCAAAGACGTGCAATGTGACTGGGCAGCGCTACAGCGATATGGTTCGACAGCATGTCATACCCACCCAACAGGAGAGAGCCGCACTGAACTCAACAATGCCGGCCGTTGTGGTCGAGCGTTTCTAGGCGCCTCAGTCTGGAACCGCGTGACCGCTACGGCGGTAGGTTCGATTCCTGCCTCGGGCTTGGATGTGTGTGATGTCCTTAGGTTTGTTACGTTTAAGTAGTTCTAAGTTCTCGGGGACTGATGACCTCAGATGTTAAGTCCCATAGTGCTCAGAGCCATTTGAACGTTTTGAACTCAACGATTTTCATTTAAGGTTGGGCCCCAAAGTACAACACTCGTGAACTTTACCTGCTTCTCCGAAACACGTTTGTCAACAATCATTTCCAAATGCTTGGCCGGCACTATCACGTGACCTCACTCCCTGTGATTTTTGGATGTAGGGCTACCTGAAACACTGGGGAAAATTCACACATGTGCTGATCTGAAAGTGCAACATATCAAGAGAGGTAGCCAGAATACCTACGGGCATGCTCCGTTGTGATGTGTAGAATGCAATCCTGAGCTTTTAGACTCTTCTGGACACTGATGGGCCCCGTATTGAGCCCCTTTTGCAGCAGTAATGGTACCTGTATGTAATGGTATGGTGTACCGTAGCACCACATTAAAAGTGTTTCAGTTGAATTGATTCTTCATTATTTGTCTTCTCCAGTGCTTTGCATTAATACTACGAAATTTGGTTCTTCTACAGTAATTAGTTTCTGTGTTATAAAATGTTAAAGAGGGAAAATTTAATTATAACCACCGGCTAAGTATCGGTATTACTGCAAATGTAAATAAACATACACAAAGGTGACAAAAATACGGGATAGCAAAATGGACATATACAGATGGCGGTAGTATAGAGTACACAAGGTATAAATGAGCAGTGCATTGACAGAGACGTCAGTTGTACTCAGGTGATTCAAGTGAAGAGGTTTCCGACGTATAGCCGCACAACGAAAATTAACAGACTTTCATCGCGGAGTAGCAGCTGGAGCTACAACCATAGGACAGTCCATTTCGAAAATCGTCACGGAATTCAATATTCCACAATCCAAAGTGTCATGAGTGTGCCGAGAATACCAGTTTCAGCCATTACCTCTCACTACGGACGAAGCAGTGGCTGATGCCCTTCACTTGACGACCACGAACAACGGCGTTTGAGTAGAGTTGTCAGTGCTGACAGACAAGCAACACTGCTTGAAATAACAGCAGAAATCAATGTGGGACATACAATGAACGTATCCGCTAGGAAAGTGTGGCGAAATTTGGTGTTAATGGTCTATGGCAGCAGACAACCGACGCGAGTGCTTTGCTAGCAGCACGACACGGCCTGCAGCGCCTCTGCTGGGTTCGTGACCACATCCATTGGACCCTAGGAGAGTGGAAACCGTGGTCTGGACAAATGAGTCAAGCTTTCAGTTGGTAAGGTAAGGGTGTTGCGCAGACTCTAAGAAGCCACGGACCCCTGTTGTCAAAAGGCATTGTGTAACCTGGTAGTGGCCCCATAATGGTTTGGGCAGTGTTTACATGGAATAGACTACGTCCTCTGGTCCAATTAAACCGATCATTGACGGGAAATTCTTATATTCGGCTATCTGAACACCATTTACAATCATTCACGAACTTGACATTCACAAACGAAGATGCAATTTTTATGGACGACAATGTGCCTTGTCTCGGAGCAACAGCTGTTCACGATTGGTTTAAAGAACATTCCTGTCAATTTTAGCGAATGATATGACCACTCAAATCGGCGGACATGAATCCCATCGAACATTTATGGGACATAAACAAGAGGTCACTTCGTGCACAAAAGCTTCCACCGGCAACACTTCCGTAATTATGGGCGGCTATAGAGGCGGCATTGCTCTGTATAACTGTTAGGAACTTGGAACGTCTTTTTGAGTCCATACCAGGTTGCTTCATTACGCCGGGCTAAAAGAGATCCGACATGATATTGGGAGTTATGCCATGGCTTTTGTCACCTCAATGCACTCAGTTTTAAGTTTCATATGGTTGTGTGTATCGATAATTTTCGTCAGCATTGCGTTTGTTTCTTTGGTGCGAGATCGTTGGCGGTTGCTGCGAAATGGATGACAGTTGTTTTCTGCGAGATTCAGTGTGGGCATAGTGAAATTGGCCTTTGGTGCAGATGATGTAAATTGGGTTGCCTGTCTTAAACAGCATGAAATATTTTCCGTGCCAGTTTTACTTTATCCACTGTGTGAACTGATGGAAGCCCACCTCTCTCTTCGTAGCGTGGAACAGGACGTGAAGCTAAGAAGTTTGCGTAGTCAAAAGAAAATTATTTTGTGTTGTGACTACGTGCGTTTCGTGTAATTGTGCAAGCGATACATTTAGCGCACACTATAAGTCAATTCGTATACATCTGCCACTCTGAGATAAACGAATCGCGACACTACTCACGGGAAAGCAACCGGTCGGGGAGGAAACTGTGCCGAAGTCGTCCATCGTGGAACTTTCACCGAATCCAAGAGAAATGATGAAAGATGTAAGCAAAACTCGGAGGCTTAACCGAGGAGTCTGTGGGCTGACGAGCACTGCTCCATCTGTGAAACTGAAGTGTTTCTGAGACTCTACAGGGAGGAAACAAAGTAACCCAATCGTAAAACACAGGAATAGAGTAGTGGGCTGTACGAAGAAGATCGCACAGAGAAAATGATCAGAAGCATGACATGCAAAATGTAGCCTTCTACGAAGTTTGCAGGGTTGACGAGAGGAGTGAAAAACTTATGTTGTAATGGCTGCAAACCGTGATGTAAGAACTAATACGGAACATTTTCTTAAACTTATACTAGTACATATCTTTAAGCTCAGGGACATAGTTTATAAGGGTGTTTCAATGTATGCAGTCTCTGGTACACATTATGAAACCAAGTTCCTCATTTGTACCATTGCAAATATTTAGAAAGTTGAGTGAAATGCGTATATTTTTTCTCGCAGTTTCCATTCTCAAAATCAGATACCGTAAACGACATCCTGGAGTGGAGTATGACATTGTTGAAATAATTTTGTACCTTACTGTTTATGCTATAATAAATAAAATCACGAAAGCGGTGGAATTTAGGCATCTTTCGCCTGTTGCGAAGATTGATTTGTCCATAGTTTGTAAATGATGCTTCGTCCCTGCATACAAAGGCCGCATCAATTAGGAGTTTTCGTAGCCACCATCGGAGAACTCTAATCGACTTTGGAAGTCGTTGCCACGGAGCTGTTGATGGAGCGAAATGTTCATAGGATGAAACGCACTGGCGTGTGAGAATACTCCTTCGGTACATTCAAGCTGAATCGTAATGATATTTGTAAGGTTTGTGCTACCGCTGCGAAAATGTTAGCCTCAGTTTCCTCTTCAGTTTCTGATCTCTACCGTGGGCGTTTTTTATTCTTAGTATTTGCAGGTTCTTGATTTTTTTTAAATTTTTGCAAAGCCAGAATGTCAGGCGTTGACACTGTCAGGTTACCTGTCATCATACAACTGCATATTTAGTCAAAAAATTTGGTGACTTCATAATAAGCTAAAACTATATACACCTTTTCGAGCATGGTATACTTGTTAAAGTCTGAATAACTTCACGAGCAAGTTGTCTATTCCCCAGAACATCAGAACACAGAATAATCGGTTTCATGTTCACAGCGGAACACATGAACCGTACCTGTTTGGATACGTTTGGTCAGTAGAACAGCCTTTGTTGGACCTATTTTCCTGATGGCTCAATAGTAGTTAACAGTGCTGCAATATAATTATAGTTTGCTCAGTAACTACATCTGTCATGTCGCTGTAGGTCTTTACGAAAGCCCTTTCTAATGCTACAAAAGGCAGTATTTAGTTCCATTAAATAAAACAGTGTCGTAAATCGGCAGTTACACGCATTAAGAATTACTGCTCAACGTCACGTCCCCACGTAGTCCACTACAACTAAGCGAAACTGTACGGACATATTTTCACTCGTTTTCGATGTATTTGGAGCTATCTGTCTGTGTATCTCTGAAGGTCGTGCGACTAGGGCCTCCCGTCGGGTAGACCGTTCGCCAGGTGCAAGTCATTCGATTTGACGCCACTTCGGCGACTTGCGTATCGATTGGGATGAATGATGATGATTGGGACAACACAACACCCAGTCCCTGAGCGGAGAAAATCTCCGACTGAGACGGGAATCGAACCCGGGCCCTTAGGATTGACATTCTGTCGCGCTTTTTTAAATCTCATTTTGTTCGTTTTCGTTCCTTATATCTGTTCGGGGCGGACGTCGCAAGACACCAGTATCAGTTAGCCATTGATCCATTAACTCAGTTTATTTTTTATTGCAGAGGGAAGCTAACCCTCTGACCGAACACGCTGAGTTACCGTGCCGGCTTTTTTTTTTTTTTTTTTTCCTCGATATAGTTCGTTGCGTTTGGTCTGGGCGGACGGCACAAGACATGCGTTCAAGTTGATCGTTAATTCCTTGACTCAGTTTTTTTATTAGAGAGAGCACCCCGCCCTCTGACCGAACACGCTGAGCTACCGTGCCGGCAACCACGCAGCTACCGGGGCCGGACACAATGTAGGTGAGTTATGTACATTAGACTTAGCCGTAGCCTACGGGAAATACTGCGGAGCCTGCGACGACTGACAAGTAGCCTGCGTGACGTAACGAAGGCGGTACCGCACCAGGGCGAGTTCTGTGTGAAATCTCACTTTAATCTTGGAAATGCTGTAGATTACGGTTCAATCCAGTTCCCGTAGGCGACGGTTAAACGATCCATGATTTCATTAAACGTTTATCGTTTTCATGAGCGTCATTGATAGTATCTGAGCCTCGTCAGAGCTGAATTCGTTCCCGCATTTGTGTGGACAATGTTCGAAAAACGTGGGGTACTCAGAACGGGAGCAGGGAACGAAATGGAACTTACGGATTGAGAGGGTATCTGACATTGTTACAGAGATTACAAAATCGACTCAAATTAACAAAGAACTTGGCAATATCAGCCCACTTATCACTATGAAGCTGCAACCACTTTGACCCAGATCCACGCACTGATACGGTTGCGAAGGTTGTCGGAAAGCCGTTGTATCCGCTCCTGACTCAAGATGTTCCACAGCTGTTGTAACTTGTCCTTCATATTGAAACGTCCCCTTTGAACAATTATACATGACTGTGCTTAAACTGACACACAATATTTTGTTAGCGCAACGCAATCTGACTTTCAAAATTCCCTACAAAAGAATGGCCCTGACTAACATTAAACTATACCTTTCACAAATCACTTACCTCACAAAAATCTTCGCTGCTCAAGCTACTGCAATACAGCGAGCGCCACTACTGCCAGCTAAATAAATGATTCAAACTATGGAATACACTAACTACTGTTGGGGATAGTTAGCAAATGAAAGATATTAATAGAGAACAAACAATGTATTTACCTTGACATCATCATATATAAATATAGCAGTTCATGACAAATTTCAAAACTCCACCATCTCTCTCCCCACATCCACCACTGCTGGCGGCTCACCTCCAACTGCGCAATGCTACGCGCTGTTCACAGCCAGCTGCCTAACACTACAATGGCGAGTATTACAACAATGCAAAGCAGCCACAGACTGCACACAGCACAGCCAGCGATTTTCATACAGAGGTGGCGTTACCAAAAAAAAAAACCTAAACAGCCTACTTACATAGCCCCCATGCTACCCAAAAAAATTTTACAAATTGTATTGGGCAGTGGCCAATACAGATTTGAAAATTTTTTTCATAATTACAATAACAAAGAAATCAAATGCACACACTTATTGATACAATGTTGGTCAAAAGCTAAAATTTTCTCACAGTCCATAAAGATAGTCCTCATCATTCGTCACAGTAAAATTGCAGTGTTTTTCTCAAAGTCTGAGCAGTAAAAGACAATGCACACAGACGTCGTGGATTTCCATGCAGTCTTGAAGAAGTAGTGTTGTCCTTCCAACGGAAAGACAGTGCTGACTCGACATGCAGACAGGTAATGGGCCACAACAGAGTAAACCCACAGCAGAGTCAGTCGACGTTTTGAAGAATATTGGTAGTTAGGTCATCACAGAGCAGACCCACTGTAGTCCTGGTAGAAATTACGGTACTGGTGGGCCACCAGAGGTGCAGACCCACTGCAGTCCTTGTAGCAATTGGTGGGCCATCAAAGATGCAGACCCACTGTAGTCCTGGTAGAGACGGCCAGCAGCCATCTGTTGCAAATGTGCAGGTGCACAATCACCATCGAAGAGTCTTGCGGACAATATAGCAAGTCCATAAACCACCACTTGTGCAGTCACAAAGTTTCTGGAATTGTCCTTAGATCCAGCAATGCTGTTATCCAGTCCCTTGCTGAATCATTAACACACGTGCAAACACTATCAGTCCCTACTTGTCACATATTGTCCATGTACTATGACCAACAGAAACGTGTGCAGTGAAATGTTACTTAATTTGAAGAACTGGTAACAATTACAATTTGGTAACATAAAAATACAATAACAAAGGTACAAAATACATCATTAAAGAACATAATAATACAGATAACATTTGTAGTACAGGCTTTACAAATGAATCGAACTAACATATACATCAGTGGAATTATGACATGAGTACATACATAAAAGATCACAATAACTTTTGAAACATCAACTTCACACATGAGCATTAAACAGAACGGAATTAATAATGTCTAACATCTTTACAAAGTAAATAACATATTATTAATGCCAATTATATTCGAGGATAACAGTATTCCTCATCATAGTGAATGTAGCTTAATATTAAAAGAAGAAAAAATTCTATGAAACTACACAGAGACAGGAAGAAAACAAATACACAAGGGTACACAAACATATAGTGGGATAACACAAAAGGGAAAGGACAGGGTTTGTTTTACTGCAGTATTTTGCATGGAGATCTCCCTTTGTTCATCATTATTCCCAAAAAGTCCTATCTAAGCCTGCCTTCTGTATTTTGTTCACATCCTCTGTCAATAATAGTTTTTCTCCACTGTACAGTATCCTATTTCTTATAAATTTATAATAGTTAGTTTCTTATATAGTCTACCCCCTCTTAAGCTAACTTAAATCTACTGAGCTCAGATGCTAAACTAAGGGACGAGGCAATGCAGCAGCACATAAAACAATTAATATAAACAGCAATAAAAAAATGGAAAATCGCAAAGCAAGCTACAGTTAATCTAAATTACCAAGCAATTCAACATTACAACTAATATGAGGCAATATGAAACGTCCCCTTTGAACAATTATACATGACTGTGCTTAAACTGACACACAATATTTTGTTAGCGCAACGCAATCTGACTTTCAAAATTCCCTACAAAAGAATGGCCCTGACTAACATTAAACTATACCTTTCACAAATCACTTACCTCACAAAAATCTTCGCTGCTCAAGCTACTGCAATACAGCGAGCGCCACTACTGCCAGCTAAATAAATGATTCAAACTATGGAATACACTAACTACTGTTGGGGATGGTTAGCAAATGAAAGATATTAATAGAGAACAAACAATGTATTTACCATGACATCATCATATATAAATATAGCAGTTCATGACAAATTTCAAAACTCCACCATCTCTCTCCCCACATCCACCACTGCTGGCGGCTCACCTCCAACTGCGCAATGCTACGCGCTGTTCACAGCCAGCTGCCTAACACTACAATGGCGAGTATTACAACAATGCAAAGCAGCCACAGACTGCACACAGCACAGCCAGCGATTTTCATACAGAGGTGGCGTTACCAATAAAAAAACCTAAACAGCCTACTTACAATATCCTCGATAATGGCACTGGAACGAAGCTAACGTCCAGGATGGCGGTCCCACATACAGTCTAAAGTGGACAGATATGGTGCTCTTGCTGGCCACGAAAGTACCTCAGTATCACAGAGACAGTTCACAGAGGTAGGCCCCGCGTTTGGTCGAGCATTGCACTGTTGAAAAACGGTACCATAATACCAACAATTGACAGGTAATATATGCGAGAACAAGATGTGCGTGAGATACCGCTGAAGCATCAGTGTTCCCACAGTCCCTACCAGAAATGTCCTGAAGTCATACAGAAGGCTCCTTGGTTTGTATGCCCCACCGACGATATCATCCGGTGAGTGCAGAACCTGATTTAGATTTTCCCTGATTTCCCTAAATCGCTTGAGGCAAAAGCTGGAGTGGTCCCTTTGAAAGGGCACGACCGACTTCCTTCCCTAATCTGATGGGACCGATGGATGACCTAGCTGTTTGGTCCCCTCCCCCAAATCAACCAACCAACAGTATTTCCTGGTCGCTGGATTGGAAGGGCCTACTAGGTCACCTGACCTGAATCCCCGTGATTATTTCCAATGGGGATACCTAAAGTCACTTGTGTATGATACCCCAGTGGATAGGGGGATGGAACTAGTTGCCAGAATTGTAGCTGCCTGTGATGTGATTCGTAACACACCAGGGATATTCGTGAGGTTGCGTCAGAATCTTGTTCACCGATGTCATTCTTCCATTGAGGCTGATGGTTGTCAGTTTCAATACTTTTTGTAAGATACAATACAAATGGTTCGTTCAGTATGTCTGTCGGTATTTGTAGCTGACGGTAACTGGCGTAAATAAAAAAGTACACAGTAACGCGATTTTATTCCTATTATCTCCTTGAGCTAGCTTCTCCGACCCCAGGTTCACTACCTCAAATTGTTCAGTGGAGCATCCTCTATGTCCTCTTAAATTTTTGCACGCTCTTGCGGAAACGCCTTGTAGATATACCGTGCGTTCCCAGAACCCTTGCAACAAATCTGAGTCTCTTGTTCGCCTCGTCTTATACACTACTGGCCATTAAAATTGCTACACCAAGAAGAAATGCAGATGATAAACGGATGTTCATTGGACAAATATATTATACTAGAACTGATATGTGATTACATTTCCACGCAATTTGGGTGCATAGACCCAGAGAAATCAGTACCCAGAACAACCACCTCTGGCCTTAATAACGACCTTGATACACCTGGGCATTGAGTCAAACAGAGCTTGGATGGCGTGCCCATGCAGCTTCAACACGATACCACAGTTCATCAAGAGTAATGACTCGCGTATTGTGACGAGCCAGTTTCAAGGTCACATTGACCAGACGTTTTCAATTGGTGAGAGATCTGGAGAATGTGCTGTCCAGGGCAGCAGTCGAATATTTTCTGTATCCAGAAAGGCCCGTACAGGGCCTGCAACATGCGGTCGTGCATTATCCTGCTCAAATGTAGGGTTTCGCAGTGATCGAATGAAGGGTAGAGCCACGGGTCGTAACACATCTGAAATGTCACGTCCACTGTTCAAAGTGCCGTCAATGCGAACAAGAGGTGACCGAGACGTGTAACCAATGGCACCCATACCATCAAGCCGGGTGACACGCCAGTATGGCGATGAATACACACTTCCAATGTGTGTTCACCGCAATGTCACCAAACACGGATGCGACCATCACGATGCTGTAAACAGAAACTGGACTCATCCGAAAAAATGACGTTTTGCCATTCGTGCACCCAGGTTCGTCGTTGAATACACCATCGCAGGCACCCCTGTCTATGATGCAGCACCAAGGGTAACCGCAGCCATGGTCTCCGAGCTGATAGTCCATGCTGCTGCATACGTCGTCGAACTGTTCGTGCAGATGGTTGTTGTCTTGCAAACGTCCCCATCTGTTGACTCAGGGATCGAGACGTGGCTGCACGATCGGTTACAGTTACCCGGATAAGATGTCAGTCATTTCGACTGCTAGTGGTACGAAGCGGTTGGCATCCAGCACGGCGTTCCGTATTACCCTCCTCAACCCACCTATTTCACATTCTGCTAACAGTCATTGGATCTCGACCAACGCGAGCAGCAATGTCGCGATACGATAAACCGCAATCGCGATAGGCTACAATCCGACCTTTATCAAAGTCGGAAACGTGATGGTACGCATTTCTGCTCCTTACACGAGGCATCACAACAACGTTTCACCAGGCAACACCGGTCAACTTCTGTCTGTGTATGAGAAATCGGTTGGAAACTTTCCTCATGTCAGCACGTTGTAGGTGTCGCCACCGGCGGCAACCTTGTGTGAATGCTCTGAAAAGCTAATCATTTGCATATCACAGCATCTTCTTCCAGTCGGTTAAATTTCGCGTCTTTAGCGCGTCATCTTCGTAGTGTAGCAATTTTAATGACCAGTAGCGTACTTACCGTCCCATTTCATATCGCTTCTTAGCATTACCTCTGAATACTTACCTGCTGATTCTTACTTGCACAATATGTCCAGCACTGATCTTGTAATCGGACAGCATTAGGTTATTACTTTTTGTAACGCAGTTATCTTGCCGAGAGCGTACTTGCAAATTTCAGAGCGCAACGCGCCGTTTGAGACTGGCGTTCGGCTGCCATTATTATGCAGTGCTGACTAATGAATCGCGGACTCGAGCGCGCAGGCTCGCCTTCCACGAGTCATAAGCGATGTGGCGCCATTCATTACGGCTGGTTGGGAAAAAGGCGCGCCTGCTAGGGACACCCCACCACCCCTAATAAGGAGCACGTCTGCGATTAGCCGACCGATAATGAGCAATTATCGGAACGGCTGCTGCGCGCCACCGAGATAAATCGCAGCCGCTTAATGCCGACGTGTGCGTGGGCCGCCTCAGCTGGCAGCAGCGTCCGCCTGGAACCCTCCTATTACGGACGTCCTGCTGCGAGCGGGCCTACCTCAGCTCAGCCGTCTGCAGGCGGCCGCACGAAGTCCAGGCAGGCTGGACAGCGCTCGTGCCAGCACGAAGGATGAATGGCTTCCCTCCAGCCTCATAATGAGCATACAAAATACGATAGGAAACCAATTACTGTGCACATCATGCCTTAGCACGCCCAATCTATTCCCGAACCGAGCGCATGGAAGCTAAGGCAGAGGAAACCGACAGCAGACCAGGGTTCGGTTCTGGCTGGTGTCACCTTTTGGTACTGACTCTCTACCCCAACCACGCCCCCCCCCCCTCCCTCCTCCTCCACACCAAATATAACTTGGCATCACACTCACTTTTAATATTCCCCAGAGTTCTATGAGTTTTGCATTAATAACAACAAAATATGTAAAACTAGCGAACTACCCTAGACTAACTGCCTATTGGCTTCTGTCTCGTGTTCTTCGGCCGACGTTCATCTAATGATTTTACTGACGTTTTGACAGCACGAGTGTCTGGCATTGTCGAAGCTTCACCCACCATTGCCTGTGGTGAACTGGAGCCGAGTTAAAAATAGAGATGGGGCCCCTCCACGCCCGCACCAACGTGGTGACCAAACCAAAAGTTCTACTGTCACCTCCGTCAACATGTTAGTTATCTAGTAAATAGATCACAGGATGCTGGGCTGTGATGTTATCCGTGTGTCTGGGTAAGACTACGCATTAACACGGTCCATCAGGTGATAGATAGTGGACGAAACGCGAATGAGGGTAGCAATTTGAAGAGGAGAGGGAAAAAAGTGCCATGGCTCGTGCCGTGGGAAAAAAACCTCTGCGGCAGTGGGATGGGTAGTAAGAGCAGTAGTGGCTTACTAGCTGCGATAGTTCATGCAAGGTTGGATTTGTTAGTATGGGTATCATGCATCATTACCGTGACAAGCGATAGCGATGTATCCCAGTTGCTGCAGCCGCTGCATTCCTGGAACAATCAAGATCGTTATGCAGTAGTGGGAGATCGGCCATAGATCGTCTCACTGTGTGGGGGATGTGTGGAGCTTGTCTGCATGCAGTGCACGGTACGGCTTCCCTGCGTGGTGCCAGCTTTTCGGCAGTGTATTCCAGCTCGATATCCAGTAATGGCATCTGATTAACAGGGGCTCACCTGCACCGTTGTGTTTGCGTGTGCTAGGCCATAGATGTTAGGTCCTTACAAGTATGTCTTTTGGTCTTTTATGTTTCCATCTATGGTTGTGGCCATAGTTCCCCAGATTCAGAATAAACGGGTTATGCGAATGTTTGGAGTTTCTGTATAGTCTTTTGGTGAGTTTGTGGATTACCTCCGTGAGAGTCTCAAGTCGGTATTCCCGGTGAAGGTCCGAGATGCGTGTGTATCGTGGAGCATTGCTTATGATTTTGAGTACTTTGTTTTGTATGAGCTGCAGACAGCGCAGGCGTGTAGGCTCAGCGTATCCCCAGACAGGAGCTGCGTACGTCATCAGGGGTCGAGTAAGTGTCATGTACATGGACCTCGACACCCTTCTGTTCAGTGTGCTACGCCTGTTGAGCATAGGGTAGAGCTGTTTGAGCCTCGCGCTTGCTCGATTGGTCATGTGTTGTATGTGGTCCCCCCAGAGTAATTTACGGTCCAGCCAGACACTGAGGTATTTGGCTTTCTCACGGAAACGTATTGGGTGCGCATGTAGTTATTGGTCCGCAGTTGCTTCGGTCTTCTAGTGAACAGAACGGCTTCGCACTTGTTGACGTTTACTCTAACACGCCATTTCTCCACCCAAGGCTCAGCCACTCTAAGTGCAGTCTGTAAGCGTGACGTAATGTTTGATGGTTTCCAATCTTGCGCGAGGATGGCAGTGTCATCCGCGTAGATTGCAATCGTAGTGTTGTGTGTGGTTGGGAGATCGTTTATGCAAAGGTTAAACAGTAGGGCCCCTAGGATTCTTCCCTGAGGTACTCCCGCGTGTTTACCGTGTCGTGTTGATTGTTTTCCCGGCACGTCAGTGTTGAAACTCCTGTCTGTGAGGAATGAGTGTGTCAGACGCACCAGCCCGTCGGGGAATCCCACGTCGCTGAGTTTGCGAATTAGGCCGTTGTGCCATAGACGGTCGAAAGCCTTTTCGATGTCCAGGAATACCGCCCCTGTTGCTTTGTTTGTGTTGAAGCCATGTGTTATATGTTCAACGACCCGTAAGAGTTGTCGTGTTGTGGAGATAAGCGACCGCAGACTATATGTAACTGGCGCGCCAACGTCCGGGGGCTTCTCCTCGGTCATTCCGGTGCGGTTCTCCTCTTGCTACCTGCGACGTTCGTTCACTGCAGTACGGGAAGCCAGGATCCGTTTACCATAAGGCTTTCCTCTTTCTTGTTGAAACTGTTCGCGTGTTTTTGTATTTCTACAGCTCTCTGAACAAGCGCGTGTGATAGTGCTTCGCTACAGCCAGAACTTCCATGTCGGCGAATTTTATTACGTGGTCGGTCCCACTCAGTGCGTGCTCTACCACAGCCGATTTCTCCACCTGCCCCAACCTGCAGTGTCGCTTATGTTCTTTGATTCTGGTGTTGATTGTTGGTCGACTCATTCCGACATAAACTTTTCCGCATGTGCATGGTATATGGTATATTCCCGACGTTGCAACTGGGTCCCTTTTCTCCTTTGCCGATCTGAGACACTCTTTGATCTTCCTTGTCGGTTTGAAAATCGTCTTTACGCCGTGTTTGCGCAATATACAGCCGATTCTGTCCGTCACTCTGGGAATGTATGGCAGAAAGGCCGAACCCGACATTTCTTTTTTTGATTCCTTACTTCGCCGAGTGTTTAGCTCTGATACACTTCTAATATAACTTGTGGAGTACCGATTGCTTCTCAGAACACTTCCCAGGTGTTGCATTTCGCGTCTGAGGTGCTGCGGTTAACATATTCGTCCCGCTCACGTTACGAGCGTATTAATCATGCCTCTTTTCTGGCTCGGGTGGTGGTTTGATAGTTTGTGCAGGTATCGGTCCGTGTGTGTCGGTTTTCGATACAAGCTGTGTCCCAGGTTTTCGCCATCCCTTGTGACCAGCACATCTAGAAATGTCAATTTTTTGTCCTTTTGTACTTCCATGGCAAATTTTATCTTGGCTTGGAGGCTGTTCAAGTGTCTTAGGAAGTCACCGAGCTGATCTTCACCATGGTTCCACAAAACGAAAGTATCATCGACGTACCTGTACCACACCTTAGGTTTGCAAGTCGCCATCTCCAGTGCCTGTGCTTCGAATTGCTCCATGAAGAATTTGGCCACCACTGGACTAAGAGGACTACCCATGGCGACGCCTTCCAACTGTTCGTAGAAATCGCCATTCCACGTGAAATAGCTCGTGGTGAGACATGCATGGAAGAGCTTTGTGATGTCTTGCGGGAATCATTAGATGAACGTCGGCTGAAGAACCCGAGACAGAAGCCAATAAGCAGTTTGTCAATAAGTGGCCACGAAAGCCTTAACAATTTTGAACTACCCTAGCTTTGCACGTGGGGCACTATCTACGACTGGACGGCTTCTATAGCGTAAAATATGGGAGATAATTTATGTCGTCCCAAATTTTCGTGCAGTGGTAGGCGGGACAGCTATGAACAACATACCACTTCGACAGGGTTGTTCGCTCAGTGCAACCTCAGCCGAGAAACCTAGGGTAGTGGAGTCGGCATGGCTCCATATCCATGATGATACCTTCCAAAATGTCAGTGACTCTCTTCCTGCACTTTTCGCAAAAGATGGTTATTCAGACTTCTGACATGTTGACAGCGTTATAGTCCTAGAAAACAATGGATAACACTTTATGAGAGATTTAAATTTCGCTGCAAGTCGTGGTTTTCCCGTTTTTCAGAGAAAGTGTAAAAAAGTGATTTTGAAAAGCCGCCCCCACCCACCACATACAACCACATTCGACAACCTACCGTTTGGGATTTGGCTCAAAATGGCTCAAATGGCTCTAAGCACTATGGGACTTGTCATCAGTCCCCTAGACTTAGAACTACTTAAACCTAACTAAACTAAGGACATCACGCACATCAATGTCCGAGGCAGGATTCAAACCTGCGACTGTAGCAGCAGCGCGGTTGCGGACTGAATCTCCTAGAACCACTCGGCCACAGCGGCCGGCTTGGGATTTGGGGCGCGGCGTTTAAAGATCACTTTTTTACGTTTTCCCTGAAAAACGGGAAAACCGTGACTTGCAGCGAGAATTGAAACGCGTATAAAAATGTCTTATCCCTTGTTTTCTAGCACTGTTATACTGTCCAGCTGTCAAAAGTCTGAATAACCACCTTCTGTAGCGCGATCGCTGCGAGATGCGCAGGAAGAGAGTTAGTGTGGTTCTGGAAGGTATCAGCAGTGATATGGACCCATGTAGACTCCACTGCCATGGCCACATCCGCTAGGTTTCTCGGTTGAGGTTCAATGGCACGAACACCCCTGTCGAGGTGACCCTACAGATTCTCGAGTTGATTTAAACCTGTCAAGTTTGATAGCCAGGTGAGTACGATAAACTCATCCTGGTGCCTTTCGAGCCACACACGTACACTGCAAGCTGTGTGATGCGTTGCATTGTCCTGCTCATAGATGTTATCGTGCCGAGGAGAGAAAAACTGTACATATGGTTGGACATAGTCACCAAGCACAGATGCATACTTATGTTCATGCGCTGTGCCTTCCAGAATGGCGAAATCACCCAGGGAATGCTGCGTAAGATCAAGACTCTCCTTCCTGTGGCATAGACCCAGCTTAGATCGTTACAGGGTGTTTGCTTTCAGACGTTTCATGCCGTACACCCCAACGGCCATGCGTCATCTGAAAAAGCCATCCGCTGCCTCTCCCCCCCCCCGCCCCCCCTCCCACCGCAGTGGTCATCTAGTTGCGGCGTGCAGATTTCAGCCTTTGTCACCGATGAACAACAGTCTGCATGGGTGCTTGGTCCAGGTGCATGCAGTGGCGACCCATGCACAGCAACGATCGCCGAACGGTTGTTGAGAAGACACTGTTGGTAGGCCCTTGGTTCATTTGGCGGGCAGCTGCTCAACAGCTGCACGTCAGTTTGCCCGTACTCCTCTCTGAAACCATCCTTCAACCCTGTTTTCTTTTTCTTTATTGTTATTTTAAAACCTGTACAACAGGCAGGCTGTCAGCAGCATTCTATGCTGCTCTTCAGCCACAGAATACACAATGAGAAAAAACAGAAAGAATACACATAAGTTACAGAACGGTGAGTAATAAAACAGTAGACACATAAAGACAAACACGGAGCTGTTCACACTCGACGATAATCCACACTGCAAACTGTTGATACGACGCACAAACACTTAAGATGGCGATGGCACAGGTGAACGATGGAGTGCGACGGTGAACACGGAACACTAAAGACGACGGCACACACGAGACACTGATGGCAATGATCTCCGGCGCGCGAATGACCACTTAGCGTGTGCGAGTCCGGGGACCTGCCAAAAGGGGAAGAAGGGTGAGGTGGGGGAGAGGGGAG
The DNA here is from genome assembly GCF_023864345.2 of Schistocerca serialis cubense. Taxonomy (NCBI): domain Eukaryota; kingdom Metazoa; phylum Arthropoda; class Insecta; order Orthoptera; family Acrididae; genus Schistocerca; species Schistocerca serialis. Next base: position 891,792,250 of record NC_064641.1, read on the forward strand.
AACAAAGATGCCAATGGCTGAGATGGGGGGAGAAGGAGAGGGACAGGGGAGGGCAAGGCAGGGGGAGGAGTGGGGAGAAATAGAGGAGGGAGGGAAGAGGGAGAGAAGGGTGGGAGGGTGCCCAAAGGAGCAAAAACAGGAAGAGGCAGGGAGGATCATAGTTGGTAGGAGAGGTAGATGGAGGGGAGGAGGGCATCATCAGGGAGATGGAGATGGCGGAAGCCACCTTGGGACAGGGTAAGGAGGGTGGAGAGATGGAGACTGGGTGGGAGCTTGAGGAGACGGAGTCAGTAGCGTGCCTTGGCTTGGATTGTCCGGAGATGGGGGGTCCAGGAGAGTCGACGATCGAGGGTGACGCCAAGGTAGTTAAGGGTGGGGGTGAGGGCGATAGGACGGCCTTAAATGGTGAGATAGAAATCAGGGAGGCGGAAGGAAGGGGTAGTTTTGCCTACAATGATCGCCTGGGTTTTGGAGGGATTGACCTTGAGCAACCACTGGTTGCACCAAGCAGTGAACCGGTCAAGATGGGATTGGAGAAGGTGTTGGGAGCGCTGCAGGGTGGGGGCAAGGGCAAGGAAGGCGGTGTCATCGGCAAACTGGAGAAGGTGGACGGCGGCGGCATGTCCGCCGTATATAAAAGGTACAGAAGGGGGGAGAGGACGGAGCCTTGGGGCACACCGGCGGAGGGAAAAAAGGTGTAGGAATCCGTGTTATGGATGGTGACGTAGGAAGGACGGTGGGAGAGAAAGGAGCCGATCAGACGGACGTAGTTAATGGGAAGGGCGAAGATTTGGAGCTTGAAGAGGAGACCGGAATGCCATACGTGGTCATAAGCTCAATCGAGGTCCAGGTAGAGGAAGATTGCGGAGCGACGGGAATTAAGCTGGTCGGAAAGGAGATGACTGAGGTGAAGGAGAATGTCGTCGGAAGAGAAGGACGGCCGAAAGCCACACTGGGTAACGGGAAGGAGGCGGTGCTGGCGGAGATGCTGGTGGATGCGGCGGGTGAGGATAGATTCCAGGACCTTGCTGAAGACCGAGGTAAGGCTGATGGGATGGTAGGAGGAGATGGCGGACGGCGGTTTACCAGGTTTAAGGAACATCAGGATATGGGAGGTTTTCCACAGGTCGGGGTAGTAACCGGTGGACAGGACTACATTGTAGAGCCTGGCGAGGGTGGAGAGGAAAGAGACAGGAGCTTCATGAAGGTGATGGTAGGTGACACGACCGTGACCAGGAGCAGTGTTGCATTTCGTGCGGAGTGTAGCAATGAGATCCTGTGTAGTGATAGGGGCATTGAGTTCCGTGTGTGCAATGTTGTCCAAGTGCTGGAAACCAGGTGCGAGGGGAGGGACAGAAGTGTCAGTTCGATCGCAGACATCCGGGAAGAGGGAGTAATCGAACTGGGGATCATTGGGGATGGAAAAGACATCAGAGAGGTAAGAGGCAAAGTGATTGGCCTTACTAAGGATGTCAGGGAAGGGGTGATCATCATGGAGAAGAGGATAGTAGGGGGAGGGTTTAGTTCCGGTAAGGCGACGGAAGGCTGACCAGAACTTGGACGAGTTTATAGGTAGGGTAGCATTTAAACGGGTGCATGCCTGTCGCCAGTCCCGGCGTTTCTTAGCCACGAGCAAATTTCGAATGTGTCACTGTAGTTGCCGGTGGCGTCAGAGTGTGTCCGGGTCACGCGTGTGGAGGAAGGCATGGTAAAGATGGCGGGATTCACAGAGGAGGACGGCCTGTGGGGGTAAGGTAGGACTGTGGGGGTGGATGGCGACAGTAGGGACGTGGGCCTCCACGGCCTCAGACAAGGTCTGCTGGAGAAAGGAGGCGGCATGGGTTACATTGTCAGGGTGGTGGCAAGTGAAGGGGTGGCTATCGACCTGGGTGGAGAGGGTATCCCGGTAGGCATTCCAGTTGGCACGGGAATAGTCATGGACGTACTTTGGGGGAGGGTCATTACGAGGGTAGGGGTGGGGGCGACGACCGTCTGAAACAGTGAGGAAGACAGGGAGATGGTCGCTACCAATAGGCTCCACAACATTCACCATTATGCAGCCAAGGAGGTTAGGGGAGGAAAGGATAACATCGAGAGTGGAGTTGGATTCAGGATGGGTGTGCTGGGGGATGAGGTCACCTTGAAGGGTGGAGAGGAACCGATGCCACTGCCGTAACTGGGCGGCGGAACGACTGTGGATGTTGAGGTCGGCGGCGATCACGTAGGAGGAGAAGATACAGTCAATGTGAGAGAGGAAGTCGAAGGGGATAGGGACGTTAGGGCGAACATATATGGTGGCGCAGGTGATGGTAAGGCCGGGGAATAAGAGACTAATGATCAGGTGTTCGGTGGGGTCGGGAAGGAGAGGTTGGAGCCGAACTGGGATCTGGTGGTGGTGACCAATGGCAATCAGGAGGGGATTATCAGAGCGGTGAAGGATGTAGGGTGACGTGTGGCTGGTGTGGTGGGTTTGGAGGAAAGTTTCATTGAGGAGGAAGGCATCCATGTGGTGGGTGGCAAGGGTGTGCAGGAAGAGGTACTTGTTGGCAGGAAGGGAGCGGATGTTGTTGAAAAGGATATGGTGCTGTCAGACCATGACAGTGAGTTAGACAAGGGTGTCAAGACGGGAGAAGGTGAAATGGGCCTTATTGTTGGAGTAGGTGGCATACGTTTTTAAGTGGAAAATGGAACGGGCGGCGAGGGAGACCTGTTGGAGGGTGTGAGAGCGCTGGAAAGGGTGGACGTTTTGTAGGACAGTGGTAAGGAACCTGATGATGTCCACAGTGGGGGGGGGGGGGAGGGACGAAGGGAATTGCCAGGAGGGGTGGGGGCGTCCAGAGGACGGACAGGTCGACCTTATAGCACTGGTTGAAGAGGAAGGCACCCTCCTTCAGGAGACGGTCAATGGAGGGGGCGTCCTCGGAGAAAACCCGCATAAGGCGGGTGGGGCCGGCCAAGTTGAAAATGCAGTGGACTGCCCGCACCTCCAGCATGGGATGCGCCTTGAGCTCCGCCAACACCTCCTCCTCCATGATCAACAGACTGAGCCGAGTGATCACGGCGGTGAGGGTCGGCGGGTGTCGCGGGGTTTGGGGTTGGCGGGTAGGAGATGGAGAAGGAGCAGGGTTGAGGGAGGCATTGGGGCCAAAACAGGTGATAGGGAGGCGGGAGAGGATGTCAGTATGGATGGTTGGGCTGGGGGAGGAGATGAGAACGGAATCCCGTCTGGGAGTGAGGAGAGAGATGGGGGCACCAGGGAAGTGTTGGCAGAGGAGGAGGGAGAGATTCTGGGCCTTGAGAAGGGAAGGATTGGGACGGGAGAGGATGTATTTGTATAAAGAGGGGGGGAGGAGGAGGAGGAGGAGGAGGCGGCGGAGGGAGCAGGGTCAGGTGGGGACACATCCATGGCATCCTGGGGGGGGGGGGAAGGAGGACGGGGCAGGGCCTTTTTGGGAGCGGAGGAGGTGGTGGTGCCACTAGGGCGTTTAACGGCTGCAGAAGGGTGGGTGGTGACATGAGGGACGGGAGCTATAGGGAGGTGGCGGGAAGGGACAGGTCCCGGCGTTGACGCAGCAGTCGGCGCCGGAGATGGTGACGGTGAAGGCGACGGCGACGGCGACGGCGACAGTGGTGGCGGTGATGGCGAAGGCGATGGGGAGAGCTGGGCATGGACAGTGGCCCAACGGGCCACCACCCTACCTGGAGCTGCAGTGACAGGCTGCGGGAGTGGGGGGAAAGGATGAGAGGGAGAGGACCGGGAGGAAGAAGCTGGAGAGGTGGCGACAAAGAGCGAGGGCGAAGGGAGAGTGAGAAGAGGAGGGATGGAAAGAGGGGGGTGTGACTGGGCACACCATATAATGTTGGTGGTGGCGGCGGAGGGGGAAGTATAAACTACGTCTGTGGTGGTAGTGGTGGTAGTGGTGGTGGGCGCTGACATGACGACAGGGATAAACAAAAATGCACAGGACGAAAAGGAAACGAAAAAACTGGGAACAGACGAAGACGAAGACGGATGAAGACGAAGACGGACGAAAACAAAGACGGACGAAGACGAAGACGGACGAAGACCAGAGTCCCACGCTGCTGGCGCTGACGCTGACGACGGCTGGCAGGAACGCCGCAGCTGCTGCTGCTGCCGCGGACGGGGCCGGGGCCGCTGCTGCTGGCGCTGCTGCTGCTGGAGCGCTGGCTGGCTGGCTGGCTGGCTGGCTGGCTGGACTGCTGCTGCTGGAGGGCTGGCTGGCTGGACCGCAGCTGCTGGAAGGCTGGCTGGCTGGCTGGCTGGCTGGCTGGCTGGCTGGACTGCTGCTGCTGGAGGGCTGGCTGGCTGGACAGCAGCTGCTGGAGGGCTGGCTGACTGGCTGGCTGGCTAGCTGGCTGCTGCCGGCTGTACCGCTGCTGCTCGGCTGACTGGCACCTGAAAACCTAGCGCTTCGATTAGTGCTGGAATGGCACAATCGAAGGGCGGTATCCTTTCGGAGTACCGCCGGAAATGTTCAACCCTGTTACCTATTGCCCGTTTTTCACAACAGTTGCCTTGGTACCGGTTGTGGTTACTGCCTTCTTGCCATGCAGAGTATACTTTAACCATGGCGTCACGGAAACGGTTTACGAACTTGATCGTTTCGGAAATGTTTCCACCCTTACCGGGGAGCCAATGATCCTACTCTTTTGGAATCACATATCACTCAATTTGCGAATTACGACAACCACTGCACTTGGCGTCCCCCAACACGCTTTACATATCCTCCACTCCCAGTGCTGCCATCTGCCGTCTATGAGTGGTTACTGCACATTGACATCAAACACAGGTGGTGGTCGCATTAATGTGACTGGAACGTGTAGCTGCTGCGTTGCAGGGGATGAGACATTCGTAGATTACTAAAAGTAGTGTTTTAATGGCATAAAATTAACGTTTCTTGTTGAATGAAGTGAGTTAATAACAAGTATTACGTGTGTGCTCCAGACCTAGGTGCAGTAGTGCCGAATTAATATATGGATCGTATACTAGGTTTCTAACAGTGTGCAGCGGGGCAGTGTAAGTGGCAGAAGCGTGAAGGAGCTAGGTATCGGATTGTGATCGTACACGACCATCCTTCACAGCTCTGCAAACTGAAGACGTAGCAGGCTATTCCCCATTCTGTCTATTCCGCTACATGACCAGAATCCACTACAAGGTGTTTCACGATGTTATAGACGGACTTTTCTGGAGCGCGCCTTACGAATCAATAGCGATGTACTGTGTAGACTTACCCACGGGGTGTTTATTACCTACAAATCTCGGTAACATTACATGGAATACAGGTATGTGTTACTAATAACACTAAATTGAAGTTATTATTTCTTTATTTATTTTATTCACAGTAAAGAGAAACCAACCGCCTTGAAATGTAAGGTGGGTCGGAAATACACTCGAACTGCACGTATGGACAGAATCTACGTAAATCTCTGTCCACATGTCGCCAAGTTGTTTCGTGTACGCTGCAGAAGTTTCGCTGGGAAGTTGTTACATATCCTCCATATAGTCCCGATCCCTCACCAAGCGATTTCCATAGTTTTAGAGCCCTGAAGGGGGACAGTCGTGGCCGCCGATTTGCTTCGGGCGAAGCGGTGCACGCATGGATACAATCACTGTTATGTAGGCAACAGCAATTATTTTCCCATGAGGGCACTGAACATCTTGTCTCACACTGGGGTAAATGTATTAACAGTTATGGTGATTACTTTTATAAAAATAAGCAACTTACTCACTTTTTCCATGTCTCCTTTTTAATCTACCTGTCCCATAGATACTGAACAGTCAAAGAAACTAGCAAACCTGCCTAATATCCTGTAAGACCCCCGCGAGCACGCAGAAGTGGCGCAACACGACGTGGAATGAACTCGACTAATGTCTGGACGGAATTGTCACCATGAATCCCACAGGTCTGTCCATAAATCCGTAAGAGTACGAGGAGTTGGAGATATCTTCGGAACAGCACGTTGCAAGGCATCCTAGATATGCTCAATAACGTCCATGTCTGGGAAGCTTGATGACCAGCGGGTGTTTAAACTCAGAAGAGTGTTCCTGGAGTCAACCTGTAGCAATTCTGGACGTGTGGGGTGTCGCATTGTCCTGCTGGAATAGCTCAAGTCCGACGGAATGCACAGTGGACATGAATGGATGGAGGTAAAAAATGTAAAATATCGTGTGACTACGGCCTCCCGTCGGATAGACCGTTCGCCGGATGCAAGTCTTTCGATTTGACGCCACTTCGACGACTTGCGCTTCGATGGTAATGAAATGATGATGATGATTAGGACAGCACAACATCCAGTCCCCAAGCGGAGAAAATCTCCGACCCAGCCGGGAATCGAATCCGGGCCCTTAGGATTGACATGCTGTCGCGCTGACCACTCAGCTACCGGGGGCGGACAATGGATGCAGGTGATCAGACAGGATGCTCACGTGCGTGTCACCTGTCAAAGTCGTATCCCAGACGTATCACAGGTTCCACATCACTCCAACTGCACACGCCCCACATCATTACAAGGCCTCCATCAGCTTGAACTGTCAAAAAATGGTTCAATTGGCTCTGAGCACTATGGGACTGAACTGCTGAGGTTATTAGTCACCTAGAACTTAGAACTAGTTAAACCTAGCTAACCTAAGGACATCAGGATTCGAACCTGCGACCGTAGCGGTCTTGCGGTTCCAGACTGCAGCGCCTTTAACCGCACGGCCACTTCGGCCGGCCTGAACTGTCCGCTGCTGACGTGTAGAGTCCATGGTTTCATGAGGTTGTCTCCATACGCGTACACTTCCATCCGATAGATACAATTTGAAACGAGACTCGCCCTACCACGCAACATGTTTGCAATTATCGACAGGCCAATGTCGGTCTTGACGGGCGAAGGCGAGGCGTAAAGCATTGTGTCATGCAGTCATCAAGGGTACAACAGTGGACCTTCGGCTCCGAAAGCCCATATCGATGATGTTCAGTTGAATGGTTTGCGCGCTGACGGCCCAGCATTGTAGTCTGTAGTAGTTTGCGGAAGGGTTGCACTTCTGTTCAGTTGAACGATTCTCTTCACTCGTCGTTGGTCCCGTTCTTGCAGGATCTTTTATCCACCCTCAACGATATCGGAGATTTGATGTTTTTCTGGACATTTGATGTTTACGGTACACTTGTGAAATAGTCGTACGGGAAAATCCCCACTTCATCTCTACGTCGGAGATCGGCCTCCAATCGCTTGTGCGTCGACTATAACACCACGTTCAAACCCACTTAAATCTTGAAAACATGCGACTGTATCAGCAGCAACCGGTCTAACAACTGCGCCAGACACTTGTTATGTTATATAGGCATTGCCTACCGCAGCGCCGTATTCTGCCTGTTAGGGTATCTCTGTATTTGAATACACATGCCTATACTAGTTTCCTTGGCACTTCAGTGTGTATACAAAAACCTTCGTTGTGAATCGGTCCCTCTATTAGTGAAAACGTATCATAATCCGCGCAGTAGTTCCTAAGATTATCCTTCACATACAGACGGAGGAACTCTCCGGAGCTTTCTAATAATTAGTAATATTTTAAATAATAATAATAATAATTTGTTTGGGTTTATGTTTAAGACTTTAATATATCCTCGAAGATTCAAATGGTTCAAATGGCTCTGAGCACTATGGGACTCAACATCTTAGGCCATCAGTCCCCTAGAACTTAGAACTACTTAAACCTAACTAACCTAAGGACATCACACACACCCATACCCGAGGCAGGATTCGAACCTGCGACCGTAGCAGTCCCGCGGTTACGGACTGCAGCGCCAGAACCGCTAGACCACCGCGGCCGGCTATCCTCGAAGAAACTGCAGTTGTGAGAAGAAGATAATTCGAAATGCAATCGTCTGAAAAATTGAAATTTATATTTGTCGCGCAATTCATTCAAGAACTGTAACGTCAACAGACTCTCACAACATTAGAAACTTCATAATGTTTACAAACTCAGTCGTTTCGGAAATGCTTCCACCCCTGGCCCGAAAGGCAATGATCACGCCGTTTTGGACGTCATATAAATTGTTGTCCACGTCTCTCTCCCCCCCCCCCCCCCCCTTTGTATAGCCTCAATTTCTAGTCCTGCCAATTGTCATCTGTGAGTGGTTATTACACTTAGACGTCGAGCATAGACAGTCGTCACTTTAATATGACTGGTGCCTGTGTGTGTGTGTGTGTGTGTGTGTGTGTGTGTGCGAGGTTAACATTCTACGTAATATTAGTCACCTATTTTTCGCATAGAACAACCTGTGTACTCGAGCAAGAACTCGAACAAGATTTCATAACACAGTGGGCACTTCCCCTTCTCTCACTTTCAACATACCACCAATAGGATAGCTCTGGCTGTCACTCCGCTGTGCTGTATTTCACACTCGGACAATGGGTGGCTGCAGTGGGGCGGAGCTAGCGACAGACAACCGGTGCGCGCGATAGTTTAAAATCTATGCCTCCAGAAGGTCATCACTGAATACTATCAGAATTACAGTCCATATTTTCGCACAGGAGCGATTACTGAGGCTGATATCTTGACAGTACGCTTTTTTGTCCTTAAAATGTGAGGTCAAGTAGATTGTGTCCCTTTGTTAGTCTATTTGGAACAGTGGGTCAGTGTGCCAGTCAACATCGCTGCAATCTGGCTGTTTTACGATTTCTGTTCATCAGTGAGCAGCTTGAGCCGGGTGTAACATACCTGAAGAAACTCGGAATCTTCCTCCTCGGTATTCGGTGAATACGAATTCACCTACGTCCACTTCCATTTTCTCCGGTGTAAAGTGGAGCTAAGGTGACGCATGTGTTTTGCGGGAGACTTCGCAACTCAGCACCACTCCTCGATGTTTTGCTGTCGAGGTGTCAACACGTAAGTACACTAAACTTTCAATTATCCACGGTAATTGGAGAGTTGAAAACTGCAGATAAACGAATCCCAAATATAATCTTCAATTAAAGAACACAGTAATTTATTACGGTTGTTCAAAAAATTAATTAAAATGCCATAATTGAAATCACTTAACTAATGTTTATAATAAAATACCTGAAAAAACTGACATTGCTCCGTCTTTAATTTTGGAAATTTGGCATGTGAACAAGACCAACATTTTCCTTTCGTTTGTCAGAGTCTTGTAAGTGCTCCTGCAATAAAGTCGGTGTGTGATGGTCCAGGGCAGTTTCTGTACGCTGTGCGCAGCTCCTTCGCCTTACAACCCGATTTTTTAAACGTCTCTATGGCAACGCCTCTTCATAGCTGTATAGAAGGATTTTGTTTTCACTCACAGCCGCCATTTAAAGCTATCAAAAGCACTGTCAGGCGTCAGTGATATCCTTAAGATGACTCGACTACAGAATAAATGTATTAAAATATCATGTACGATGTAGCATTTTTCACGTATCTCAGTATTTATGACGTCATATATCTTGAACCATGTGCTGCACAATGGTATATTTGTACAGGTACATTCACTGGCATACGTGGATACTGTCTATGAAACAAGTTGCGAATCTAGTATGCAGCAACGAAGCATTAAATTTAAAAGTCATACATGATGCGGCAGTTTCTCAAGCACCTCAGTGTCTATGATGTAATATCTCCTGATCTATGTGTCATATAATGACATAATGTTTTAGGCAAATCTCGTGGGATTGTTGATACTGTCTGAAAAATGTGCGCGAATAGGGTTAGTAGCAAAGAAGTAATAAATCTGAATGTCTTGAATGAAATCGGTTCTGTGGTTTAGGAGGGGATGTGGAAAACACACACACACACACACACACATACCGTTCGAAAAAATCTATTTCTGCAATGTGTATGAATTATTCTTTAATCATCAAAGTATGTGTGACAATATGATGCTTACAAATATTACAGTATAATCGAATTTCACATTACATTTTGTGGCCGAGTGGTTCTAGGCGCTTCAGTCCGGAACCGCGCTGCTGCTACGGTCGCAGATTCGAATCCTGCCTCGGGCATGGATGTGTGTGATGTCTTTAGGTTAGTTAGGTTTACGTAGTTCTACGTCTAGGAGACTGATGACCTCAGATGTTAAGTACCACAGTGCTTAGAGCCATTTGAACCATTTGAACAACATTATATTACTCGACTTTCAATCAGAATAGTCGTAATTGATTTGTGTCGCAGTGAGGTAGCTTGTCTTTTACATATCGCTCTACGAATTTTAGATATCACCAGATTATCAGAAAGGGAAGCATCTTCTTGTTGTTCCAGTACGTCCAGTAACCCTTAATCCCACTGAAGTGCTGATGTTTGACTGACTATTGTTTCTGGAACTAGAATAATGTAATCATCCTCCTCATTGTCTTTCACTAGCTTCGATTTCTCTTGTACTCATGTAACAATATCATTGACACTCAACATCCCATGACCTGCCTCTGTGCGGTCGATGTCAGACCATCCAGAAACATATTCCTTGTCAACAGTTTCACACACTAGAGTACTTGTCAAAACAGCAGCTCATATTGCTAATGAGCAGTCTTTCCTGTCATCTGAGTTTCTAATTTCATCAATTTTACAATTAAAGTTTTCCTATGACTTAGCTGTGGTTAATTCTTTTACCGTATGTCACAACACGACTTGAACACTATAAATTGCATCTGGCACAGTGGTCTCCAAAATGTTTGAAAATTACTGACCTCATCAATAGGTTTTTGTAGCAGACTTCCCCCATAGCTCCTCTTGGCAGCAATGACACCCTGATCCATTGGCTGGATTAAGGCTGTCACATTAGGGGGTAAATATTTTTCAAATATCATCCGCTCATCCTATTCCAGAACATTTTTGTTCTGATGTGATTGTACGTTCTCCAGTAGCGATACGGTCTTTGCAGGTAGACCCTTTAATGTTGTTTGTTCTCGCATCGGTGGCACAAAGAAATTATTGAACCACTTTTGAAATATTAGGCAGTCTATCCCCTTTCTGGTGAAAATAATTTGCAGGTAAATTGTTTTCCTTGGAAACAGCGCTGTTTTTTAGCTTTACCTATTGACTAAGCTTAACTTTATGTGATCCCGTACCATTAGCACAACACAACACAGTTATCCTTTCCTTTCTTGTTTTTTAACCAGGCGTATTACCGTCTATCGCGAAAGCTGAAGCCTTTGTTGGTAGACACTTCCAAAACAACCCCATGTGGTCCGTATTGTATATTTGCTCCCACTCTAAATTTTCTAGTGCAATAGATGCCTGGAAATGATTACAAAATTCAGAAGCACCTTAATTATCCCCACATAATGTTTTTCCTTGTACAGCAATATCCCGGATATGACGCGGTTTAAATGTCTTCAATCATCTGGAAGATCCATTAAAATCTCCTTCAATCCCCGAGATTTTAATGAAAAAGTACACCTGTTTGGTGCATGCTGGGACAGATTCTTATGTGCCCTCTGATCTTTCCTGTTGAACACACCTTCCCCTTTGTCAAACTTGCCAAAATTGCCAGCAAACTGAACTATTTTGTGTTTGTCGTTCCGAATACCACGGATTGTGGTTTCACCCACATTGTAAATCAGTGCTAGATTTCGTGTAACAGTACTGCCTTCTTCGAGTTTGTATATTATCTACAGTTTCTGATGCACTGTTAACACCACAAGCTATCTATTTTCAGACATTGTTCGACACTAACAAACACCAATGACTGTCTTCTGCAACAATTACAGCACAGTGCTTCCATTGTTCGAGCTACACATTGTTTACTGCATTAGAGCTCATCCGCGATCATTGTCGCGTGAAAATTTTCAACAGTAGAAGTGGGTGAAATAGGCTGCGGATAATCCACAAAGTAGAAAATGCAGCCACAGATAATAAAAGCTTAACTGTAATTTTGGTCAGACCTATACGGTTTTTGTTTTAACTTGAGACAGATAAATGTCTCGAAAACGACGCAGCGAACGAAAAAAACGGTCCTGATGAGACGTTAATATTGATAAAGAGGAATCTGTGTGTGCTACAACTGGGCACCTCCTGCGTGGGGGAGGAGGGGGTCTACTTTGTATTTCCAAATGAGAACCTTCCCCCGCCCCCCCCCCCCCCCTCCTTCTCACTTTCATTGAACATCTGGATTCTATGCGAACAACAAAATGTAGAAAACAAAAACGTAATGTTTACTATCCATTACTTCCCATTCGTGATACATGGCGCTGTAATCGATAAATATCAAGTGTGCCTTTTTTCAGTTAAGAGCCGACACGATTCTGCGTTTCATTTACGATGTGAATGCAAACTTCTGAGTTCCAACACTTGATATTGGTGTTCTAACATTACTTCAGTATAGAAAATTCATTGTACTGCCGAAATAATATGACTAGACACTGACATTTCTGGCAAAGAAGCTACTCGTATTGCAACGGAGTTTTCCGTTCCCTGTAGGGTTGATTGTGATCAGTCCCCACTTGATTTCGGTGGTCGACCTCGAACCCCACTATTAGTCTGACTGAAAAAAGATATCGATCAATATCTTCGATACAGTTTCCCGATGCTTCGGTACCGAAATGCCCGTATCGAGTGTCGATATCCTTATATATTTCTTTTTCTCAATTTTCGGTAAATACACTCCTGGAAATTGAAATAAGAACACCGTGAATTCATTGTCCCAGGAAGGGGAAACTTTATTGATACATTCCTGGGGTCAGATACATCACATGATCACACTGACAGAACCACAGGCACATAGACATAGGCAACAGAGCATGCACAATGTCGGCACTAGTACAGTGTATATCCACCTTTCGCAGCAATGCAGGCTGCTATTCTCCCATGGAGACGATCGTAGAGATGCTGGATGTAGTCCTGTGGAACGGCTTGCCATGCCATTTCCACCTGGCGCCTCAGTTGGACCAGCGTTCGTGCTGGACGTGCAGACCGCGTGAGACGACGCTTCATCCAGTCCCAAACATGCTCAATGGGGGACAGATCCGGAGATCTTGCTGGCCAGGGTAGTTGACTTACACCTTCTAGAGCACGTTGGGTGGCACGGGATACATGCGGACGTGCATTGTCCTGTTGGAACAGCAAGTTCCCTTGCCGGTCTAGGAATGGTAGAACGATGGGTTCGATGACGGTTTGGATGTACCGTGCACTATTCAGTGTCCCCTCGACGATCACCAGTGGTGTACGGCCAGTGTAGGAGATCGCTCCCCACACCATGATGCCGGGTGTTGGCCCTGTGTGCCTCGGTCGTATGCAGTCCTGATTGTGGCGCTCACCTGCACGGCGCCAAACACGCATACGACCATCATTGGCACCAAGGCAGAAGCGACTCTCATCGCTGAAGACGACACGTCTCCATTCGTCCCTCCATTCACGCCTGTCGCGACACCACTGGAGGCGGGCTGCACGATGTTGGGGCGCGAGCGGAAGACGGCCTAACGGTGTGCGGGACCGTAGCCCAGCTTCCTGGAGACGGTTGCGAATGGTCCTCGCCGATACCCCAGGAGCAACAGTGTCCCTAATTTGCTGGGAAGTGGCGGTGCGGTCCCCTACGGCACTGCGTAGGATCCTACGGTCTTGGCGTGCATCCGTGCGTTGCTGCGGTCCGGTCCCAGGTCGACGGGCACGTGCACCTTCCGCCGACCACTGGCGACAACATCGATGTACTGTGGAGACCTCACGCCCCACGTGTTGAGCAATTCGGCGGTACGTCCACCCGGCCTCCCTCATGCCCACTATACGCCCTCGCTCAAAGTCCGTCAACTGCACATACGGTTCACGTCCACGCTGTCGCGGCATGCTACCAGTGTTAAAGACTGCGATGGAGCTCCGTATGCCACGGCAAACTGGCTGACACTGACGGCGGCGGTGCACAAATGCTGCGCAGCTAGCGCCATTCGACGGCCAACACCGCGGTTCCTGGTGTGTCCGCTGTGCCGTGCGTGTGATCATTACTTGTACAGCCCTCTCGCAGTGTCCGGAGCAAGTATGGTGGGTCTGACACACCGGTGTCAATGTGTTCTTTTTTCCATTTCCAGGAGTGTATTTGAAACTGTTCTTTTTTTTTTTTGCATTTGTTGTTGTTATTGGTCATCAGTCTACTGACTGGTTTGATGCGGCCCGCCACGAATTCCTTTCCTGTGCTAACCTCTTCAACTCAGAGTAGCACTTGCAACCTACGTCCACAATTATTTGCTTGACGTATTCCAATCTCTGTCTTCCTCTACAGTTTTTGCCCTCTACAGCTCCCTCTAGTGCCATGGAAGTCATTCCCTCATGTCTTAGCAGATGTCCTATCATCCTGTCCCTTCTCCTTATCAGTGTTTTCCACATATTCCTTTCCTCTCCGATTCTGCGTAGAACCTCTTCATTACTTAACTTATCAGCCCACTTAATTTTCAACATTCGTCTATAGCACCACATCTCTTAATTCCACTCCTGAACCTTTCTTTTATTTCCATCATTGCTTCCTCAATGTACAGATTGAAGAGTAGGGGCGAAAGGCTACAGCCTTGTCTTACACCCTTCTTAATACGAGCACTTCGTTCTTGATCGTCCACTCTTATTATTCCCTCTTGGTTGTTGTACATATTGTATATGACCCGTCTCTCCCTATAGCTTACCCCTACTTTTTTCAGAATCTCGAACAGCTTGCACCATTTTATATTGTCGAACGCTTTTTCCAGGTCGACAAATCCTATGAACGTGTCTTGATTTTTCTTTAGCCTTGCTTTCATTATTAGCCGTAACGTCAGAACTACCTCTCTCGTCCCTTTACTTTTCCTAAAGCCAAACTGATCGTCACCCAGCGCATTCTCAATTTTCTTTTCCATTCTTCTGTATATTATTCTTGTAAGCAGCTTGGATGCATGAGCTGTTAAGCTGATTGTGTGATAATTCTCGCACTTGTCAGCTCTTGGCGTCTTCGGAATTGTGTGGATGATGCTTTTCCGAAAGTCAGATGGTATGTCGCCAGACTCATATATTCTACACACCAACGTGAATAGTCGTTTTGTTACCACTTCCCCCAATCATTTTAGAAATTCTGATGGAATGTTATCTATCCCTTCTACCTTATTTGACCGTAAGTCCTCCAAAGCTCTTTTAAATTCCGAATCTAATACTGGATCCCCTATCTCTTCTAAATCGAGTCCTGTTTCTTCTTCTATCACATCAGACAAATCTTCACCCTGATAGAGGCTTTCAATGCATTCTTTCCACCTATCTGCTCTCTCCTCTGCATTTAACAGTGGAATTCCCGTTGCACTCGTAATGTTACCACCGTTGCTTTTAATGTCACCAAAGGTTGTTTTGACTTTCCTGTATGCTGAGTCTGTCTTCCGACAATCATATCTTTTTCGACGTCTTCTCATTTTTCCTGCAGCCATTTCGTCTTAGCTTCCCTGCACTTCCTATTTATTTCATTCCTCAGCGACTTGTATTTCTGTATGCCTGATTTTCCCGGAACGCCGGCCGCGGTTAAGGCGCTCAGTCCGGAACCGCGCGACTGCTACGGTCGCAGGTTCGAATCCTGCCTCGGGCATGGATGTGTGAGTTGTCCTTAGGTTAGTTAGGTTTAAGTAGTTCTACGTTCTAGGGGACTGATGACCACAGAAGTTAAGTCCCATAGTGCTCAGAGCCATTTTTTTTCCCGGAACACGTTTGTACTTCCTCCTTTCATCAATCAACTGAAGTATTTCTTCTGTTACCCATGGTTTCTTCGCAGCTACCTTCTTTGTACCTATGTTTTCCTTCCCAACTTCTGTGATGTCCCTTTTTAGAGATGTCCATTCCTCTTCAACTGTACTGCCTACTGCGCTATTCCTTATTGTTGTATCTATAGCGTTAGAGAACTTCAAACGTATCTCGTCATTCCTTAGTACTTCCGTATCCCACTTCTTTGCGTATTGATTCTTCCTGACTCATGTCTTGAACTTCAGCCTACTCTTCATCACTACTATATTGTGATCTGAGTCTATATCTGCTCCTGGGTACGCCTTACAATCCAGTATCTGATTTCGGAATCTCTGTCTGACCATGATGTAATCTAACTGAATCTTCCCGTATCTCCCGGCCTTTTCCAAGTATACCTCCTCCTCTTGTGATTCTTGAACAGGTATTCGCTATTACTAGCTGAAACTTGTTACAGAACTCAATTAGTCTTTCTTCTCTTTCATTCCTTGTCCCAAGCCCATATTCTCCTGTAACCTTTTCTTCTACTCCTTCCCCTACAACTGCATTCCAGTCGCCCATGACTATTAGATTTTCGTCCCCCTTTACATACTGCATTACCCTTTCAATATCCTCATACACTTTCTCTATCTGTTCATCTTCAGCTTGCGACGTCGGCATTTACATCTGAACTATCGTTGTCGGTGTTGGTCTGCTGTCGATTCTGATTAGAACAACCCGGTCACTGAACTGTTCACAGTAACACACCCTCTGCCCTACCTTCCTATTCAAAACAAATCCTACACCTTTTACACCATTTTCTGCTGCTATTGATATTACCCGATACTCATCTGACCAGAAATCCTTGTCTTCCTTCCACTTCATTTCACTGATCCCTACTATATCTAGATTGAGCCTTTGCATTTCCCTTTTCAGATTTTCTAGTTTCGCTACCACGTTCAAGCTTCTGACATTCCACGCCCCGACTCGTAGAACGTTATCCTTTCGTTGATTATTCAATTTTTTTCTCATGGTAACCTCCCCCTTGGCAGTCCCCTCCCGGAGATCCGAATGGGGACTATTCCGGAATCTTTTGCCATATTCAATCTTTTTCTCATGGTAACCTCCCCCTTGGCAGTCCCCTCCCGGAGATCCGAATGGGGGACTATTCCGGAATCTTTTGCCAATGGAGAGATCATCATGACACTTCTTCAATTACAGGCCACATGTCCTGTGGATACACGTTACGTGTCTTTAATGCAGTGGTTTCCATTGCCTTCTGCATCCTCATGTCGTTAATCATTACTGATTCTTCCACCTTTAGGGGCAATTTCCCACCCCTAGGACAAGAGAGTGCCCTGAACCTCTATCCGCTCCTCCGCCCTCTTTAATAAGGCCGTTGGCAGAATGTCATAAGCGAATCGCATCTTTTATATCCTTTCACCTTTGTTTTAATTCGACTCCTGAACCTTTCTTTTATTTCCTTCATTGCTTCTTCAATGTACAGATTGCACAGTAGGGGCGAAAAGCTACATCCTTGTCGTACACCCTTTCTTATCCGAGCACTTCGTTCCTGGTTGTCCACTGTTATTATTCCCTGTCGGCTCTTGTACATACTGTATATTATCCGTATTTCCCTATAGCTTATTCATATTTTTCTCAAAATTTCGAATATCTTGCATCATTTTGCATTGTCGAATGCCTTTTTGCAGGTCGACAAATCCTCTGAACAAGTCTTGATTTTTCTTTCGTCTTGCTTCCATTATCAACCACAACGTCAGAATTGTCTCTCTGCTGCCTTTAGCTTTCCTAAAGCCAAACGGATCGTCATCCAACACATTCTCAATTTTCTTTCCATTCTTCTCTATATTGTTATTGTCAGCAACTTGGATGCATGAGGTGCTAAGCCGATTGTGCGGGGTTATGCAGTGTCAAATGTCTACCCAAGGTTCACGCAATCCCGTAAATCACGGAGCGATGGTTTGGAGGTGCAGAGCTGACGCCCCAGTAGTGTTGTGTCGGGTTCGGCTCAGGTGAAGCTGATGGTTAAGATAACAACCACTATCATGCTCCTCAAACCATTATAGCACGATTCCGCCCTTGTGATATGAACGATTAGCCTGCTGGAAGATGACATCGCGTTCGGATAGGACATCAAACGTGAACGAATGCAGGTGGTCTTCAATAATGCACAGGTAGTCCACCGCCCTGGCGGTACCTTCGATGACTACAACAGCTCCCACGGAAGCCCAGCTGAGCTTCCCACACAGTCACGATTCAGGATTCGAACCTGCGACCGTAGTGGTCACGCGGTTCCAGACTGAAGCGCCTAGAACCGCACGGCCACACCGGCCGGCGTAAGTTGGGTTGCTTTGGGGGAGGAGACCAGACAGCTAGGCCATCGGTCTCATCGGATTAGGGAAGGACGGGGAAGGAAGTCGACCGTTCCCTTTGAAAGGAACCACCCCGGCATTTGCCTGGAGCGATTTAGGGAAATCACAGAAAACCTAAATCAGGATGGTCGGACGTGGGATTGAACCATCGTCCTTCCGGCGTAAGTACTAGGGGACTGATGACGTCAGAAGTTAAGTCCCATAGTGCTCAGAGCCATTTGAACCATCAAATGCGTTGGTTCTTAATTACAGCGCCTTCTGTCACAACTGGAAACCAATGCTTTGAATAGCAATTCGTACTTTCCTGGAGTAGAATCCGAATTCGCAATAAAAATTGAGGGTCCCTCCTTGAAAATGCAAAGCTGACCCCGCCCACACAGGATAGGTGGTTAGGAGATGGCCGGTTGTGTTGCAGACAGACGTCCCCTTTACTGATACTAGCTTTTCACCTAGAATAGTTTTTTGTGCAATGCGTCGTGCTGGAGACACCTAGTTGTCCAAAGTTAAAGCAAACGTGATGTATAGCGGTGACGTCAGGCGACCGCGCTCCCTCAGTCGGGAGAAGGGCATAGCTTCACGTAGGCCGCTCGTTTGTCCGACAGCGGCCGAGCCGTAATGACACAGCCACAGACGGGCGCAGAAGGCCGTTTTCGGCGGCGGTGGCGGCGGTCGCGCACGTGCCGCAAATGACGGCAATCCGGCCGGCAGCGACCGTTTCGCAAAACCGCAGGTGTCTGCGGGCGCGGCGCGCAGCTCGTGTCGTTTGCCCAGCGAAAGGCCGGTCGGCGCGCGCCGTGTTTACACTTGCCGCGTGCAAACAGTGTGGCCCCAGTACCAAGGGGCGAAGCTGGACTGTGCTTGCGTCTGCCGCAACAGGTTTGTCGATACCCGCTAGACAGTGAGTGATACGTGCTGGCCATTAAAATTGCTACACCACCAAGATGACGTGCTACAGTCGCGAAATTTAACCGACAGGAAGATGATGCTGTGATATGCAAATTATTAGCTTTTCAGAGCATTCACATGAGGTTGGCGCCGGTGGCGACCTCTACAACCTACTGACATGAGGAAATTTTCCAACCGATTTCTCATACACAAACAGCAGTTGACCTGCGTTGTCTGGTGAAACGTTGGTGCGATGCCGTTTGTATGGAGGAGAAAAGCGTACCATCACGTTTCAGACTTTGATATAGATCTATTGTAGCCTATCGCGACTGCGGTTTAGCGTATCGCGACATTGCTGCTCGCGTTGGTCGAGATCCAACGACTGTTAGCAGAATATGGAATCGGTAGGTACAGGAGGGTAATACGGAACGCCGTGCTGGATCCCAACGGCCTCGTATCACTAGCAGTCGAGATGAGAGGCATCTTATCCGCATGGCTGTAACGGATCGTGCAGCCACGTCTCGATCCCTGAGTCAACAGATGGGGACGTTTGCAAGACGACAACCACCTGTGCGAATAGTTGGACGACGTTTGCAGCAGCATGGACCTAGATGTTGCATCACAGCCAGGAGCGCCTGCGATAGTGTACTCAACGACGAACCTCGGTGCACGAATGGCAAAACGTCATTTTTTCTGATGAATCCAGGTTCTGTTTACAGCATCATGATGGTCGCATCCGTGTTTGGCTACATCGCGGTGAACGCACATTGGAAACGTGTATTCTTCATCGGTATACTGGCGTATCACCCGGCGTTATGGTATGGGGTGCCACTGGTTACGCGTCTCAGTCACCTCTTGTTTGCATTGACGGCACTTGGAACAGTGGACGTTACATTTCAGATGTGTTACGACCCGTGGCTCTACCCTTCATTCAATCCCTGAAAAAACCTAAATTTCAGCAGGATAATGCACGACCGCATGTTGCAAGTCCTCTACGGGCCTTTTTGGATACAGAAAATGTTCGACTGCTGCCCTGGCCAGCACATTCTCTAGATCTCTCACCAATTGGAAACGTCTGGTCAATGGTGGTCGAGCAACTGGCTCGTCACAACACGCCAGTCACTACTCTTGATGAACTGTGGTATCGTGTTGAAGCTGCATCGGCAGCTGTACCTGTACACCCCATTCAAGCTCTGTTTGACTCAACGCCCAGGCGTATCAAGGCCGTTATTACGGCCAGAGGTGGTTGTTCTGGGTATTGACCTCTCAGGATATATATGCAGCCAAATTGCGTGAAAATGTAATCACATGTCAGTTCTAGTATAAAATATTTTTCCAATGAATACCCGTTTATGATATACATTTCTTCTTGGTGTAGCAATTTTAATGGTCAGTAGTGTACCACTTAAGTGTGGTTGGGGTGGAAGATGGGGGAGGGGAGGTGGATATGCTAGAAGACTATATCAGTTCGATTTGCCAGCTTTTGAAGCGTAACTGCCATAGGTGGCACTATACTCTGTCTTTTAAGTACCCCCCACAGAAAGAAATCGCAGCCTGTGAAGTCTGGTAACCAAGCAGGTTAAATGCAACGAACAAGAACTTGTGGTCTATCACTCCCAATCCAATGTTGTGGGGTGGTGTTAAGACAACGCCGTAGCTCAAGGTGAAAGAGAGGCGGGGCGCATTCATGCATAAAAATAAAATCGTTGGAACCTTCCTGAAGTTAGAGAAATATCAGTTTTGCACCATGTCCAGGAATGATATTCTCTTCGCAGTTCCCTCCACAAAAAAGAATGGTCCATAAACTTTCTTAACAGAAATGGCGCAAACCACATTCAGTTTCGGCAAGTCTCTTTTATGTTCGCCGGCCGTTGTGACCGAGCGGTTTTACGCGCTTCAGTCTGGAACCGCGCGACCGCTACGGTCGCAGGTTCGACTCCTTCCTCGGGCATGGATGTGTGTGATGTCCTTAGGTTAGTTAGGTTTAATTACTTCTAAGTTCTAGGGGACTGATGACCTCAGCAGTTAAGTCCCATAGTGCTCAGAGCTATTTGATTTGAGTTGGGAAAAAGTGTCCTCTGCCATATCCTGGAGAAGCGGAATGCAAAATTCGTACCATCTGTTATACACTCCTGGAAATGGAAAAAAGAACACATTGACACCGGTGTGTCAGAACCACCATACTTGCTCCGGACACTGCGAGAGAGCTGTACAAGCAATGATCACACGCACGGCACAGCGGACGTGAACCGTATGTGCAGTTGACGGACTTTGAGCGAGGGCGTATAGTGGGCATGCGGGAGGCCGGGTGGACGTACCGCCGAATTGCTCAACACGTGGGGCGTGAGGTCTCCACAGTACATCGATGTTGTCGCCAGTGGTCGGCGGAAGGTGCACGTGCCCGTCGACCTGGGACCGGACCGCAGCGACGCACGGATGCACGCCAAGACCGTAGGATATTACGCAGTGCCGTAGGGGACCGCACCGCCACTTACCAGCAAATTAGGGACACTGTTGCTCCTGGGGTATCGGCGAGGACCATTCGCAACCGTCTCCATGAAGCCGGGCTACGGTCCCGCACACCGTTAGGCCGACTTCCGCTCACGCCCCAACATCGTGCAGCCCGCCTCCAGTGGTGTCGCGACAGGCGTGAATGGAGGGACGAATGGAGACGTGTCGTCTTCAGCGATGAGAGTCGCTTCTGCCTTGGTGCCAATGATGGTCGTATGCGTGTTTGGCGCCGTGCAGGTGAGCGCCACAATCAGGACTGCATACGACCGAGGCACACAGGGCCAACACCCGGCATCATGGTGTGGGGAGCGATCTCCTACACTGGCCGTACACCACTGGTGATCGTCGAGGGGAAACTGAATAGTGCACGGTACATCCAAACCGTCATCGAACCCATCGTTCTACCATTCCTAGACCGGCAAGGGAACTTGCTGTTCCAACAGGACAATGCACGTCCGCATGTATCCCGTGCCACCCAACGTGCTCTAGAAGGTGTAAGTCAACTACCCTGGCCAGCAAGATCTCCGGATCTGTCCCCCATTGAGCATGTTTGGGACTGGATGAAGCGTCGTCTCACGCGGTCTGCACGTCCAGCACGAACGCTGGTCCAACTGAGGCGCCAGGTGGAAATGGCATGGCAAGCCGTTCCACAGGACTACATCCAGCATCTCTACGATCGTCTCCATGGGAGAATAGCAGCCTGCATTGCTGCGAAAGGTGGATATACACTGTACTAGTGCCGACATTGTGCATGCTCTGTTGCCTGTGTCTATGTGCCTGTGGTTCTGTCAGTGTGATCATGTGATGTATCTGACCCCAGGAATGTGTCAATAAAGTTTCCCCTTCCTGGGACAATGAATTCACGGTGTTCTTATTTCAATTTCCAGGAGTGTAGTTTGCGGGACGCAGTTGTTGTAGACTGCAACTTGTAAGGCTTCACATGCAGACCTCGTTTCAGAACATTCTGGCCTGCCCGTCTTGTGGACTTCGAGGGTTGCGTGTGAACGCTCACGGTTACACTTAACATTCTCATCAGACTTGCGCGGCTATTGCATATGCAACCAACTTCCATAAATTTTGTATGCCAGTCATAAATCTTGTGCAGAGCCGGCTTCTCCTGAATCTACGGCGGAAACACATTGAATTTTAACAGTAGATTGACTTCGCGCGTATTCCAAAACAGAAAATTACTTCTGTTGTGCTGAGGTCACCACATTGCTACAAATAAACAATAGTGCAACTGCGTCAAAACTTTGAACCTTCCTCCATCCGGTGACATGTGCAATACGTTTCTGTGTTTTACAGTTTCTCTGTAATAAACAATTGAAATCTGTTCTTTCTTTTTGGATCACCTGATATAATTTGTGATTACCTTCTTGATGCAACTTAAAAGGACAATATAGATAAAGCACAATTATAAAAAAATTCTACAGTATGTACTCGTTATTTTAGGTGACAGAGTTAGTTGAAAAGACGAGATGAATGAGACTGCTTTCTGAAGATTCGAGGGTTTGCCAAGAGCACTGTGGTGCTGATATTGGATCCATCTAACTAAAAATTGTTCTGCACTGAAGCAACGCAGTGAAGGTCCATTTACTGAAAAAGGTAGACTTGAAAGTGTCGGAATTTATAAATAATTTCTCTGATGAGCATTAGATTCACTGCATCAAATCCGCCTTCACGTTCAACCATAGATATATCGATAATTTATACTGCTTTCACAAACTGTTTTACAGAAGAGCATGCATGTTGAAGATTTTCTGTAAGTGTGCAACGCACACGTGCTTTCACTTATTTTAAAACTCACCTCATTACGTAAGCGATGAAATGCCATGTCACGATAAAACACATCCTCATATTTGTCTGAAGGTCAGGATCTGAATTTCATACGGTTGCATCCGAAAAGAAATCCAAGTCTTCACAGCAGTTTGTTATATTGTTTGCCAAAGACAAAAAAATTCTTCCGAAATATTTGAAATTTGTTACGCTCACCACAAGATGATTCCTTAATTACGACTCCTTTGAATCTGTGTTTCTCTTCCACTATCATCGTAATTCACAGTGGTTCATTTGTTTTGAGTGTTTCAAGAATTTTTTTCTTTTTTTTTCTTTTTTTTTTTTTTTTGCTACGTCAGTTTCTTGCTTCGCTTTAACGACTGAGTTATTTCTGTTTCACATAAAGATAGATAATACTTGCAGAACTTCGAGGGCCTCGTAAAGTACAACTAATTCCGTTATAAGCAACTGCTTTGCGATACATTTTACTAACAGTTAACATTTAGATCTGCCACGAATTGATCGGGTACCAACAAATAAAGTTTTTTTAAAAGATCGACAAGAAAACAGCGACGCCTAAGAAGAGGTGAAAAAGCGTTAAATGACGAAGCAACCCAACGTACGTGAAAAACGCGGCCTAGCGTTAAATGCTGAGAGGATAATTCTTGTGAGCCACCCTTTAGTAGTTAGTCTCTGAAGTTTGGGACTTTGAGAAAGCAAATAAAATAAGAAATCTACAAAAGGTCTATACATGGTACACATCTGTCACATCGTTCATATCATCAAGGACAGTTAGTTCAATTTTGTGGTTCATACAGTTCGCGACAATTAAGTCCCTATGTAAAAGATAACGCAGTAGAGCTGCTACGTCTTTGTGAACTGCAGGCGTTGTTGATGCATCAAATGATGCGATATTTACGAAATGGTTTTTTAGTATTCAATGTTACAGTTTTCAACAGCTGCTAACAATATACTGAAAATACCTTCTCCTGTTCCGCTTTCTAATTCGACAATGTATTTAAAAAAGAAAACAGTTGCAAGCAACTCCCTCAAAGGACAAATGTACATATTGATGGTAGGCAATGAAAATCACGTAGCTTCATCTACCTGTGAAGACTCGCAATTTCAACAACCAGTAATTTCGTAATCAAAGAGGGATTTGAAAGTGCACAGATTTCTCTAATCTGTCAGTAACTAGGATTATACAGGGTGGTCCATTGATCGTGACCGGGCCAAATATCTCACGAAATAAGCGTGAAACGAAACTTGTCTAGCTTGAAGGGGGAAACCCGATGGCGCTATGATTGGCCCGCTAGATGGCGCTGCCATAGGTCAAACGGATACCAACTGCGTTTTTTTAAATAGGAACCCCCATTTTTATTAGATATTCGTGTAGTACGTAAAGAAATATGAATGTTTTAGCTGGACCGCTTTCTTGGCCTTGTGATAGATGGCGCTGTAATAGTCACAAACGTGTAAGTACGTGGTATCACGTAACTTTCCACCAGTGCGGGCGGTATTTGCTTCGTGATACATCACCCGTGTTAAAATGGACCGTTTACCATTTGCGGAAAAGGTCGATATCGCTTTGATGTATGGCTGTACATTTCTCCCGCTGCTGCACCTGCCACGCCAGACTGTACCTAAGCTGCCTACCGCAGCTAAATATCCTACAAGCCCTACTCTGTATTTCAGGTGCTTTAGCGGAAATCCCCGCTTGAAAAGGGCATGTCGTCCATGGCACTGAACGTGCTCGCAACCAGCTGCACCCACTTGACATCAGTGGTACTGCCACAGCCTCTTTGCTTTCCGACCCTTACATGGCCGGTGCTGCCCTGCTGTCACGTCTGCTGCAACCCCCGCCTTTGTTCTCTTCGACTCCATGTTGCTCGGGACCGGCGGCGTTGGACTCGGAGCCAATGTACTTGGATGTGGACCCGACGCCTCCATCTTCGCCTCCTTCGTCGAGGAGTGAGCCGCCTCTGGTGGACGCAGCTACTGCTGCTGACATCGTATCGGCTTCGCTGGCCGTGCTACCTGCGCCGCATCAGGCTGTGGGTGCGCAACCTTTGGTTCCGTTCAAGGCGGATGTTCCCGGCCGCACTCAGCGCAAACGCCATACCGCGCGTGGGGCACAGCGTCGGCCGCAGCTATCGCTCCCACCCCTTCACCACATGCTGCATTCTGCCCTCCTCTACATCATCCTTGTCGACCAAGTGGAGAATTTATTTTTTGGGGGGTGGGTTGTGTGGGGGAAGAGGAGGGAGGCATGTTGTGTCATCGTAAGACACACTCGTACGCTGACCATCAAAAACCCGCCGGTGCAAACGTCGGTATCTGCGGCCCCAGAGGGGTGGCGCCAGGCGCCACTGTGACACCATCCGGAAATCAGACGTCGCACCTTCCCTATTCGGGAAGACTACACGACACCAGTGTCCTCTCCTGTACTGTGGTAAAGGGTGGTGAAGACAGTGCTAGGGGGGCAGTTCGTCAGTGCAGATCATCTCCTCAGTTCGACAGCTCAGCTCGACAGGACGGCAAATGACGATATCAGTGTTAGTTAGGTCTTTGAGAGCCAACGCTGCTAGAAAGATAGTTTGTGGTTGTGTTGACAAAAGACTTTCTCCAGAGACTGGAAATGTTTGTATGTTCTACATGACTGCTACTCAAAAGAGAAATAAATATGTAAATTGAAGGGGATCAGTGCTGTCAGCTGCAGCAGGACATTACACGGAATCAGTAGCGTCGAGCGAAAATGTGTACCAGACTGGGAATCGAACCCGGGATCTCCTTCTTAGTTCGCAGGTGCGTTAACCACTGCACCCTCCGGGACAAAGAGCTACTGTAACTGCGCAGGCTATCTTGGCACAACTCACGGGCGGTCCACATTCCCACCAAGCGCCACCTATCCACAGCCTGTGTCCATCATTCTCCATGTTCGCTACTATGAGATTCCCACAAGTGGTTGGACGTATGTGTGCGTCGGCACTGAAGAAGGTGGATTCATTGCCCACCTAGGCCTATCGAGTGTCTGTTCTTTCAAACATGTCCGAAAGAACAGACGCCACGCATTATACACACATCAAAAAAAGTTTTGCATCACCCCGGTTCCCAGAACTCCTGAAGATAGACGTTGACTGTGGATATTGTATCACAGACGCACTCTCTTTCACTGGTCAGAGATGTCACTAAACTCGTCCAAGGATGTAAACAACCATGCATGAGCAACGCCTATTAGACGGAGGGGGTCCGACAGCCGGTCACTTCCAGTCATTCCACCTGGAAGGACGTACACGGCTCGTGTTGTCTGTAGTTCAACCATGTCTAGACAGTCAACACCGCGGTTCGATCGCTTCCGCATTGTTACTTTGTGCCAGTAAGGGCTCTCAACAAGGGAAATGTCCAGGCATCGCGGAGTGGACCAAAGCGATGTTGTTCGGACACGGAGGAGATACAAAGAGACAAGAACTGTAAATGACATGCCTCGCTCAGACCACCCAGGGGTTACTACTGCAGTGGATGACCGCTACCTACGGATTTTGGCTCGGAAGAATCCTGACAGCGACGCCACCATGTTGAATAATGCTTTTCGTATAGCCACAGGACGTCGTGTTACGACTCAAACTGTGCACAATAGGCTGCATGTTGCGCAACTTCACTCCCAACGTCCATGGCGAAGCCCACCTTTTCTGACACGATACCATGCAGCGCGGTACAGATGATCCCAACAGCATGCCGAATGGACCTCTCAGGATTGGCATCACGTTCTCTTCTCGCATATTCCTTCAACCAGACAATGTCAGAGACGTGTTTGGTGGCAACCCGATCAGCGAGTGCAGCAAGGTGGAGGTTCCCTCCTGTTTTGGGGTGCAAATATGTGGGGCCGACGTACGCCGCTAGTGGTCATGAAAGTGCCGTAACGGCTGTACGATACGTGAATGCCATCCTCCGAGCAATAGCGCTACCATATCAGCAGCATATTGGAGAGGCATTCGTCTTCATGGACGACAATTCGCTCCCCAACGTGCACATCTTGTGAATGACTTCCTTCAGGATAACGTCATCGCTCGACTAGAGTAACCAGCATGCTCTCCAGACATGAACCGTATCGCACGTGCCTAGGATATATTGAAAAGGGCTGTTTATGGACGACGTGACCCACCAACCACTCTGAGGAGACTACGCAAAATCGCCGTTGAGGAGTGGGACAATCTGGAGCAACAGTGCCTTGATGAACATGTGGATAGTATGCCACGACGAATACAGGCATGCATCAATGCAAGAGGACGCGCTACTGGGTATTAGAGGTACCGGTGTGTACAGCAATCTGGACCACCACCTGTGAAGGTCTCGCTGTATTGTTGTACAACACACAATGTGTGGTTTCCATGGGCAACAGAAAGGGCTGAAATGATGATTATGTTGATCTGTATCCGAATTTTCTGTACAGATTCCGCAACTCTCGGAACCGAAGTGATGCAGAACTTTTTTGACGACTGTATAATTAACAAATGTGTTTGTTTATTCAGTTATAGCATTGTCTATGTCTGTAGTGTTCCCAGCTACCCTGGTCTGTCTCCTCCTCCCTAGTCTACGAATTACTGTTGTGGCTACTCGAGATACAACAGAAAAAAACAGAACTCCATGAAAAACTTTTAGCAGCAAATTTCAACCATAAGCTGGTATATAGCGTACCTCAATATGATTTAGAAAGTAAACTCAGAGGCTAAACTCAGCCGACTCGATGCAAAGGCTCGATTCGCAGACGCTACCTACTTATTTTCTTTCTTCAAAATATGTGCTGTAGATATATTAGTAGAGACATTACTGATCGCCTTTCTGTATGCTGGAAGGCAGTTAAGCACCATGAGTATGCTATATAGCTTTCTAGTAAATCTATTACAGTCCAACACTTTCAGATGGTAATAATAGATCGCCATTCATGTCTCCAGTTTGTATCTGTAGTGGTTACTATATCATGTGATTTTACTTCAAACTGGCAATTTTTAATCTTGCATAAGGAACTACTATCTGACACGTGAATATCACACTATATACTAACAGAGAAGTGGCGTCGTGAAACATCCTATTCTCAAATAATCGTAAAACAGCTTCCACGAAAAAAAATTTGAAAATTAATTTTCGGTTCAAGTTGTTTTTGAGTGACAGTACACTGCTATTGTGCTAACAGAATGTGTGGTGCAGTCGAAAAAGAGTGTATGTGAAGAATGAATTTTGAAATTGACAGTAACTACACTGAAGTAACAAAAGTCACAGGATGCCAATATGCACATACACTACGTGATCAAAAATATCCCGACACCCCAGGAAACATACGTTTTTCATGTTAGGTGCATTGAGTTGCCACCTACTGCCAGGTATTCCATATCAGTGACCTCAGTATCATTAGGCATCGTGAGAAAGCAGAGTGGGGCGCTACGCGGAACTCACGGAGTTCGAACGTGGTAAGGTGATTGCGTGTCACTTGTGTCACACGTCTCTATGCTAGATTTCCTCACTCCTAAACATCGCTAGGTCCACTGTTTCCGATGTGAAAGTGAAGTAGAAACGTGAAGGGACACGTACAGCACAAAAGCGTTCACGCCGACTTCCTCTGTTGACTGACAGAGACCGCCGACAGTTGAGGAGAGTCGTAGTGTGTAATAGGCAGACATCTATCCAGACCATCACACAGAAATTCCAAACTGCATCAACAACCACTGCAAGTACTATGAGAGGCGAAAACTTGGATTTCGTGGTCGAACGGCTGCTCATAAGCCATACATCACGCCGGTAAATGCCAAACGACGCTTCACTTGCTATAAGGAGCGTAAACACTGGAGGATTGAACAGTGGAAAAACGTTGTACGGAGTGACGAATCACAGTACACGATGTGGCGATCCGACGGGAGGGAGTGGGGATGGCGAATGCCTGGTGAACGTGATCTGCCAGCGTGTATAGTCCCGACAGCAAAATCCGGAGACGGTGGTCTTATGTTGTGGTTGTGTTTTTCATGGAGGGGGCTTGCATCCCTTGTTGTTTTGCATGGCACTATCAAAGCACAGGCCTACACTGATATTTTAAGCACCTTCTTTCTTCCCGCTGTTGAAGAACAATTCGCGGAACGCGATTGCATCTTTCAACGCGATCGAACACCTGTTCATAATGCACGGCCTGTGGCGGAGTGGTTCCACGACAATAACGTCCTACACTGCTGTGCACAGTCCTGCCCTGAATGCTACGGAACACCTTTGGGATGTTTTGGAACGCCGACTTCGTGGCAGGCCACACCGACCGACATAGATACCTCTCCTCAGTGCAGCACTTCGTTAAGAACGGGCTGCCATTCTCCAAGAAACCTTCTAGCACCTGATGCCTGCGAGAGTGGAAGCTGTCATCATGTCTGTGGGCCAACACCATACTGAATTCCAGCCTTACCGAGGGAGGGCGCCACGAACTTGCAAGTCATTTTCAGCCAGGTGTCCGGATATTTTTGATCACATTGTGTATGTGGATGGCGATACTATCGTGCACGTAAGGTACAAAAGAGCTGTGCATTTGCGGAGCCGTCATTTGCGCTGAGGTGATTCACTGGAAAGATTTACGACGTTATTATGGCCGCATGACGGCACCTAATAGATTTTGAACGCGGATTGTGAGTTGGAGCTGGATGTACGGAACATTCCATTTCGGAAACCGTTACGGAATTCAATATCTAGAAATCCATAGCGTGAAGGGTGTGCCGAGAATACCAAATTTCTGACATTACCTCTCACCACGAACGACGCAGTGGCCCACGGCTTTCACTTATCCACCGACAGCAGCGGTTTCTAAGTAGAGTTGTCACTGCTGAGAGATAACCAACGGTGCGCTACATAACCGCAGAAATCAATGTGGGGCGTACGGTGAACGTGTCCCTTAGGACAGTGGGGCGAAATTTGGCGTTAATGGAATACGGCGGCAGACGACCGATCCGTGTGCCTTTGCTAACAGCTCGACATCGCCTGCAGCGCCTCTGCGGGCTCTTGGCCACATCGGTTGGACCCTAGCAAACTGGAAAACCGTGGAATGGTCATACGAATCCTCGTTTCAGTTGGTAAGAGCTGATGGTAGTAGGGTTCGGGTGTGGGGCAGACCCTAAGAGGCCACGGGCCAAGTTTGTGAACAAGGCATTGTGCAAACCGGTAGTGGCTCCATAATGGTGTGAGATTTGTTTACGTGAAATGAACGGAGTCCTCTGGATGTTCGACTGCTTGCAGCCATTCATGAACGTGATGTTCTCAAACAACGATGGAATTCTTATGGATGATAGCGTGCCATGTCACTGGATGAGAGTTGCTCACGATTTGTTTGAAGAGCCTCCTGGACAGTTTAAGGGAATGGTTTCACCAGCCAAATCACCCGACACAAATCCTATCGAACTTTCGTGGGACATGTTCGAGATATCAGGCTGTGGAAAACTCCTGCACTGGCATCACTTTAACAGTTACGGGCAGCTATAGTGGCAGGATGGCTCAGTGTTTCTCCAGGGGGGTTCCAAGGTCCGACGCGATGTTATGAGATATCCGATAACTTTCGTCACTTTAGTGTAAGCATGCACTAACGTGCACGTAATGTTCTGTTAACAAATAGCTGTTCACTTATCATCTGTGATAGGTATGTACAGATGGTATTTGTATTGTAAAAGTTTTACCATTTCTTGAGTTCTCCAGACATGTAACGATACTGTTATTTAAATTTTGTGCGACATTTTTCGAGGGAATAATTTAGCAAAATACTAAAAGTAATTAAAGGGATATGATTGGTCGACCGAGGAAAGTACCTTCTTTCACGAGGACAGCAATAACCTCAGTGGCCATAGTTTGTTTCAGCGAGTTGGAAAAGAGAGTAGTCCCATTGAAACGTCCCCTTAGAAAAATTGTACATGACTGTACTAAAACTGACACACAATATTTTTAGTGCAACGCAATCTGACTTTCAAAAATCCCTACAAAAGAATGGCTCTGACTAACATTAACCTATACGTTTCACAAATCACTTACCTCACAAAAATCTTCGCTACTCGAACTACTGCAATACAGCGAGCGCCACTACTGCCAGCTAAACAAAAGATTCAAACCACTGAAGGCACTAACTACTGATAGGCACAGTTAGCAAAAGAAAGATTTTGATAGAGAACAAACAATGTATTTACCTTAATATTGTTCAAAAGTCATAATATATATAGCAGTTCATGACATCCATTCTTACGAATGTACTGTTTCTGATGGACACACGTCCAGATAATCCGCTCTCAAAAATCCGCCATCTCACTTCCCCACATCCACAACTGCTGGCGGCTCACCTCCAACTGCGCAACGCTATGCGCTCTTAACATCCAGCTACCCAACGCTACAATGGCAGACAACAATGCAAACTAGCCACAGACTCCACACAGCACAGCCAGTGATTTTCATACAGAGCGCTACGTGGCGTTACCAATAAGAAAACCTAAACAGCCTACTTACATAGCCCCCATGCTCCCCACAAAAAATTTTACAAATTGTTTTGGGCGCTGGCCAATACATATTTGTTACAAATTTTTGCACAATCACAGTAACAAAGAAATCATGTGCACACACTTATTGATACAATGTTGGTCAAAAGCTAAAATTTTCTCACAGTCCTGATCGTTCATCACATTAAAATTGCAGTGTTTTTCTCAAAGTCTGAGCAGTAAATGAGAATGCACATGGAAGTAGTGGATTTCAATGCAGTCTTGAAGAAGTAGTGTTGTCCTTCCAACAGAAAGACAGTGCTGACTCTTGACACGCAGACAGGCAATGGGCCACAACAGAGCAAATCCACTGCAGAGTCATTTGAAGTTTTGAAGCATATTGGTCGGTAGGTCATCACAGAGCAGACCCACTATAGTCTTGGTTGAGAATATGGTATTGGTTGGCCACCAGAGGTGCAGACCCACTGCAGTCCTTGTAGAAATAGTGGTATTGGTGAGTCATCAAAGGTGTAGACCCACTGTACTCCTTGTAGAGATGGCTAGCAGCCATCTGTTGCGACTGTGCAGGTGCACAATCACCATCGAAGAGTCTTGTGGACAATATAGCAAGTCCATGAACCACCACTTGTGCACTCACAAAAAATTTTTTTTTTGAAATGTCCTTAGAACCAGCAATGCTGTTATTCAGTCCCTTGCTGAATTATGAACACATGTGCAAACACTATCAGTACCTTTTTTTTTTTTTTACATATTGTGCATATACTATGAACAACAGAAACGTGTGCACTGAAATGAAACTTAATTTGAAGAACTGGTGTCTATACAATTATAAATTTTCATCATAAGAATACAATTACAAAGGTACACAATACATCATTAAAGAACACAACAATACAGATAACATTTGTAGTAAAACAGGATTTACAAAAGAATAGAAATAAACAGATACATCAGTGTTACAGGAATTATGACATAAGTAAATACATAAAAGATCAGAATAACTTTTGAAACATCAACTTCACACATGAGCTTTAAAACAAAGCAGAATAAATAATGTCTAAACATCTTTAAAAAGTAAATAACACATTATTAGAAAAATTCTACAACATATCTCTTATCAGATAAACACATAAAGACAGGAAGAACACAAATACACAAGGGTACACAAACACATAGTGGGATAACACAAGGAAAGGACAGGGTTTGTTTTACTGCAGTGTTTTGCAAGCAAAACTTTCTTTACTTCTTGGAGATCTCCCTTCGTTCATTATTATTGCCAAAAAGAATCCTGGCGGGTCGCCATATGAAACGTCCCCTTTGAAATATTATACAGGACTGTGCTTAAACTGACACACAATATTTTTAGCGCAACACAATCTGACTTTCAAAAATCCCAACAAAAGAATGGCCCCGACTAATATTAACCTATACATTTCACAAATCACTTACCTCACAAAAATATTCGTTACTCGAACTACTGCAATACAGCGAGCGCCACTACTGCCACTTAAACAAAAGATTCAAACTACTGAAGGCACTAACTACTGATAGGCACAGTTAGCAAAAGAAAGATTTTGATAGAGAACAAACAATGTATTTACCTTAATATTGTTCAAAAGTCATAATATATGTAGCAGTTCATGACATCCATTATTACAAATGTACTGTTCCTGATGGACACACGTCCAGATAATCCGCTCTCAAAAATCCGCCATCTCACTTCCCCACATCCACCACTGCTGGCGGCTCACCTCCAACCGCGCAACGCTACGCGCTGTTCACATGCAGCTGCCCAACACTACAATGGCAGACAACAATGCAAACTAGCCACAGACTGCACACAGCATAGCCAGTGATTTTCATAAAGAGCGCTACGTGGCGTTACCAATAAGAAAACCTAAACAGCCTACTTACACCGAGCGTTCTCAGAGAGTGAGGCTGTTTCTCCCGCTGCTCCGAAGATGAATGTAAAGTGTTTAACTGTGTATTGACATGAGAAACAGTATCATTGTAGGCTGTATAAAGCGGACATGATCATTAAGGTTCGATAATTTTGCCTTGACTTGCCTTGCTAGCTAATTTAGAAACTGCCATTCTTACGTCATGTCGTTATACACAGATCGGTCAAAACATTACGACTACTCCCCAATGCGACGTTGGATGCCGTCTGGTGGCGTTGCGCGCACGTGAAGCGGCAACCGAAGTACACCACTGGCAATTAAAATTGCTACACCACGAAGACAGACGTGCTACAGACGTGAAATTTAACCGACACGAATAAGAGGCTGTGATATACAAATGATTAGCTTTTCAGAGCATTCACACAAGGTTGGCGCCGGTGGCGACACCTACAACGTGCTGACATGAGGAAAGTTTCCAACCAATTTCTCATACACAAACAGCAGTTGACCGGCGTTGCCTGGTGAAACGTTGTTGTGATGCCTCGTATAAGGAGGAGAAATGAGTACCATCACGTTTCCGACTTCGATAAATGTCGGATTGTAGCCTATCGCGATTGCGGTTTATCGTATCGCGACATTGCTGCTCGCGTCGGACGAGATCCAATGACTGTTAGCAGAATATGCAATCAAATGGTTCAAATGGCTCTGAGCACTATGGGACTTAACATCTGAGGTCATCAGTCCCCTAGAACTTAGAACTACTTATACCTAACTAACATAAGGACATCACACACATCCATGCCCGAGGCAGGATTCGAACCTGCGACCGTAGCAGTCTCCCGGTTCCGCACTGAAGCGCCTAGAACCGCTCGGCCACCGCGGCCGGCAGAATATTCAGTCGGTGGGTTCAGGGGGGTAATACGGAACGCCGAGCTGGATCCCAACGGCCTCGTATCACTAGCAGTCGAGATGACAGGCATCTTATCCGCATGGCTGTAACGGATCGTGCAACCACATCTTGATCCCTTAGTCAACAGATGGGGACGTTTGCAAGACAACAACCATCTGCACCAACAGTTTGCCGACGTTTGCAGCAGCATGGTCTATCAGGTCGGAGACCATGGCTGCGGTTACCCTTGACGCTGCATTACAGACAGGAGCGCCTGCGATGGCGTACTCAACGACGAACCTGGGTGTACGAATGGCAAAACGTCATTTTTTCGGATGAATACAGGTACTATTTGCAGGATCATGATGGTCGCATCCATGTTTGTCGACATCGCAGTGAACGCACATTGGAAGCGTGTATTTGTCATCGCCATACTGGCGTATCACCCGGCGTGATGGTATGGGGTGCCATTGGTTACACGTCTCGGTCACCTCTTGTTCGCATTGACGGCACTTTGAACAGTCGACGTTACATTTTAGATTTGTTACCACCCATGGCTCTACCCTTCATTCGATCCCTGTGTCGCCCTATATTACAGTAGGATAATGCACAACCGCATGTTGCAGGTCCTGTACGGGTCCTTCTGGATATAGAAAATGTTCGACCGCTTCCCCTGGCCAGCACATTATCCAGATCTCTCACCAATTGAAAACGTCTGGTCAATGGTGGGCGAGCAACCGGCTCGTCACAATACGCCAGTCACTATTCTTGATGAACAGTGGTATCGTGTTGAAGCTGCGTGGGTAGCTGTGCCTGTACACGCCATCCAAGCTCTGTTTGACTCAATGCCCAGGCGTATCAAGGCCGTTATTACTGCCAGAGGTGGTTCTTCCGGGTACTGATTTCTCAGGATCTATGCACCCAAATTGCGTGAAAATGTAATCACATGTCAGTTCTAGTATAATATATTTGTCCAATGAATACCCGTTTATCATCTGCATTTCTTCTTGGTGTAGCAATTATAATGGCCAATAGTGTATGTAGGTGCAGTAGAAACGAACAGGGGATCACCCTAGCGAAAACATGGCATGCAAAAGGGAAAATCCATTGAGATAAGCGACTTTGACAAAGGACAGAATATTATTACGCAGAGCCTGTGCACGAGTAACTCGAAAACGGCGAAGCTGTTCGAATGTTGACATGCTATTGTCTTGAGTATCTATGGAAAGAGGTAGAAGGGCAGGCGTTAAACGTCTTGACGTCCACCAGTCTTCACAGAACTTGCCGTTCGCTGGCTTACCTGCTCTGTAAAGTATGACAGATGGTGATCTGTGGCATCTCTGTCGTAAGAACATAGTGCTAGCGTACACAAATTGTTTCGTAGCATACCGTTCATCGACCACTGTTGAACATGGAGCTCCGCAGCGGACCACCCCTACGTGTCCACATGCCGCCCAAAGATATCGTCAATTACGATTGCAGCGGGCGAAGGACCATCGGGATTCGACCTCAGATCAATCGAAGCGTGTAGACTCTTCGAGTGAATCACATTTTTGGTACAGTAGGTCGATTGTTGTCTCCACAAACGCCGTCATCGAAGTGAACGGCGGCTCGAAACGTGCCCTCCGTCACGGATGCAGGCTGGTGGGAGCAGTATTATGTTATGGGAGACATTCTCCTGCTCTTGCATGGGTCCCGTTGTAGTAATCGAAGACACGCTCACAGCAGTGAACAACCTGCATCCCTTCATGACTGATGTCTTGCCCGATGGCGATGTCGTCTTTCAGTACTATAATCGTCCGAGTCTCGCACCAAGAACCGTTGAGGAGCTACACAGTGAACTCCCGTTGATGTCTCGGCGACCAAACTCGGCTGGTATCAATCCTATGGAAACCATCTGGCTCGCTGTCGGGCGCCATAACAGCGTAGGCAAATCAGAGCCCGGTATTTTACGCGAATTCGTGACCTGTGCCACATACCTCCGCAAGACTACCAACAAGCCGTCAGATCCCTGATAAGCAGAATCAGTTATGTATTTCGTTCCAAAGATGGACAAACAACATACTAAGCAGGAGGTCATAATGTTTTGGCTCGTCAGTGTAGTTCTTGGCGTATTACAGAGCTTTTGCTTAGAGACACTAGCTCTTTGACAAGTAGCCAAACATATTGCCAAGACAATCTCATCTCTGAATATCATGTCAATCTTTTGACTGTAATCAGACTGACTGTGGTGGGGGCTTCTAACAGGAAGTTTATTTACTCGATAAGCATGTTGACTGTTAATGAGAGCGTGCAGTTAAACTGAACTGAACAGTAAATGAAATTAATAAAAAATAACTCTTGTACCTGGACATGTGAGTTAGAAACGTGCACATATCGGACATTATGGCAGTACTTGTGAGTTTTATGTAAGTAAATGCAGCACAGTTGTTTTTCAAAGAGTTTACATCATCCATCTAGCAAACATAGACCTGAAGTACAGTATAGGGAAGATTTACTGGCAACACAAAGCAGTTACATGGGCACGTAAAGCTGTAACGAACCAGTCTGCGGAAGAGAGAGAGAGAGAAAGAGAGAGAGACAGAGAGAGAGAGAGAGAGAAGAAGAAGAGGAGAGATAGTGCGCTTAGACGTTGCCTACCGATTTAACGACAATGTGTCAGCTGTGTTTATTTCCACTCAGAGATTCGTGTGTGTGTTCATTATTACTATATATCCATTTTCTTCTCGTATGCTGGCAAATAAATTTGGAGAGCAATACTTCAATATCTTTATTACATCAGGAATATTACTTTTAAAGTACACAACATTTAAGCTCTTAAGAAAATACTATTGCCTTTCTTCTTTTTTTTCGATCGTTTCTACTATGGAAAGTAATGCGTTGCACATAGTGGCACCTGGCTGAGACAACTCGAAATATCTGTACCATTTTTATCACCAGATGGGGTCGCTATACAATAGGCGCAGCATTCAAAACTGGGATCTTATATAACGTCGTCCAAAACATATAATATCTAAGAATTAAACATAATAAATGTAAGTAAATAAATGGTAAGTGTCTGTCTTACAGATGACAGGCTCTATTTAGTGTAATAATGCTAAGCACTGAAACTTTAAAGAAATTTAATAGCTATTCCTTTATGTTGTCGTGTACATGACGAACTAAGATAATGTGCAGGTCGTTAAACATAATGTTTTATATATAAACTAGCTTAGCTCCTCCAGCTTCAATCGGGAGACGTATGATTTGCTCGGGTATTCTTGTTTTTCTTTAATAGAATTTTTACGTTGATTGCAAATTGCGACATCTTCTAAGCTTTCACTCTAATTATGTACTTCTGACCAAAAAGCTATTCTGATAGCTGGAGTAGTTTTTGTGGTCATATTCCGTTAGAGACTCTCATACCCAAACGCGTGTTTCTTTAGAAGTCAAATACCAATTTTCATGGAAAAATATTTTCATAATGAAATATTTTCATAACAATTTTCATCATCCATCTCATCCCGTTAGGGGTTGAATTTTTCTAAAACAGTGATGATCGTATTTTTTATTTCCAACACAGAAGTTAAATACGAACGTTTATAAGTGTAACTTTATTAATACTTTAATAATGATTTATTTAAAAATACTTTCTTCCGATAGTTTACCCCCTTAGTGATTGAAATTCCAAAATGTTAATGCATGTATTTTTTTTTATTTATGACCATAAAAACAAATACCAATTCTCGTGGTTCTAGCTTCAAAATTGCCTTAGTAGCGACATATTTCCAAAAAGTCTTTCATTCACTGATTCATCACCTCAGGAGGGAATCCGTTACTGAATGATGTCTGCAGTGTAGATCAACACCCTCTCCAAATCTCATGTTTCTATCCTTACCGGTTTGGGCTTGGCGATGATGGGTCGGTTAATTAGTCAGGCCCTATTTCGCACTCTTAGGGATTTAAATTCCAAAAGCACTGAAACAGATATTTTTTTGCTTCGAACGTAGAAGCCAGATACAAAATTTCGTTGACTTAGCTTCAAAAAGGCTTTGATTATGAAATATTTCCATGATAACTTTCACTTCCTGTTTCACTCCCTTAACTGCTGAATTTTCCAAAAACACTGAAACACTTACATTTTTATTTCCAAGCGAGATATCAAATATCAATTTTCGTAGATGTTACGTTAAAGATGCTTTATTAGTTTTTTAATAATGATTTTTTTAAAAATTCACCCATTGCTTCATTCCCATAGGAATTAAATTTCCAAAAATTCTTAAACATGCGTATCTTTATTTCTGAACGAGAAACCAAATACGAATTTTCCTAGTTCTAGTTTCAATATTGCCTTATTAGCGTCATGTTATGAACAAATATTTCATTCGAAATATCCCTTGTTATATGATGCCTTCTCCAAATTTCAAGTTTCTGTCCTTAGCTGTTTAGGCTGAGCAATGACGAGTCAGACAGTCAGGACACTGAAACTTCATGGCAGGTTAAAACTGTGTGCCGGACCGAGTCTCGAACTCGGGACTTTTGCCTTTCGCGGGCAAGTGCTCTACCAACTGAGCTATCCAACCACGACTCGCGACCCGTCCTCACAACTTCAATTCTGCCGGTACCTCGTCTCCGACCTACCAAACTTTGCCTTTTACATATGAAGGTAGGGCATATTGTTGTCAGTCTTTTCTTTTCTGTACAGATAACTTTAAATATTGTATTTACGTACTGCTCCTGGATTGAAATAGGTTCATTAGCGTTTGGTGAGTGTCACGCAACGGTGAGTAAACATTACTTGGTTCTCGCCTGGACAGTAAAATATGAGTAGTTATCATTGTAACGATTTTAATCCGTTGTGTCATTTAACAGGACACCTGATAACAATTGTTCCCTTGTTTTTCCAATTTGTTTTATGCGAGTGTCGAGTTTTTCGCCAAAAAATTAAGACAGCTGTCAGCTGCCACTGACTCAAAGTGTTATGTTGCACAACGCAACAAATAATCACTGAACCCTTTATAGAATGTTGATGTGAAAGGATGATCAAGACCATAGTTTCAAAGAGAAATTTCTAATCCAAAGCTTAATAAAGTTGTATTAGCTTACCTAAAATGATGTCCATGATTTACTGAAAGTTAACCATTGTACTAGTGTACTAATAAAATGTAAGCGACTATCCTGTGGCACGGAACACATACTCATTTGCGAGATGCCTACGTAACCGCTTCAGGCGACAAAATATTTATTTTCTATGTTTCATATCAATAGCAATCGAATTTAAAAGTTTTAAATGCTGACCGAATCCACGCATTAAGAGGTATAATCTTAACACCATAGTGAAAGAAGTATTACAGTTATAAACTACGAGTATATCTTGGGCATGCGTAACTCACTGCGCAAATAACCATACTATATTTATCTAGTAATTGAGAATGAGGGTGCTTAGTGGCTTGCAAGAAACTGCACACATAATATCAGACTTTTGTTAAACTTTTCTCGCTGACACCCGATCGTCGCGCCACAAAATGACGACACGATGTAAGTTTATCTCTTACTACATTTTCGCTGCCCATGCAGTAATAGTCCCAGCTCAGACATGACGTTCTAATCTGTTACTTCTTCACTAGTAGCTGTATTCGCAACTCATTTTGCAGACACTATCTGCATATACCAGTGAGTGAGCTTGTAAAGTTATATCACTGTACGACACATACATAAAGAGATATGATGAGGTAAACGTCGCGAAGAGTGAAAAATTAGTTTTTGCCTCAAACGTATCACAAATTAGCCTGAATATATTTACCCAATGTTTGATAATGGGAATCGTATGCGACTTCCAACAAATTTTAGACATTACTGCAAACCACTTCTAAGCATTTTTCTCGTTTACTTGCTTAGCATCAAATATTTAACACATTAGATCATCTGTGAAGTAATCGGAGGTTTGATGCTGTTTTATAGACGGACGTTCGACTATTTAAAGAGTGCGACATTTGCTGGTGTCTTCGTATTCGATTATTTAATTAAGAAAGAGTATAGCATGTTGAATAGTTCACTAAATTTCTTTCAAAATTAATTGAGTCACTATCCTATCGGATTTTCGTAGTGCAGAACGTCCGTCATGACAACAATTTCTCTTACTACCGTTCAGTCGGTGAGCTTGGAATTACTGTATTCTGAATCCTGACGCAGTGTTTTCATACGGTAGCTGGCGTAAGGTGGAGGGTGAGTACATGTAGCATACGTTTCATGAGGCAAAGAGATTCCGCAACAAAAGAAGCAGTCGAACAGTTATTTAATTAATAAAATGGTAGTGAAGTACTGTGCCGATAGCTGTAACTTATTTTTCATTTCAAAATAATAGTGAGACGTTTTACACCTTGAAAATTTTATATTTCTATCAGTGCCAGTAATTTGTACTGTTTTAGCCAATATTTGAATCTAACATTAGAGACCTAGTTTCATTTACATGTTATTGTCAAGGCAAAAATCGCTGAGTTTTTCCTAATATACCATGCCCACCGGATGCAGTCTTATCTATCAACAGCGATCTTTAAAAATTAAAAATAAAAAAGACCTTCCAGGTCATTCTCGCGTATTTCAAACCACACTTCGGAAGTCCTTTGCTTTGTGAAGCGACGCACTGAAGTTGAAACTTCTTTATTTAAATGTGTATATCTGCACTTAAATTGCTGAATGACTGAGACCCACAATATCATAGCGCAACGCAATCTGGCTGTTCAAAAAGAAGATAACCTGACTTCAAATAATTAATTCAAAAGAATGAGCCTGATAAAAAAGAAATCTTAACAATAACCTATACATTTCATTAAGCACTTACCTCACAAAAATCTTCATTACTCGAACTACTGCAATGCAACGAGCATTAATACTGCCAGCCAAGTAAAAGATTCAAACTGCTAAAGCCACTAACTACTAATAGGCATATGGTTGGCAAAGGAAGGATTTTGCTGCAAACCAAATAACGTATTTTTTACCTTAATAATGTGACAGGTATATAATCATGAATAATTTTCAATTAACAAGTCGGATACTTCCAGATCGTTAGCTTACGCTAACACTTCAGACCTCTACCCTCCATCAATGTTAACTTCTCACATCTAACATCCATCACTGCTGGCCGTTCACTTCCAACTGCCCAACAGTACCTCCATCTCTGCTGGCGACTAACTTCCAACTGCAACACTATAATTTCCAACAACGAGTCCAACCAGCCACAGAGTCTTTTACAAAGAAAGCGCAGTCAGAGATCCAATGCAAAGCGCTACGCAGCGCTGCCAATACAGAAGCAGCCCACTTACAATGTCAGTTTTTTAGAATTTCTGTTGACTGAGTTACCTTACCCATTGCCCAATACCAGAGGGTGATTTTGTGGAGCCTATTGCGGTGACTGAGCACAAAAACAGAGATTGCAAAAGAGCCGAAACAAACAGCGTCACCGCAAGCCCACAAAAGTAATTAGCTGCCCCTGTTGAAACTGTACAGCGTTTCTTGTAGCACCCCATAACTGGCACCTCATACGCCATTTCGCCGAGTGAAGTTACGAACTACACGGTTCCTGGCGTGTTTTTCTGGTGGTGGCCCTTGTAGGCGAAATATTTTACGAGACGCTCGAGTGGTCGCGACAACGACCCTGGGATGGTGTGTGTACTGCGCTACCGGGCACTACACGGCCTGAAACCCGATGCCCGCCGAGCACCCGTGGCCGCAAGTTGCACAGCGATACGCTGGTGTCACATGTCGCGGTCACTGACCTCGGCGCACTGTGCACGCACGCAAGCGCAAACGCCATCTTCACAGCAGTACTGCATCGAAAGACGCCTTTCTTGTCACTATACAGTTCCCTCCATTTGGTGTGACGACTGTTTACGAATCGTGTCCTCCGAAGACGAGCTGAAGAACACTAAAACGTCTCACT
Organism: Schistocerca serialis cubense; assembly: GCF_023864345.2. Taxonomy (NCBI): domain Eukaryota; kingdom Metazoa; phylum Arthropoda; class Insecta; order Orthoptera; family Acrididae; genus Schistocerca; species Schistocerca serialis. The sequence goes on from NC_064641.1 coordinate 891,834,667, forward strand.
GAGTCGAAATGGCTATGTATCGAAGAGTTACCTCTTTTCTTGTACATTGTAGACTGTAGTTTCGTGATTACATCTCATTCACTCTTCCCACTCTTGTTTGTAGTTTTCATTTTCGCCCAACGGTCGAAACTTCTCTTTTGTCCGTTCCTCGCACCTTCAGACCGCGTCGCTAGAAGTACCAATCGCGGCCGTGATCAGAATGCACGCACTCTTGTGCTGCCTGCGGAACAAAATAAGCAACGTACTGCTCCTCAGATCTACTAGGAGACAATTATTGGATCATGCAACACACCATAATACACTACTGGCCATTTAAGATGCTTCACCAAGAAGAAATGCAGATGATAAACGGGTATTCATTCGACACATATATAATACTAGAACTGACATGTAATTACATTTTTACGCAGTTTGGGTGCATAGATCCTGAAAAATAAGTACCCGGAACAACCACCTCTGGCCTTAATAACGGCCTTGATACGCCTGGGCATTGAGTGAAAGAGCTTGGATGGCGTGTACAGACACAGCTGCCCATGCAGCTTCAACACGATACCACAGTTCATCAAGAGTAGTGACTGGCGTATTGCGACGAGCCAGTTGCTCGGCCACCATTGACAAGACGTTTTCAATTGGGAGGAGATCTGGAGAATGTGCTGGCCAGGCCAGCAGTCGAACATTTTCTGTATCCAGAAAGGTCAGTACAGAACCTACAACATGGGGTCGTGCATTATCCTGCTGAAATGTAGGGTTTCGCAGGGATCGAATGAAGGGTAGAGCCACGGGTCGTAACACATCTGAAATGTAACGTCCACTGTTCAAAGTGCCGTCAATGCGAACAGGAGGTGACCGAGACGTGTAACCAATGGCACCCCATACTATCACGCCAGGTGATACGCCAGTATGGCGATGAATACACGCTTCCAATGTGCGTCCACGGTGATGTCGCCAAACACGGATGCGACCATCATGATGCTGTAAACAGAACCTGGATTCATCCGAAAAAATGACGTTTTGCCATTCGTGGACCCAGGTTCGTCGTTGAGTACACCATCGAAGGCGCTGCTGTCTGTGATGCAGCGTCAAGGGTAACCGCAGACATGGTCTCCGAGCTGATAGTCCATGCTGCTGCAAACGTCGTCGAACTGTTAGTGCAGATGGTTGTTATCTTGCAAACGTCGGATCGAGACGTTATAGCCATGAGGATAAGATGCCTCTCTTCTCGACTGCTAGTGATACGAGGCCGTTGGGATCCAGCACGGCGTTCCGTATTACCCTCCTGAACCCACCGATTCCATATTCTGCTAACAGTGATTGGATCTCGACCAACGCGAGCAGCAGTGTCGCGATACGATAAATAGCAATCGCGATAGGCTACGATCTGACCTTTATCAAAGTCGGAAACGAGATGGTACAGATTTCTCCTCCTTACATGAGGCATCACAACAACGTTTCACCAGGCAACGCCGGTCAACTGTTGTTTGTGTATGAGAAATCGGTTGGTAACTTTCCTCATGTCAGCACGTTGTAGGTGTCAGCACCGCCGGCAAACTTGTGTGAATGCTCTGGAAAGCTAATCATTTGCATATCACAGCATCTTCTTCCTGTCGGTTAAATTTCGCGTCTGTAGCACGCCATTTCGTGGCGTAGCAATTTTAATGGTCATTAGTGTACCTGGACCATCACAATAGCGTGTTAGACAATCTTCCTGGCAGCATTAGGTGCTGACACCACTCGCCATGTCAGGGTACGTCCATCGTTGTCGAACATGAACCGTTAAGGTGGTCCGGGTGTTACGGTGTTGGGAGGCGTTATGTTGATGGCGGTTCTGATCTCCAAATCTTTAAACCGATCAACGCAGTTGTGACACTGTACTCCTTCTGCATGTGCGTCCTTTCAGGGATGCATCCGGCCCCGACATTTTTGTGGGTGACAGCGTGCGGCCGTATCGAACTGCGCTGGTGGAGGAACACTTGGAACCTGAGGACGTTCGGCGAATGAACTATTCTGCAAGCTACTTTTGGTTACATCCCATCGAGCTCATGTTGGATGGTTTGGGGAGATGTATTGTAATCCGTCCACATGCGCGGACGACCATCCACCTGTTGTCAACAGCGCTGGTGCAGGTATGGAATGCTCTACCGTAAGAACTGCTCACGAACCTTGTGGCCAGCATGGAAGCACGTTGCAGGGCTGGCAGTGCTATTTGTGCTGATCACATATCCTGTTAACAATAATGTCTCCCCTTTTGTTATGTCCAGGGGACCATCATGGATAGCTGTGACCTAGTATAATTATTGTCTTTGAATATATGCCTGATTTCCGTTCGTCTCCTTGAGTACTTCTGTCCGTTACATGCCGCACTACGCTGTAGCATTTATTCCTATGTATGGTCCAAGTTTCTGTGGTATCGATAGCAACGATGCCATGGCTTAAGTGCAAGTGAAGTTGGCACTACGACAGACACCGACGACAGCGCTCTCTAGCAGCCACTGTTGAGTTCTACGAGCTCCGTCACAGATTCTGCCCATTTCATCAAGAGCAGACGGCTGGCACACTTCGCTTCAGCTTCGCACATCAGGGCAAAGTTATGTATTACTCTTATTGCTAAAGTAAAGGTGATTTTAATTCACACTGCAGTATCGAGAGATTTTCACCTTTTCTTGCTCCTGCCCACGCGCCGCGTTCCAGGCGGGATACAAAAGTTTCATCGATGCATGTTACATGGCAGTGACATATTTCGCGGGAATTACTTTCATTCATAAATTTTGCACATCTGTACACTTAACGTTTAGCCCACACAGAAATAGCATATTTTATATGTAAGTTCGCTCCATTACTCCTCCTTCATCCTGGAAGTTGAAGATTTCGTGATCTCTGGTTTTGTTGTTGAATTATCGAAGTTCAAATGTGTGTGAATTTCTAAGGTATCAAACTACGGAGGTCATCGGTTCCTAGACTTACACACTACTTAAACTAACTTATGCTGAGATCAACACGCATACCCATGCTCGAGCGAGGACTCGAACCTCTGGCGAGAGGGGCAGCGCAACCCGCGACATGGCACCTCAAACCGCACGGCCACTCCGCGTGGCGTTAAGTTATCACGTAAAATCGAATCACGCATAGTAGGCCATATTCAGCCGATAGTAAACATAGTCTACTATCGAGTAATTTTCGTAATAAATAGCGATTAAAAGTCGAATTTTGCTGGGGCCATTGTAGTGGGGAACTGAATGGACGACCCAGTTAAGCTCTCCTATGGGACCATAGGCTATGGAAAAAAAGGGAATTAATGAACGGAAAGCAAAGATTTTTGCCCTTCGAGATGAATTTGCTAATGCGAAATTGGAGCTAGACTGGTTGAGGAGCTGTCACAGGATACAAATTTCAAAGTATCTGATTCTTCGGCATCAAATATTCGGTGCTGAGGACAAAGCTGTGAATCACAAACGGGAAAAATTCACAAGCGTCGTTCAATGTGCCCTAGAAAAGTATCTTTGGAGCAACGTCATGCGGGATGGGAAAGACCCACGGTAGTTTAACAGCGATGCTAGACGACTTCTACGTAAAGAAAGAGAGCTTCGTCACAGGTTGAGGAAGACTCAAAACGTACCTGAAAAACGAAAGCTGAACGAAACGAAAATGAGCATAAGGAGAGCAATGTCAGAAGCGTTTAGTGACTTCGAAAGTAAAATTTTGTCAACCGACCTATGTAAAATCTTAAGAGGTTTTAGTATTACGTAAAATCAGTAAGCAGTTCGAAAACCTCTGCTCATTCACTTAATAACCATACCGGCACCGAAACCGAAGATAACAAACAGAAGGTCGAAATACTGAATTCAGTCTTCCGAAATTGTTTTATCGAGGAAAATCCTAACACGGCCCTCCTTTCAATCGACTTACGAGCATCGAAATGGCAGATGTTGAGATTATCTATTGCGGAATAGAGGAGCAACTACATTCGCTTATTAGATGAAAGGCGTCAGGAGCGGACGAGACGCCTATAATATTCTACAAAGATTACGCGAGAGAACTTGCACCATTTCTGGCAGCAGTTTATCGTAGATCGCTGGAGTTGCTAAGGGCACCTACCGACTGGTAAAACGGCGTAGATCATTCTCGTGTTCAGGAAGGATCCTTGGACAGACGCACGTAATTATAGGCCTGTCGGTCTGTTGTAAAATTACGGAACCGTTTCATGTTCGAGAATTACGACGTGCATGGAGAACGAAAAATTCCTGTACAAAAATCAACTCGATTTCGCAAACAGAGGTCCTGCGAAAATTAGCTTACCGTGTCCCACCATCAGATCCACTGCAGTGTAGACAAGGGCGCCCTTGCTGATGCTGTGTTCGTTGACTTCATGAAGGAGTTTGACACCGTCCAGCACTGCCGTTTAGTGAAAAATATACAGGCTTATCGGGTATCGGACCATATTTGCGACTAACTTAAAGACTTCCCTACAGACAGAACACAGCGCGTCGCTCTTAATGGAACGAAATCGACAGATGTAAAGGTAATTTCCGGAGTACCCCAAGGAAGTGTGATAGGACTATTGTTTCGGCTGGTGCCGGCGGAGGTTCGAGTCCTCCCTCGGGCATGAGTGTGTGTGTTTGTCCTTAGGATAATTTAGGTTAAGTAGTGTGTAAGCTTAGGGACTGATGACCTTAGCAGTTCAGTCCCATAAGATTTCACACACATTTGAACATTTTTGGATATAGGACTATTGTTTATACCTCAGTTCCATTCTGAGTGCTAAATAACACGGAAAACTTTTTTTCTAATTAGACAGATTAAACTTTTGTTGTTGTTGGACAACTTTCTTGAAGAAACATTTAATTTTTTTACATTCTTAGTTATGGATTGGGTAGGCTTCTTCTTTGCCCCGGTATTGTAAATCGTAAATGCCGTTTTCCTTTGAGATAATTCGTAATTTGCGGGAGAACATTAGTAAAGAAAATTGCCGCTCCCTTGTGCAACGTTTACAGTGTATCACGAAAACAAAGCAAACAACAAACTGAGGATTAACAAGCTAGAAAATCAAAAATCTGTTACCATATTAGAAGTGAGCTCTTTGAGAATGAGTTGACTTCCAATAGTAGCAGATAACACAGTGGCTGTTTCCTACAGACGCACAGTCTGCTGAATAATCGACGCGTAGGGACTCCACAAATGGCACAGTCAGTCGATCAGTGACGTCACTCATCCACTCGCGATGTTGGTCGGCGGCTGATTTACACTCAAGTACGTGACGCGCACTCACAACGATCACTAGCTTTTGAGTGTAAAGTCCCTCGTGTGAGGTGGACTGAGGAGAGAGGAGCAGCCACAAAAGGCAACCCGACACTGCGAGCAACCGCTTCGCCAGGGACCACTTTGCAATTCCCTCAGGCGGCTCGTAAACATGGTTACTGGCGTGACGGGGCGGCGCCGCCCTCGTGCCGAGCAGGGGTCTGGGCTGTGTGGGCGGCGTGGGCGGCGCACAGCCCCACCTCCGGCCGGCACTTGTTGCTGGGTGCCACCCGCGAACCGCCGTCTAATTGTTCAAATGGCTCTGAGCACTATGGGACTTAATATCGGAGGTCATCAGTCCCCTAGAACGTAGAGCTACTTAAACCTAACTAACCTAAGGACATCACACATATTCATGCCCGAGGCAGGATTCGAACCTGCGACCGTAGCGGTCGCGCGGTTCCAGACTGAAGCGCCTAGAACCGCTCTGCCACTCCGGTCGGCCTAACCGCCGTCCCAGTTTCCGGCCGCAGCAGCCGACAACTGCGGGACACGGCGGCGAACAATATCCTTCATAGGAATCCGAGTAAATGGTGTCTAAGTGTGGTGTCACCGCCAGACACCACACTTGCTAGGTGGTAGCTTAAATCGGCCGCGGTTCATTTAGTACATGTCGGACCCGCGTGTCGCCACTGTGTGATCGCAGACCGAGCGCCACCACAAGGCAGGTCTCGAGATACGATAGAGCACTCGACCCCAGTTGTACGACGACATTGCTAGCGACTATACGGACGAAGCCTTCCTCTCATTTGCCGAAAGACAGAATAGCCTTCAGCTCAGTCCATGGCTACGACCTAGCAAGGCGCCATTAGCCTTGCCTAGTTTGAGAGTTATCGTATAAATGTCTCAAGAAGAACGTTGTAAACCAACAAAGAATAAAGTTAAGTATTCGAGGAGCTGCATACTTTTCTTATTAGAATCAATAGTTATCCTGTTCCAGACTTCACGCCAGTCGGCGTGTGTGTACGCGTGCCTTTCTTTCGGCTACCCGTCACTGTGGACTGGCTGCCTTAGCAGTCCACATCACTAAGTCTGGAAGATCTGCTCTAATTTCTCAGAAAAAAAGGCGAACGAGACAGAAATCGGTGTATGTGATGTACATGTACAGACAAAAAACTGATAAACAAATGATTACCATTCCAGATAGACGGGATGATTCATTCAAGAAGCCGGCCAGAGTGGCCGAGCGGTTCTAGGCCCTTCAGTCTGGAACAGCGCGACCGCTACGGTTGCAGGTTCGAATCCTGCTGTAATGTCCCCACAGTAAATACCCTCTACCACGCACCAATTAATCATTTTCAATCAAACCATCCACATTCATTCACTTTGGAAAAGTTATCTGATCTGATTTTCTCGTAATATATGCGGCGACAGCTCGTCGACGCCAAAGTATTTTCTAGTGCATTTATTCTTTGAAATAACAGAGATGCATATATGCATTCTCCATGGTTGTGAGAGTGGTAACTAGGACAGCTTCTGGAGTATCTGTTGAGGGATTGACGTGATTCTGAGAGATACATATTCTGCTTTTCTTCTCGCTAAAGCGAGCCAATTAACATTTGTTCCGCTAGCGGTTTGTTTGAAGAGAAAGAGACTGTAAACGGAAAATAATTAAGACGTGGAATCACCTGAGATCTGGACATGTATTGGAGATGGATTTAAAACACGATTTCCTCCATAAATAAGGTTTGTGACTTTTTTGTTCTGGAGTGAATGAACGAATGAGTTTTTTCTGAATCATTTGTCGATCACGTTGGCCCTGTAATTAGTGGGGAAGTTTCAGCTGTGTCGAAGACAGCCTGCAAACACTGAGTCTGTGTTAAATCGTCCAAAAAGGCTTCATACACATCTGGAATTAGCAATCTTTCGTAAAAGGAACAAATTGTCCAAACGATTGATTCCCCCGACTGATTGCAGTGTTTGACAGCAATAATAAATGTAAAGATCTCTTACAGCAAGCCATCCGCTGATTATCAGGACGAAGGACCCCACCAAAGATTCTATTTTGCTGATTCTTTTTATCACTATATCACGTAATGAAATCTTATATTAAAAACTATACATAGATAAAGGAGAGAAAGAGAGAGAGAGCGAAAGAAAATAGAGATAATACTAATAATCCTCCATGTTGTGACTTGGCAAGACAGCCAAGTCACAACGAGAGGAAGCCGAAAGGCACGCGTTAAGCTCACGCAGGCTGGCGTGAGGTCTGGAACAGTTAAGGGAATTTTTAGTAGCAAATAAAGTACGTAGTTCATGTAATACTTAACTTTAATCCAGAATTGTAGAACATCTCTCTTGACGGTACATGTTATAACCACAATATAAAATAATATCAAATGCTATGGCGCCTTGCTAGGTCGTAGCAAATGACGTAGCTGAAGGCTATGCTAACTATCGTCTCGGCAAATGAGAGCGTAGTTGTCAGTGATCCATCTCTGGCAAAGTCGGCTGTACAACTGGGGCGAGTGCTAGTAAGTCTCTCTAGACCTGCCGTGTGGCGGCGCTCGGTCTGCTATCACTGACAGTGGCGACACGCGGGTCCGACATATACTAATGGACCGCGGCCGATTTAAAGGCTACCACCTAGCAAGTGTGGTGTCTGGCGGTGACACCACACTCATTAGTCTAATTTTTCGCCTGTCTTATCACGAATCAGCCAAGAACTGGTAGGGGCTTACTTTACTGTATAAACTTATGTGTGAAGGTGAAGGGACCTTAAAGACAACAGATACCCGTCTATATAGACAAGACATTACACAGAGATAGCGGCTAGCTGCATTGATCATCTGTTCTTAGATTAAAGGGACGGCAACTTATTATCCGAACATTAAAATGTTAAACTGCCTCGGGCATGGATGTGTGTGTTGTCCTTAGGTTAGTTAAGTTTAAGTAGTTCTACGTTATAGGGGACTGATGACCTCCGATGTTAAGTCCCATAGTGGTGAGAGCCATTTGAACAATATGAACCATTTATTCAAGACAAAGAGCTTCACAAATTCAGCCAGTCAATAGCACGTTTGTCCATCTCC